>NC_091465.1:16790393-17099128 GCF_027789765.1 Dendropsophus ebraccatus
ATCGCTCATAACACAGGAACATTCAGTTGTGGCGAGGACTGAAGAGATAACCGATAACCGTAATTTTTTTACATCATCTGCTGGTGGATGGTTGGGAGAGATGCAAGCCGCCCAAACCCTGCGAGTGAGAGTGCCACGAGAGAGTGCCGCCCAAACCCTGCGAGTGAGAGTGCCACGAGAGAGTGCCGCCCAAACCCTGCGAGTGAGAGTGCCACGAGAGAGTGCTGCCCAAACCCTGCGAGAGAGTGTGCCACGAGAGAGTGCCGCCCAAACCCTGCGAGAGAGTGTGCCACGAGAGAGTGCCGCCCAAACCCTGCGAGAGAGAGAGAGTGCCACGAGAGAGTGCCGCCCAAACCCTGCGAGAGAGAGAGTGCCACGAGAGAGTGCCGCCCAAACCCTGCGAGAGAGTGTGCCACGAGAGAGTGCCGCCCAAACCCTGCGAGAGAGTGTGCCACGAGAGAGTGCCGCCCAAACCCTGCGAGAGAGTGTGCCACGAGAGAGTGCCGCCCAAACCCTGCGAGAGAGAGAGTGCCACGAGAGAGTGCCGCCCAAACCCTGCGAGAGAGAGAGTGCCACGAGAGAGTGCCGCCCAAACCCTGCGAGAGAGAGAGTGCCACGAGAGAGTGCCGCCCAAACCCTGCGAGAGAGTGTGCCACGAGAGAGTGCCGCCCAAACCCTGCGAGAGAGAGAGTGCCACGAGAGAGTGCCGCCCAAACCCTGCGAGAGAGAGAGTGCCACGAGAGAGTGCCGCCCAAACCCTGCGAGAGAGAGAGTGCCACGAGAGAGTGCCGCCCAAACCCTGCGAGAGAGAGAGAGAGTGCCACGAGAGAGTGCCGCCCAAACCCTGCGAGAGAGAGTGCCACGAGAGAGTGCCGCCCAAACCCTGCGAGAGAGAGAGTGCCACGAGAGAGTGCCGCCCAAACCCTGCGAGAGAGTGTGCCACGAGAGAGTGCCGCCCAAACCCTGCGAGAGAGAGAGTGCCACGAGAGAGTGCCGCCCAAACCCTGCGAGAGAGTGTGCCACGAGAGAGTGCCGCCCAAACCCCGCGAGAGAGTGTGCCACGAGAGTGCCGCCCAAACCCTGCGAGAGAGAGAGTGCCACGAGAGAGTGCCGCCTAAACCCTGCGAGAGAGAGTGCCACGAGAGATTGCCGCCCAAACCCCCCATGAGCAGCAGGTATGGCTGATAAGTCTAAGGTGTATAAGGACCTTAAGTCTCCTCCAGGCTTTAAGCGATCGGTAGCTGGAATTACAAGATTCCCCACAAATCCATGTTGGCTGCCTAGGGTAGTTTCTGTATGTAAATATACATATACTTTCTCCTCTAGTCCACAATGATATAGGTAGAATGGGGTTAGATTAATTAAAGAGGTAGTTCACAAAAGAAAAATCTTTAAAGTCAACTGATGCCAGAAAGTGCAAGAGATTTGTAATTTACTTCTATTAAATCCCAAGTCTTCCAGTACTTATCAGCTACTGTATGTCCTACAAAAAGTGGTATTCTTTTAAAGGGGTTATCAAGTGCTACAAAAACATGGCCACTTTTCCCCCTATCTTGTCTCCAGATTGGGTGGGGTTTCAAACTCAGTTCCATTCAAGTAAATGGAGCTTAACTGCAAACACCACCTGAACTGGAGACAAGAGAGGGGGGAAAGTGGACATGTTTTTGTAGAGCTGGATAACCCCTTTAAGTCTGGAGAGCAAAAGAGGTTTTCTATGGGGATTTGCTACTGATCTGGACAGTTCCTGACATGGACAGAGGTGGCAGCAAAGAGCAGTGTGTCAGACTGGAGAGAATACACCACTTCCTGCAGGGCATGCAGCAGCTGATACGTACTGGAATACTTGAGATTTTTTAATAAAAGTAAATTACAAATCTCTGGTACTTGCTGGGACCAGTTCATCTGAAACAAAAAAATTGGGGTGAACCACCCCTTTAAGAGAAGAGTTTTCCCAGTTTAGTTTCCTTCTGACCACGACTTCTGCTTTACTTCTGACATTTAGAAATCTGCTTTCTGCCATCCGGCTAAAAATAAAGCTAAGTGCTTGTTAAATAGTTAAACAGATGCGGAGGCGCTGTAGATGTGACGGGTCAGCGCTGCGGCTCCATCACCAGGGAGCGGTGGTTGGTGGTGCGCGGCAGCGGCGTTCATCGCTCACTTAATAAACTGCTTGTTGTTTTTGCTTTTTTAAAATGGTCAACGTTTAAAAATAAGAAAGTATTGTGCAGCACCACAGTACAGGTTGCATGCAGTAGACCGGACAAGGTGCGGCCGAGCCCTATTCATACACCTGGCAGGGCTAAACCTTCTACAATCAGGAAGAAATTGTAAAGAGACTGAAGGGTGCAGCCCAGGCATGGCAGGAGCTAAGAAACTGGTATAGAGAGAACGTAGCACTGACCTATCATACTGGGGGACAGGACACCCCTTCTTCTGACAGAGGACCACAAAGGGATGGTATATTCTGCAGACTGGCAATATACAGCTGTGAAAAGTATCAGGTCTGGATAGGATTTCATCCATTGGGTGTAGTATCACAGGATGTAGGCCAAGCCACAGGTGAGGAGCACTGCGGCCATCCAGTCTGCACAAGTCGCATCCTCCCTAGTAATAGAGACACATTGCAGGATGAGAGTGCAGGACAGAGTGACAGAGAGCAGTGAGAACGGTCACCGAGCACCCCGGGAGCTGATCCCCCTGCAGGCTCAGGGGGAGGACACAGAGCGAAGCGCTGACCCCACAAGAGAATCCCCTTATTCAATTCATAATCTGGATCCTAAGAGAGACAACACCAGTGTAGCGTACGTGAAAGGTCAGAAGACACAGGAGCTGCTGCATCCTTCCTGTCCCCGCTGCAGGATGAAGCACAGGGTGACATGTACAGGATGACGGATGGAGGCATCCTGAGCGAGGTTAAATGTTACGCCTCTCAAAAACAAGAGAGTATAAAGGAGCTAAGAAAATTCCCTGCTATTAGGACGTTCACACGGCCGATATCAGCACGTGCTCCACTCCCTAACCACATCCTATTATCTTCACTCTATAAATGTGCAAATCCGTGTAAATAAGTGACATGTCACCGACAAGGGTTGTGTGGGGAAGCAGCTGCGTGCTGACGGGACTCGGATGAGATCCATAAAACACATCCATCAAAATCTGCAAAACAGGGTCAGAAATCCGAGGAAGAATATCCATTGTATGCGCAGGGTCATAGAGCCCACCTCCCCTGCCACAGAAGGCTGATAACAGGGAGTAATGGTCGCCTACACTTCTCTTCAGTCAGCGGCAGGTACCAAGTCACTGAATGCTGCTGCGGGGCTCTGCACACTGTGACAGCACAGCTTCATGGATGTCTCAAGACTAAGCACATTACCGCACACATCCTCCACATACTGCGGGTTACCACCCAGGTCGACAACCGCTGTTATCACGGATTATTGGCTGACAGTGACTGAAAAGAAGCCTGGGGTGACGGCTATAAAAAGATGCAATCCATACAATTCTGAAGTCACAATTAAGAGGATTTCAGAATTAGTCGGGTTGCACATTCTTGCAGATGATCTGCGTGCGGCATCAGAGAGAAGATCTGCAGCCGGCCCGGAAAATCATCCCAGAGATTGATTCTGTCCAATCACACTACAATAACAATAAGAGATGATATAAGTTATTGCTTCCCCCATACTCGGGTACTCACTACCCCGACACATCTACCTCTCCCAACATCAGGTGCTTCAAAAGTAACATGAAAACCTCTTCAGAAAAGCCTCCAACCTACAGCGACCCTGCGGCCACCGCACTGCTATGTGAACAGCTGCCTGTCACCTACTGTCTCCCAACCCTCATACTACAGAGTGGAAACCCTCAAGGGCAGGGTCCTCACTTCCTCTGTTCCCAGCTGTCATTTACTTCATTCATGGTTATTGTACTTGAATGTGAGAGGTTAGATATCTTATTCCTCTTATTACATCTACCGTGCTCTGGAACTAACAGTGCTCGAAAAATAAATTATTACTAGTATTAATTCAATTATTATTATTATTATTAGCTACATGGTGCCCACATTATTTGCTGCTTAAGAGATCAAGAAATTAAAAAAAAATTTCTAAGGGTGCATGCACACGTACAGGATCTGCAGCAGATTTGAAGTTGCAGATTCAAAGCAAATCTGCAACATCAAATTTGCTGCAGATCCTGTATGTGCAAATTCACCCTAAGTAAGGCTGGATTTTTTTTAATTTTTTTTACACAAAAACTGATGAAAAAAAGGATGCATTTATGTGTAGCAGTTTTGATCCATTTTCTCATTAAATTTCCATTATAAAAAGAAAAACAAATCAAAATATGGATCAAACCGCATCCATTTTTTTAGCGTGCACAAAAACGTGTCCGACTTTTATAATGGAAGTCAATGGAAAAACGGATCAAAATGGATGCACCCAAAATGCATCAGTTTTTTGCAAAAACAAAGTGTGAACCCTGCCTAAATCTACCGTGACATTGTAATGAACTTTGAATCGTTTGTCACCTGGAAAGACAATATATCAGTACATATACACAATCACCTGGTACATACATTACTTATCCAATACTGGACACCAGTTATAGCCTGCAATATACTCCAGAGCTGCACTCACTATTCTGCCTGTGGAGTCACTGTGCACATACCTTATTTTTATTGTTATTAGATCTTGTATTATACTCCAGAGCTGCACTCACTATTCTGCTGGTGGGGTCACTGTGTACATACTGTACATTACATTACTTATCCCGTACTGATCCTGAGTTACATCCTGTATTATACTCCAGAGCTGCATTCATAATTCTCCTGATTGGTACAGGAAACAGTCAGCAGACTCCAGAGCAGCAGGTGCTGCTATGTAAATAAATAAATTCTCTTGATTCCGGACACAGCGCAGCATAATGGTGAATTCTTCTTGATGTTGGCCAACTGCTGCCGTAAGAAGCGAGATGTTGATGCAGCAGTGATTGTAATTGCAAGTTTATTTAATCCACTTCATGACAGAAAAACCTCTCTAATGTTGCCGCTTATCTGGCGTCTGATTACGGTTCAGGGGCTTTTTATATGATTACACGTTGCTGTGAGTGGATGAAATGGCCCGATGGAAAAACAGCGACCAGGTAATGAGCGGTGAACAGCCAGCAACTAGGTCAGCACAGAAAAGTAGCTGCAAGAGGATAGGAACAGACACCAGAGCTGCAGGTCATCGGTGCGGGGCACTAATGGCGTGACTGGCGGCCTCTGTACTACATGAGTGTAAGTGTCTGACACTAGACAGCCGGAAAGTTCCAAACTGAGATCCAGTGCCTCATAACAGAGCTAGGGCTGTCTATATGGGGCGGCAAAAGACTGGGACACAGTAGCAGTGTGCACCATGTAAGCAGTACTGGCCATTGTACTTGCACACTAAGTATCAGCCATGTTGTAATTTATTCCTATTTAAAAATCTCAAGTCTTCCCAGACTTCTATTTCCCAGACTTCAGTATTCTTTGCAGTCTGACACAGTACTCTCTGCTGCCACCTGTGTCCATGGCAAGAACTGTCCAGAGCAGGAGAGGTTTTCTATGGGGATTTGCTGCTGCTCTGGGCAGTTCCTGTAAAGGACAGAGAAGGCAGCAGAGAGCACTGTGTCAGATTGGAGAGAATACACCACTTCCTGCAGGACATACAGCAGCTGATAAGTACTGGAAGACTTGAGGTTTTTAAAATAGAGGTAAATTACAAAACTATATAAAACTTTCTGAAACCAGTTGATTTGAAACAAAAAGATTTTCGCTGGGGTCCCCCTTTAACTATGATGGCACCTTTACTGTTGTACCATCATATACATAAATGGTGCAAAAATGTCCATATAATTTTATACTTAATGGACTGCATGATGGTCTTTAATGCAGGGGTGTGGAGTCGGTAAGCCGCAGCTCCGACTCCAACTCTGACTCCTGAATTTAATCAGGACCGACTGCGACTCCTGCTCCTTCATAAATGGCCAGTCATATACCAGGGGAGTTATTTATCACACTGGCTCAGCAGCTTCTCCCTAATGTCCTACATGATCCTGGGGCGACTTCGGAGTGAATAAAGGAATACTGTATATAAAGCAGATTCTCCTGTATGTGCAGTGGATGCAGCCAGTCTCCAGCCTCCATGTCCTGAACAACTCAGAACTAGACTAGAGGGAGCAGGTAGGCTATTCCTGCTGACAGTCTTCTATGTTTCTAACTAAATATTCACCATACACACAGAAATACTGCTAACAATGTCAGATACCTGTAATATAGAGGTCAGCCATAGTGATAGATAGGGGTCACACATAGTGATATAGAGAGGGGTCACACATAGTGATATAGAGAGGGGTCACACATAGTGATATAGAGGTCACACAGTGATATAGAAGGTCACTGTAGGGGGAAAGCAATAGCACGCACACACACACACACACACACACACAGAGCCTGCTGCAGCTATAGCACACACACACACACGGCTTGCTGCGGCCATAGCACACACACACGCGGCTTGCTGCGGCAATAGCACACACACACACGGCTTGCTGCGGCAATAGCACACACACACACGGCTTGCTGCAGCCATAGCGCACACCACACACACACATATAGACACACACACACAGACACACACACTCGGCTTGCTGCAGCCATAGCACACATACACACAGCCTGCTGCAGTCATAGAGCACGCACACACACACACACACACAGCTGCAGCCAAAGAACACTGAAGAAAAACACACAATCCCAGAGAAAAAACACCAAACTGAGGACAGAGGTTACAGCTACACTACTTATGTCTTCTCCTCCTCCTCTATATCACACAGGATATCTTCATATTACACTGCTGCTCATATACAGTCATCCAGCATCCAGGAAAAGAACAGCACAGATCTCCCCCACACACAATGGACTCTTCCAGCTCAGAAACAAACTGCCAAATAGTGACCGACAACTTTTCCATGACCCCCCTAATGTAATAGTGTCCTTTACTGATATATTCCCCGACCAACCTTATGTAATAGGGCCAGTGTCCTAATAGAATGTGGCTCATAATATATATTCAAGACCAAACTTGTAAAATTGATATCAAAATTCAATTCTACATTCTTTAAAGATTTTTTAAAAGCTGGAGTCAGAGTCGGTACATTTTTTTCCGACTCCAACTCCGATTCTGACTCCAGCCAAAACTAGCTCCGACTCCACAGCCCTGCTTTAATACCCTCCCTACCTTAGATCAATCTCGATTATCCAACGAAGCTCACCATTGATATAATCATCAACCACTGTTACTACATTAGACCACAGGGATGGAACCATCAACCCGCCATTACCACCCAAGATAACTAGGGATCTAATCATCAGCCCTGTTACTATATAAGACCACAGAGATGTAATCCGAGATCACCATGAATACTACTAACACCACCAGTTATGAGTAGAAGAAATATTAGTTATTAGTTTCTAAAGCAGCCTGGACAATGGTGCAGATAGAGCAGATGTTCCAGGACCAGGGCTAAACTTCCCATCTGGCAAGTTCAAGGAGGGCAGCTGATGGCAATGGGTCACTCTACTCTTCCTCCTTGGCAGCCAGCCACTGTTCTGTAGCTCCTCTCCTGCGCACGCACACACATACTCTTTTCTAGAGGCTCAGGTATGCTAGCTTCCTGTAATCTAGAGCTAAAACTTTGCAAGAGTGCATCTGACCATGACATGAGTAAGATTTCAGATGAAATTCTCTGCATGTATGCTCAGACAGCAGTGATGTCACTGCTGCTCTCTAGTGATGGATAGGCTGTATTTTCAGTGATGTCACTGCTGCTCTCTAGTGATGGATAGGCTGTATTCTCAGTGATGTCACTGCTGCTCTCTAGTGATGGATAGGCTGTATTCTTAGTGATGTCCCTGATCTCTAGTGATGGATAGGCTGTATTCTCAGTGATGTCACTAATCTCTAGTGATGGATAGGCTGTATTCTCAGTGATGTCACTGCTGATCTCTAGTGATGGATAGGCTGTATTCTCAGTGATGTCACTAATCTCTAGTGATGGATAGGCTGTATTCTCAGTGATGTCACTGCTGATCTCTAGTGATGGATAGGCTGTATTTTCAGTGATGTCACTGCTGCTCTCTAGTGATGGATAGGCTGTATTCTCAGTGATGTCACTGCTGCTCTCTAGTGATGGATAGGCTGTATTCTTAGTGATGTCCCTGATCTCTAGTGATGGATAGGCTGTATTCTCAGTGATGTCACTGCTGCTCTCTAGTGATGGATAGGCTGTATTCTCAGTGATGTCACTACTGCTCTCTAGTGATGGATAGGCTGTATTCTTAGTGATGTCACTGATCTCTAGTGATGGATAGGCTGTATTCTTAGTGATGTCACTGCTGATCTCTAGTGATGGATAGGCTGTATACTCAGTGATGTCACTGCTGCTCTCTAGTGATGTCACTGCTGCTCTCTAGTGATGGATAGGCTGTATACTCAGTGATGTCACTGCTGCTCTCTAGTGATGGATAGGCTGTATTCTCAGTGATGTCACTGATCTCTAGTGATGGATAGGCTGTATTCTCAGTGATGTCCCCGCTGATCTCTATTGATGGATAGGCTGTATTCTCAGTGATGTCACTGATCTCTAGTGATGGATAGGCTGTATTCTCAGTGATGTCACCACTAATCTCTAGTGATGGATAGGCTGTATTCTCAGTGATGTCACTGATCTCTAGTAATGGATAGGCTGTATTCTCAGTGATTTCACTGATCTCTAGTGATGGATAGGCTGTATTCTCAGTGATGCCACCGCTGCCATCTAGTAAGTGGATAGCCTGCACAAACATATCTCCCATTTACCACAGTGCAAGTGCACCTGTGGGATTTAAGATTCCAGAGCTAAATTGCATTCTCATTCCGTCCCTCTCCAGAAATTTTATAAGGGAGACGCCCATCTACATCCCATCATCTCTCACAGATGAATGAGGCTTTGACAAGGTACAGACATGTCACACTCTTAGCTGGAGGCTTAGTGTTGCTGAATGACACCCTGGAGAATTATTGTCTATTCCTAGGAAGTGTGCGGTCTTCTATATACAGTAAGCGACAGTGTGGGCTGTCCTGCGGCTGATCAAACCAAGTACAGTATTCTCAGAGCAAAGCTGAAACCATGGAAACAGAGCAGATATGAAAACATAAGCGCTCCCAAACCTGCACATTTATATGTACCAGCTCCATCCTGTGAGCCTGGTGACAGCACAGCGCGCGGCACTGCCGGGAGGATCAGACGTGGAGCCTAGAGAAGTCACATCTCATCTGACATCTGGGGACAGTGACCTTTACAGGGGGGGTATCCAGGGGTCAAACATGTTAGCCTCTGCCAGAATCACCTGTGAAATCAACCTGTCCAACACGGATTGTGCATCAATTTCTCCTGCAATTGTGCAAATGGAACAGACAACAGGTAGAAACTAGATGTGCATTTCCAGAAGAAAATACATAGTGCTTGAAAAGAGCTTCCCTTTCACAATGACCTCCAGAGCACCCCTTTAAGAGAAACATTAAACAGGTAACTATCAGCGCCCTAATATGCACGGGGCGCTGAGGATGAAGGTTTGTCTGTTACCTTCATTCTCAGGGCCATTCTTGTGCTGTTTGTTCTGAAATCCTTGCCCCCTCCATTAATAATTATTGGGGGCCGGGCCGGCTGGGGGGCACAGTAGCCCCACCCCGAGTGCTCCTACTGAACCAAGGATTTCAGAACAAATAGCACAGGAACACACCTTCATCCTCAGCACCCCATGCGTACTAGGGAGTCATCAGTCGGCTAGATTCATCTAACCTGACGATAGTTCCCCTTTAACCCTTGATGATGTTTATTTTCGCCTTATACAGTGCAGACCCCAACGGCTTTCAGAGCAAAGTCAGTACCGGCCCTTTAAGAGAGACTTTGGTGCTTGCCTATTAACCAGCAAGTTTAGAA
Source organism: Dendropsophus ebraccatus (assembly GCF_027789765.1). Classification (NCBI taxonomy): domain Eukaryota; kingdom Metazoa; phylum Chordata; class Amphibia; order Anura; family Hylidae; genus Dendropsophus; species Dendropsophus ebraccatus. The sequence goes on from NC_091465.1 coordinate 16,800,396, forward strand.
ATCAGCCGTTTTAGAGCAAATTCAGTAATGGCCCTTTAAGAATGAATGCTGATACACTGCAGCCAACTATCAGGCAAAGAAAAAGATTACTTAAATGGGCGCTGTCTTCTAAGAAAAGCTTGACATGTCCCAGAGACATGTTAAGGGTACGTTCACACGTATAGGATTCGTAGCAGATTTGATATCAATGTAACTAAATAACTGAGCACAGCATCAAATCTGCTACAGATCCTGTACAGTCATGGCCAAAAGTTTGGAGAATGACACAATTATATTTTCACATGATCTGCTGCCCTCTGGTTTTTATGTGTGTTTGTCAGATGTTTTTATTACATACAGAAATATAACTGCAATCATATAATAATAATAATAATAATAATAATAATAATATTTATTTGTATAGCGCCAACAGATTCCGCAGCGCATTATTATGAGTAACAAAAGCTTATATTGACAGTTAGAATGAGTTAATGCAGCAAGTCAATATTTGCAGTGTTGCGCCTTCTTTTTCAGGACCTCTGCAATTCTCCCTGGCTGCTGTCAATCAACTTCTGGACCAATTCCTGACTGATAGCAGTCCATTCTTGCACAATCAATGCTTACATTTTGTCAGAATTTGTTGGTTTTTGTTTGTCTACCCGTCTCTTGATGATTGACCACAAGTTCTCAATGGGATTAAGATCTGGGGAGTTTCCAGGCCATGGACCCAAAATCTCTAGGTTTTGTTCCCTGAGCCATTTAGTTATCACCTTTGCTTTATGGCAAGGTGCTGGAAAAGGCATTGTTGATCGCCAAACTGCTCTTGGACGGTTGGGAGAAGTTGCTCTTGGAGGACATTCTGGTACCATTCTTTATTCATTGCTGTGAGAGCTGATTCCCTTGGTTGAGAAGCAACCCCACACAGGAATGGTTTCAGGATGCTTTACAGTTGGCATGAGACAAGACTGGTGGTAGCGCTCACCTAGTCTTCTCCGAATAAGCTGTTTTCCAGATGTCCCAAACAATTGGAAAGGGGATTCATCAGAGAAAATGACTTTCCCCCAGTCCTCAGCAGTCCACTCCCTGTACCTTTTGCAGAATATCAGTCTGTTCCTGATGTTTTTTCTGGAGAGAAGTGGCTTCTTTGCTGCTCCTTGAGACCAGGCCTTGCTCCAAGAGTCTCCGTAGTCTCACAGTGCGTGCAGATGCACTCACACCTGCCTGCTGCCATTCCTGAGCAAGCTCTGCACTGCTGGTAGCCCCATCCCGCAGCTGAAACACTTTTAAGAGACGGTCCTGGCGCTTGCTGGTCTTTCTTGGGCGCCCTGGAGCCTTTTTGGCAACAATGGAACCTCTCTCCTTGAAGTTCTTGATGATGCAATAGATTGTTGACTGAGATGCAATCTTTCTAGCTGCGATACTCTTCCCTGTTAGACAATTTTTCTGCAGTGCAATGATGACTGCACGTGTTTCTTTACAGATAACCATGGTTAACAGAAGAGAAACAATGATGCCAAGCACCAGCCTCCTTTTAAAGTGTCCAGTGGTGTAATTCTTACTTAATCATGACAGATTGATCTCCAGCCCTGTCCTCATCAACACCCACACCTGTGTTAATGGAGCAATCACTGAAACGATGTTAGCTAGTCCTTTTAAGGCAGGGCTGCAATGATGCTGAAATGTGTTTTGGGGGATAAAGTTCATTTTCTAGACAAATATTGACTTTACAAGTAATTGCTGTTAAGCTGATCACTCTTTATAACATTCTGGAGTATATGCAAATTGCCATTTTAAAAACTGAAGCAGTAGACTTTGTAAAAATTAATATTTGTAATATTCTCAAAACTTTTGGCCATGACTGTACATGTGAACACACCCTAAATATTTTTATTGGTCAGTGTCTGGGTGTTCAGGCTCCCATCAATCACTTTCCCTGTTCTGTCCACACAACAAGAGACAGGCCTCCAATGAAGTCTAGGACCATAGGGAAACACTCATTGTAGCAATCAGAGGAACCGGACCCCGACTGATCAAAACTGCTGACATGTATCTAGGACATAATTTTTTTATTTTTTTTTATTACGTGACAGGTACTGTAAAGATAATAATGGTTTTAAAGAATGGGCAGGTTTCAGACCTCCAGGTGCTCCTACACAGCTGCAGCAGACAAAGCTCCCGAAAATGGTGAAAAACTGAAATGTATGTAAGAAAAATGCCATTCTCTGCAGTGTGCAATGATTTAATGTACACCTCCTATACAACACGGTACCCCTCCCCCTATATGTTCACAGAATCCCAGTATGGACCCAGAAGATTACCAATCCTCGCTGCCAGCAGGATTTATGCCAAGCACCACAAGCTGATCAGGAGAATGAGAAACGTCCCTCCCCCAGCCTGGTGTGCAGGCATAAACAATGTGTGTCTGTCATTCTCATTGGCAGTCACTGGTGCCAGCATCCACTCCCTCCCAAATTCCTGCCAGTACAGAATGGGCACTGCTGAGGGCACCATCTTACTCTTTGTATAACATTGTCTTTGTGATCAGTACTCATGCCCCCGGCGATCACATGGGGAATGAATGCGGCACAGACCATGTGACCTTGCAATGCGATCACCTCCACCTGCTCAGCAACTGTCTGAAAGTTTCTGCATGGTATCACATAACTATGGAGCGCTGCAGCAGAGGGGTTGCACTCCACCTGGATCATACAGGCCGAGGGAGAAAGAAGCACAGCATTGCTATACATTGTGATAATACCATGCTATTATATAACCTGGGGGGCCTCAAAGTGTACGAAACACCAACTTAAGGCATAAGGATACAGGCCTGTCATATTGTGTTTTTAATGCACGTTTAGCATATATGACCCCGTGCGTAGACAAACGTATGCAACTTTATGATGGCCTACTGATGTTTCTCAGATCATCACACATAAGACATCTGCTCCCAGACACAGAGCGCTGCCTGCCTCCTCGATCGGGGATGATGTCCCGTGAATTAATACGTCCTGATCCGTGCCTCTGTTACACTTGGAAGAAACAGCACAGAGCGAGAGAAGGATCAAGACGAATCCTAATATTTGTTGGCAGGAAAAGGAGGAGATGTTAAAGTGATGAATAAAGGAGGACGCGGCGGGAAACTACAGCAAGCGTTTTGTTTCAGGCGAGATAATAATAACTTTGCCTTTGCAAAAGAGATTGAGATATATAAATCGGAGGAGTCAGGAGCGAGCGGCAGAGGTGTCTGATGGAAGATGTCACGGATAACGGGTCAGGGGAAGAGGAATAAGAGTCAATCTACAAATAATAGGGGATTCTGGGCACAGTGGGCAGAAGAGACTCAAGGGGTCATGTAGTCTTATAGCCAATCTTCTAGATGGTCGCTCGCTTACAGAGACTATTACACGGCTCCATGACCACACGGCTATGGCTGTATGAATATCATGCAGCCCTATCCCTTATTCATCTCCTATTACATGGGTATTTTGACAGGTTTAGGCTGTGTTCACACATAGTATTTCCATCAGTCTTTTTTCAACCAGAACCAAGAGTGGGTTAAAAAAAACAGAAACGGTGCTAATCTTTTCATTATAATTTTGTCTCGTTGGTTCCAATTCTGATTTGGGTTAAAAAAAAAATACTGACCAAAAGACTGATGGAAATACTGTGTGTGAACATGGCCTTACATTGACCAATGAGACCGACGAGCAAAAATTCACGATTCATCGGCTGATGACTGGCTCTGTTAGGCTGGGTTCACACTACGTTTTTGCAATCCGTTTAACACATCCGTTTGGTTTTTTTTGACGGATAGAAAAATGAGGTCGACCATGTTGTGTGTCCGTAAAAAATATAATGGAAGTCAATAGAAAAACGGATGGACACAGTTGCATCCGTTTTTGCAATCCGTTTTTTCACCCATTTTTTCAAAAAAACTGATTGCAAAAACGTAGTGTGAACCTAGCCTTACACTATGCAATATATGCCTATTTTGCCAGATAATAGCTTGGTACAATAGGGCCTTTATATACAAAGGGCTCAGTCGAGTTTAAAGGGGTACCCAAATGAAAATCTTTTTCTTTTAAATGAGCTGGTTTCAGAAAGTTATATTGATGTGTAATTTACTTCTGTTTGAAAATATTGAGTCTTCCAGTACTTATCAGCTGGTGTATGTCCTGCAAAAAGTGTAATCTTTCTAGTCTGACACAGTGCTCTCTGCTGCCACCTTTTACCAAAACAGGAACTGTCCAGAGCAGGAGAGGTATTTTATAGGGATATTCTACTGCTCTGGACAGTTCCTGATATGGACAGAGGTGGCAGTAGAGAGAAAACTCTTGCAGGACATCCAGCAGCTGATAAGTATGGGAAGACTGGAGAGCTTTAAATAGAAGTATTTTACAAATCTCTGTAACTTTCTGAAACCAGTTGATTTAAAAGAAAACGTTTTTCACCGGAGTTCCTCAATAACTTCACTACCATGCTCAGATAGTGAATAGTCACCTTGTTTTGTTTGTTTCCCACCTAAGGTATTTCCTTACATTTACATGTGCTTGGCCAGAACAATTGTTTTCTGCATGGACTTCCAGTCAGGTGTTGTCATGAGCAGAAGTCACATGACAGGAAGTCCAGGCCACAGACAGTAGCTTCGTGGATGCCACCACGGAAACCCCAGAGCATGCAGAATATTTCCAGCAGTAAGGATATCAGGCGTGGGATAGACATATAAAACAATGCTCCATGTCAGGGAGTCTGTATCCAGATGATTCCCTCCAAGTAGTACTAAATAATTTCTCATGTAGAAGCAAAACTAGAATCTCAAGGGCATTAAAAAGAGAGAGAGTGGTCTGCACAGAGCCTCATTACACGCAGATTCTAATTGATTTTCTTTTATTAGTCCTGGAAGTAGTACACAGAGACGCAGAAATTCACAGAGGATTACCGCCATGTATACCACTCACTGGCTTCTAGGCTTAAATAGTACAATTAATTAAAGTGCTCTGCTGTAAAGCCATGTGATCTGGAGTACAGTGTATTGGCCACATTACTGTCGCTAGTCCTAAATTTACCTGATGTGAGGAGCAGCATCTGGGCTTTTCACAATCACACTGATAAAGCTGTGTTCACACAAGGCAGCAGAGAGCAGCATCATTACACCTCCCACATGTGTGATCCTTCCTCCTGCAACATCATCTGTCAGGGAAGGGTCAAGAGGCCCCTATACACTTATGAATATGGGGGCCTTAGGGTACAAACACACACACCGTATACATAGCCAAAAGCCAAAACCAGGAACAGACTATAAACAGAGATCAGGTCATAAAGGAAAGCCTGAGATTTCTCCTCTTTTCAAATCCAGTCCTGGCTTTGGCTTCAAATCTTTGGCAGATAATCTGTCAGATAATCTTTCTGTGTAAAAGGGCCTTTAATCCCCTGAACTCCTGAAGGGCTCCTCCTCCCCCCCCCCCCCCCACATACGTGATCCTGCTTGGGCCTCAGGGGGGTGTCAATGAAGCAACAAGGATAGGGATGGGAAGAGGAGCAAGGAGACATTCACTTGCTGCACTCCCAAAGCTTGTAAAACCCTTTTAGACTTTTTTCATCACAGAAGACACATTATAAATACACACATAAGGGGGGGGGTAGATTTACTATTGCAATCTCTCCATATTTCTGTCTTTAAGTGCAAAATTTCAGCACAAAGCAAGTATACGGCTTTGGGCATCACTTTTTCAACCATGTTCGAAGGTGCTTGGGGTTTTTTTTTTCCTGAAAAGATGGCATGGTTTGAAATGTGTATATCAGTCCTAAAATATACTAATCGAATTGATGCTTATCAGAGGTAAATGAGTTGGCCCTTAGCAAACGCACAATGTACATTACAAAATACTACTAAAAATAGAAGTCACGCAGACAATGGAGTAAAGAGTAAATCTGGGACAGTGATTCCACCAGCAATCAATGCAGTATAATAAATGTAACCAGGATCAGTACATAAGTAAAGCAGAGATGAAGAGAAGGTGAGGGTGTGCGGTAACCCACTTTCTGACCTACACTTCAGAGAACGTGAGTGGCAGGATGATGGGCACATACTGAGCCTGGATGGCACATTACACATGAAGCCTTGCTTATTTCCAGCAGCTGTACAATCAGTGTGATTGTCGCTCCATGCTAATATACTCATCAAGTGCAGATCTTTCAGCAGTTGCTTCCTGGATCCCGGACGCCGCGCTCCTGATGCCAGACACTCAGCTTTCTTTTGTTTTCACTTCTCTGGGAAAAGCAAATTGCTGAGACTTAGAAGAAGAGAAAACTTTAGTTCCTCCAGCATCTTCTCCTCTGAATACAGCATGAAAGACGTGGTTATAAATAATTTACTGTCCGCTCCAAGAGCATTTCCCCAGTAAAATGAAATCCTCAAGTTGTCCTCTTCTGTCAAGCTATTGCAGTACCAGCTCCGAAGTGATGACTAGAGATGAGCAAACTTACAGTAAGTTGGGGTTGACACAAACCTGAATGCTATGCATTTGAATCCTGCTGCCTGGAGATGGATGCAACCCTAAAAACTGCATCCATCTTCTGCAGGCAGAGGGATTAAAACGGCAATCGTTCAGGTTCGTGTGAACACACACTTACTGGAAGTTCGCTCATCTCTACTGATGACCAATTCTATAATCAGTCTTATATAAGTCATTTTTACCATTTAAAGGAGAAGTCCAGCAAAAAATTTTTTATCAAAAGTATTGTATTGCCCCCCAAAAGTTATACAAATTACCAATATACACTTATTATGGGAAATGCTTATAAAGTGCTTTTTTCCCTGTACTTACTACTGCATCAAGGCTTCACTTCCTGGATAACATGGTGATGTCACGACCCGACTCCCAGAGCTGTGCGGGCTTTGTGGGGGGGGCTTTGTGGGGATTTGTATAACATTTGGGGGGCAATACAATACTTTGATAAAAATTTTCATCGGACTTCTCTTTTAAGGTCTTTGAAAACTGTTGGAGAACCCAACCAGATAAGTCATGGCAGTCAAATCATCATTCAGTTTTCCTAGGAAAAGATCTGACAAAGGGTACTATTACACCAAGCATTTTTCGACGATAAACGATCTTAAACGACCGCTAAGGCAAACGACCCGAAATGGTTCGCCCAATTACATGGAACGATGATCGTTATTTATGATCGTTCTTGCGGTCGTTTAGTTGTCGGTATTGCGTACATTTCAGCTGCAAATTCTTATTCCACCAAACAATGTGCGAACGATGTGCGAAAAATCAAACGATAAAAATAGTCCGGATCCTATTAAACGATCAACGATTTCTCGTTGGTCGTTTAATCGTTGCCTGCTATTACATGAAACTATTATCGTTCAAATCCGAACGATTTAACGAACGATAATAACTCCGTGTAATACCAGCCTAAGAAATAGAAGAAAAAAATTTGTGAACAATCTGCCAGAAGACGACTCAAGGACTTGTATTTACCAGTGAGGTCTTTTCGATTTTTAGAAGTAAACGCTCTACCAACAGGAGAGATACAGATATTCTGCCGTGTAAACTGCCGTGAACAGAGTAATGAAATACGCAGAATAACACGCGACGCACTGGTCACGCAAATAGAACGCAGCCATACATAGTGTGGAATGATAATGCAATGTGAAGTCAGAGCATGAAATGTAAATGAATTAATGGCTGGAAGCAGAAGCTGAGGAGGGAGGAGCGGAGAGAGCAGAGGATTTCAGCTGTGGGAGAACAAGAGACAAATGAGGCAGAAAAAACAGAAGAAGAATCTCCAGCAGATTGAGAACACGGATTAAGAGAGCGAGCCAAGAAACCTCCGAGGGACAGCCGATATCTGAGGTCCCGAGCTCACTGTGCAAAAGTGCTCAAATGCAGTTCATGAAAATGGGCAATTTCAACCAGAACAATTGTTCACTGAGTGAAATTTAGCTGACTGATGTTATATGTCATCATCTGAAATGAAGTCAGCCATGTTCAATAATTTCATCCGGTAGTCGCCAGTCCACAAAATATGTTTCAGGAAAGAAGAATCATTATTAATCCTTCACCCGATGTCATTGTTCATGTGTGTAACGTAAAACATCTATGGCTGCGTCATTACCTGATTTTACCTGGGGCAGGCCTCCTACAGAGATTAGCATTTGGTTTGCTTGTCCCCCTAACCAGTAAGCTTGCTGGGTTATATAGTTACCTGGGATGGTAGATGTCTCCAAATTACTCAGAACTATAACCCTATGGAAGCTGCAATGGCGGCAAAGCTTACCTGAAAGATACATGAATGTTCTGTAATATGAACATGGAAAGGATTGGACTTTCCCCTGGATGAATACCATTAACGCTAGGTCACGTACCATCGCTGGCGCAGCTGCCTCCCTATTACACTCCATTTCACAATAAAGAGAAGATCAAGCGCTTTACATGTGTCTAGCGCAGACCAGAAGGGCGATGCACCTGATACCTTTGGCACGAATAGGATTGCAAGTTTTAAAAGATATCAGGTGAAATGTGCCATGTTCCCATCTTGAAGTTTCGATATCCTGTGCGCCTTCTCTGACCCCGAGACGTTACATGTGGTCGATGAAAGAAATTTTATAAATTCTCCATTCTTCTCTTTATATTCCCATATAGATCCAACTCAAACCACCGGCTTCATTCACACAGAAGGAGGAGGGAAATTTACGGACTGGGCTTTTACACCGATCACTACGCTGGTATAAGATATGCCAATGTATTAGGAGACACATATCAATGTCCATAAAGAGGTTGAATTTTGCTAAGATACACCTGTATATACTGAGTAGTATACACCAAATATATATATATATATATATATATAATGTCTGAGACCCATCAGAATATTCCCCGGATCTGCAGCTTTTCACAAAAAAAAAAAACGCGCCTTAATAAAGGTCAGAACCGCCGTACCTTTTATGTGAAGGAAACAAAAGCTTCCCGGGAGCTCTGTCCTAGAAACCCTCTGTAACCGCACCGCGTGGAAGCTGATCCGAGGCAGACGGGTAAAAATATCCAATTAATTACTATGGTTCCTGTGGGAGCCGCAGAATGAGAGCGGAGATGGGAGATGGATACAGAACTTTCCTCACCTATTGATTATCCTAACTCCAGGCCTGCAAGGGAAGATCCGGAGTCACAGGTCACCGATGCCTGGACCTGACTTATAATAGGGAGCGAAAACCCCGGTATGGCGTACACCCTCCCAGAGGACAGATCCAAAGGAATCCAAAGAGAACGCTCCGCGCAGTCATCATATATCTATTATATAATTATATTCAATGTGAAGGTGACTGGTTCTTATTCGTCTCTATTAATTCCATTAATGGGGACTACAACCTATATACTCTCTTTGGTCCATTAATTCTGGGCCTAAAACACTAGGCGATTACCAGCCAATAATCGTTTAGTGTCATAGTTCATGTTTAAAGGCAATGTTGGATAATCGTTGTTTTAAAGCATGAACCAAAATCCCGTCAACGATAGTGACGGTTTTATGGCTATCACTCCTCGTAATAGGAGACTCGTAATGTGGGACATCCGGACTATCTTGTCTAGGCAGCCCATCCTGCTCGCTGTAAGTGCATGTAATAGCAAAGACAGCCATCGAGGAACGATAAGCAAGCGGTGCTGACCTGACAGGTCAGTGTTTGTTTGCTCCTAAATATCGGGCTGTATAATACGGCCCTAAAAACTCTAACCCCCTTCAGAGACTACTGTAATGTGTTTGAGCACCTTGAATTGGTATTCACTGGGATATCCCACAGGATAAGCCATAAGTGTCTACTAGATGCGGATTCCACCTCTGGAGGTGGTTGGGAATTTGAAAACGGCCAAGTGGGCTGTTCTGCTCTTTTTCCATAATTTTTTCAGAAGGATATGCAACAGCCACATGGGCCAGGGTCTAAACACACAGACCCTGGCCAATCAAAATTTTTGAAACCATTCTGTGACATATCAAAAGTTCATTTTAAATGACATGGACACTTGAAGTCATCGTGTCACACACTTATATTGCTCATCTGAAGTGACAGCTCTGAGTGAATGAGGATATTCTGCAGTGGCCCTGCCCTCTTATACCATTTCCTGGAGACATATGGCTTATCAATGTTATACTAGAGGTCAGTGATAAGACAGACTGTGCATACATAATCACTGTACAGGATTTCTAATATGCTTTATGGTTCAGATCCTCCTCACCTTCATAATCTCTGCTAGCACTTGGCATATGAAGCGATTCTTCTTCGTATGAATTATCATCTCACACCTCTCACAGCTGACAATCACATCCAGCCTAGGTAATCGGTTACACATAGATTTCAGCCCCAATTCACTGCCTGAGAACTTAAAAATCTTAAGAAACAAAGTATGTCATAAAGGTACAAAACTTTAGATTACACAATGATTGTGCTGCATACACATAAGAATAGAGGACCTCCTAACGTTAAAGTTTTTGGGGTTCATAAGAAGCTGAACAATCAGGTAGTGCACAGTCCGGATCTTGCTTTTTGTACCGTGATGTCGCTGTTCCTTCCTGCTTGATTACCTTCATGGCCTAAGCCACTGTTTCCCAACCTGTGACTCTCCAACTGTTGCAAAACTACAACTCCCATCAAGTTCTGACAGTCTTTAGTACATCCTTTCCCCAAACCTGTGGCTCAAAACTACCACATTTAGCCATGACAGCTTGAAGAACACTGGGACTTCAACTCCTCTCAACAGCGACCATGCAGATGAGGGTCCAGACTGGCAGCAGTGGGCTCAGGACTGTCAATAATCCATTATCCGCAGTCTGACTGTGCACAATAATTCATTCTCAATACTATCATTGGGGGCCGGGCCACTCTTTAGTGCTGGAGAGGGAGGGAGCGTTCACACGGTGACTAGGCCTGAAGGAACCAGAGCCTCGCACACTGGAGCATTGTCTACTGCTGGATGATTGTATGTTAGAGCTAAAAATACTATTTGTTCTGTGTGAAGCCAAAAGAAAGGTCCCTGGAGTTTATGATACGTTTGAGTATATTGGAGGGAGAAGCTGCTGAACTTACTTAATACTTCCAGGCTGGGAGACATTATTAGTTTCCTTCTTGGAGGGATTTCTCATATTTAGACTGGTCAGACTAGTACTGGAGGTTGTCAACCTCACATATCATGCATCAGACTGGACGGGTCCCTGCAGGACTATATAACACAATATGTAATACAGTCACCCATGCAAAACAGCTGTGCAGCCCTGTAGCCCTGATGCCTATACACGGCCTCCAGCCCCAGGCAGAATGCCTCATGTTATGTACTGATGACTGCTGCCACTTCCTTGTAATCTAAGACACTCATTTATAATTTATAGCCATTATCCATTCCCAGCCCAGGGGTCAGCAGGGCATCAAATTCTCCACTGGGAAACATGAGGTTAAATATTCTCGGGCACTACCATGTACAGCTGGAGTACCACACTCACATCATACATGTGATCTCCTGTGTACCTGACACTAACAACCCCTGAACAGGCTCGGCGTCTTTAGCAGCGGCTTATCAACCAAAGAACAAAAAGGATCAAGCAACGGAAATTCATCATGCCCAATGACACCATCTCCCGGGGGAAGTCGAGGGATGCGTTCAATGGTTGGCAGGTATGACAGACATGTGTCAGTCTATGTGTATGGCCACTTAAATATCTGAGGGTTTGTTACAGAAGTTCAGGACAGACATTTATGCTACTTCTGTATATTTATCTTGCAATGGATTTTCTACACGAATACTAAGTAACAAACCTTCAGCTGTGAGAGCAAGACTAGGTCAGAATACAACAATGAGATTTCTATTATACATGACGAAAAGCATTGCATATGAACATAGCACAGCCAGACTAGACCTCATGTACTGACCGGTCAGACCACTATAGGTAGGGTATAGCCTGGATGAATGCTTACAGACTATTTAGGCCCAGGTGAGATCATGTGATGTTCGGGATGGATGCACTGCGGCCCCTCATGCATCCCTGGCTCTGGCCAGCTGCCCCGCACATCTGATCTCCTCTCTGGGGGGGGGGGGGGGGGAGCATCAACCAAAATCAATAAAGCAACCGAATCCTGAGAGTAAAGTGACCCCCCCTACACAAATCAATAAGAGACCCATTTCCAGAAAAGTTCATCCCTTTCGGAAAATACTAAAGATAACCCAGATTTCTCGGTGACGCCGCAGAGGCGGCAATTACAGACAATTATCACTATAAAGGTGTAAATCTTCTCACTGTCGCACATCATTGGGGTCTCTGGGGTTTTCCCTTCATCAGCAACAAGGAAGAAGAAACATGATATGCAGTGGATGCTATGCTAATCCATAGGACGCAGTGAACCTGATGAGACTCAACTAAAGAGGATGGCCGCAGGGTGAAACGGGAGGAGGGGGCGCTAGTCATTGCGTAACACCTAACAGTGTATGGAGGAGGGGGCGCTAGTCACTGCCTAACACCTAACAGTGTATGGAGGAGGGGGGCGCTAGTCATTGCATAACACCTAACAGTGTATGGAGGGGGGCGCTAGTCATTGCCTACTACCTAACAGTGTATGGAGGGGGGCGCTAGTCATTGCCTACTACCTAACAGTATATGGAGGGGGGTGCTAGTCATTGCCTAACACCAAATAGTGTATGGGAGCCCCATATGAGACAAGTTACTGAACCAGAATACACCTGATATCATATCTGGTAAGACTTTTCTGCAGAAAATATGCCCCAATATTTCTCGGACCTTAAAGGGATACTCTTTCACGTCAAGTGGTTTAAGAAAGTTATATAGAGTTGCCATTTACTTCCATTTAAAAATCTTAAGTCTTCCCATACTTATCAGCTGTTGTATGTCCTGCAGGAAGTGGTGTATTCTTTCCTGTCTGACACAGTACTCTCTGCTGCCACCTCTGTTCATGTCAGGAACTGTCCAGATCAGGAGAGGTTTTCTATGGGGATTTGCTACTGCTCTGGACAGTTCCTAACATTGACAAAGGAGAGCAGAGAGCACTGTGTCAGACTGGAAAGATTACACCATTATTTAAAAATAGAAGTAAATTACAAATCTATATAACTTTCTGAAACCAGCTGATTTGAAAGAAAATGTCTTCTGGTCACTCTACAATGTAGTGAACAGCCATACTATAAGTTATATCACTGCATGGCAGAAAACAGGGAGCACTATTACTTATTACAAAGCCGATAGACCCCTCTAGCGATCAGCCAGGACTCTTCTGAGGAAATGGTAGGGGATGTCCAGGACAGTCCTCCTAGCAGCCTGATTGATCTCTATTTAGCAGCAAGGAGCAGGATGAAATATGGCTTCCTCAAAGAGGATTTTAACAGTCAATGCAAGTAAATGAGCGGTCAACACGGCACAGCTCCGAGGTTGGTGAAGCGAAGCGGTGCTGCAGCTATTACACGCTCACTAAACGCTGAAAACAGAAATAGGACATCAGCAAAGGTGGAAGCTGAATGCCTGCCAAGCAGAAGCTTTTATTTCCTGTTCTGAATCTCTGTAGAGGGATTTTCACAATGTAATATTTTTTTTTATTTTTTTCTATCCTCTGGAGACGTTAAGTGGAGCGAGAACATCACACGTCTGTGTGATATCATACAGCTCTGTGGATGCCCATGTGATCACAACGGGTCTACACTATCTGCCCTGCAATGCATTGTCCTCTGCTCTAGCTATCAGCATAAATCTGTATGTGGCCCAGACCGGCCCTCTAAGACAGGCCCGACTACCCCTGTGCAGATTGAATTACTACCCCTTCCATCCATCATATCACATTGAAAAACACTGCCATTCTAGTCAGTAAGGAACTGCCCGGGGAACTCCTGCCAGCTCCACCGCCACTGACAGAAGGAACAGCAGCAGTCACACAAAACTACACAATGCATGTAACCCTGGATCCCATAACCAGTGACAACTGGAACATTGTAACAAACAGATCTGACCCATACACCCCAGACAATGTGTGGTTAGTCCATATAGATGTTTACTACCTATGAGTGATGGCAAACAGATGTCTCTGTCACAGACGCAAGATCACCAACAGAAAACACATGGGCTTCTATAGGATCTAAAGCAGAGGTCTATATAGCTGGCAGCTGCCCACTCACACTCAGGGGTGTAACCTCACAGCAGCTGGAGAGCCACAGGTTGGAGACTACAGGACCTTGATCACACGGTAAGATATTTTTGGCCAGATTTTTAGTTAAGAAAGGCAGAGCAACACAACACGACATCCCACTACCACAAAGCAACTCCACATAACATCACATCAGCACCAGAGCAACACGACATGACATCACACCGCCAGCAGAGAAACACAATATGACATCACACCACCAGCATAGCCACACAAAATGACGTCACATCAGCACTAGAGCAACACCACATGACATCACACCGCCAGCATAGCAACACAACATGACATCATACCACCAGCAGAGGAACACAACATGACATCACACCGCCAGCAGAGCAACACAACATAGCATCACACCGACAGCATAGCAACACAACATGACATCACACCGCCAGCAGAGCAACACAACATGACATCACACCGCCAGCAGAGCAACACAACATAGCATCACACCGACAGCATAGCAACACAACATGACATCACACCGCCAGCAGAGCAACACAACATGACATCACACCGCCAGCAGAGCAACACAACATAGCATCACACCGCCAGCATAGCAACACAACATGACATCACACTGCCAGCAGAGCAACACAACATGACATCACACTGCCAGCAGAGGAACACAACATGACATAACACCGCCAGCAGAGCAACAAAACATGACATAACACCGCCAGCAGAGCAACAAAACATGACATCACACCGCCAGCATAGCAACACAACATGACATCACACCGCCAGCAGAGCAACACAACATGACATCACACCCCCAGCAGAGCAACACAACATGACATCACACCGCCAGCAGAGCAACACAACATGACATCACACCAGAGCAACACAACATGACATAACACCGCCAGCAGAGCAACAAAACATGACATAACACCGCCAGCAGAGCAACAAAACATGACATCACACCGCCAGCATAGCAACACAACATGACATCACACCGCCAGCAGAGCAACACAACATGACATCACACCCCCAGCAGAGCAACACAACATGACATCACACCGCCAGCAGAGCAACACAACATGACATCACACCAGAGCAACACAACATGACATTACACCAGCACCTGAGCAACGCAACATCACACTGGCAGCAAAGCAACACCACATGACATCACACCGCCATCAGAGCAACGCAACACCACATCAGCACCAGAGCAACACAACATGACATCGGCACCAGAGCAACACGACATGACATCACACCGGCAGCGGACCAACATGACATCACACCGGAGCAACACAACATGACATCACACCAGCACCTGAGCAACACAACATGACATCACACCAGCACCTGAGCAACACAACATCGCATCGGCACCAGAGCAACACAACATGACATCACACCGGCAGCGGAGCAACATGACATCACACCGGAGCAACACAACATGACATCACACCAGCACCTGAGCAATGCCACATGACATCACACCAGGAATCACTGTCAGCAGGAAAAGAGAAGAACTTGTAAAACGTATCATGATGCCTAAAGCTAAGGAGCGGTGACTGCCATACAGAGCTCCATGTATTCAGCCATGGGGGATCCAGTGACCTTGATTGTTCTTACTCATTTCCTCATTCCAGAACGATGCCCTGGAAGCGGGATGTATAATATCACTTATATCTGTCACTGTCCAATACCACTGTAGGGGGAAAAAAACTATTGTTTACATTTTCCTAAAGTAAATTCGGAATATTCAGAGAATGAAGATGCCGCCGGCTCCTGCAACCAGAGGAGAAACAAGAACCTGAAAAGTCACAAAGCAAATGGCCGTCCAAATGGTACAGTCAACCCGTCCTAGCATCAGCACTTTCTACTCCCCTTATGTTAGCAAAGTCCTAATACACCCTCCAGCCATCATTTAATCTGAACCACCATCTCCAGACAAATCAGATCACTGAGGGATCAGGTAGTTGCTGCCCACTGAAGTCTATAGAAAGGGGAGGGGGAGAAAGCTGCAGACAGAGACAGGGATACAGAGAATCTGCTGAAGGCCCTAGCAGGTGTTATGTCTGGATGTACATATACTCATTACAGCTCTATACTGTCCTCCATGTGTTATACAGAAATGGGTCATGTATGATGAATTCATAGCGGCTTGTTTACACCCACTAGATCAGGGATAGCTGAAAATTATAAGTACAGGAGGAAATTGGGAAAAAACTTCTTACGTAATATAACAGAATAGTCCTGCCCCTCATGTACACACCCGAGGGTTTCTACAAATGAGCAGTTACTATCATGACATAGCGGAGGGTGTCCTGATCACACACCTTCTCACTGTTTCTTTATACGCACTTCTGTTCCCAACATATGTGGGTTTATAACTTGGAGGCCTCGGACTTGCAAGCTTGTATGAAGGCCAGAATGGACAGGGCTCTCGAGGGCTACTCTGTCCGCACCTGCAGAGGACATGCTGATCACTGCTGTCAGACGTCACTTTGGCATCAAGGAGCATTTTTACCCTGCGATTCCACCTGAGGGTCACTAAGGGCCCTATTCCACCGGACGATTATCGTTCAGATTATCGTTAAATCATTCAAATCTAAACGATAATCGTTCGCTTGAAATGACGTTAACGATTAACGACGGAACGAGAAATCGTTGATCGCTTTATAAGACCTGGACCTATTTTTATCGTTGCTCGTTTGCAAAACGTTCGCAAATCGTTCGGTCGTTCGCAGTAGATACGAACGCAATAGCGAAGATATAGTGAAGAAAAACTATCGCAAATACGATCATAAGTAACGATTATCGTTCCATGGAAATGAGTGAACGTTTTCAGGTCTTTTGCAATAGCGGTCGTTTGAGATTGTTAACGATTATGTGAACGATAATCGTCTGGTGGAATAGGGCCCTAACACTTACTGTTAGCGCTAAAGCAATCTATTATAAGCCTGCATGGGGATGTGAACTCACCATAACCCCCCTGCTTCACGTTTTTTGCTCCCATCTACTGACAGATTCTTCGAAAATTATAGCAAATGTTCAAGCACCATGCCGCGCCATTCTGATCTATTACACTATCTTCCCACATATGTAATAATGCGTCCCCTCCGGTATCGCTACTCTCTAGGTTTGCAGATCTCTGCAGTTTTGGCACAGCGCGCAGCAGGGTAATTCTGCACACTGTATGCTGAAAGAACTGTAAGGGGACCCCTATACATGAGGCTTGGGGGGACGCCATCCCAACAGCAGGATGAAATCAACCACCTCACTTTCCCAGAGGTAAACAGTAAAGTGGTTCTCCTTGAAGCACCTGCAGTGAATGCAGCAAGAGACCAGGTTTACCCTTCTCCCCCAGCAGATCGGAGCCCAGCCCTGCTCCATTGTCTCCTGTGTGCGCGTCCTCCTCTCTGCCCCTGTCCAGAGTGCTGCATTCTGCCGGATCGCCTCCATTATTGGATTGCTCAATGCTTTTCATTCATAGGAGGTGAAAGGAGCCGGGAATAGGCTTTACAAGAGAAAGCCGATAGGATGAAGAAGGGGGGGGGGGGGGTCACGCCGGGGTTTGGAGAGCAGTGAGCTCAGGTCAGCCAGGAATTGTATCAGCTCCAAGAAATAAGAACAAGCACAAACTGCAACTATGGAGCCCGCACATTCACACGAACAAAACAGCCCCCCAGGACTGGGAGCCCTGCCCAATACAGAACTACAGCTCTGGATGTGACCGGAGTATAAAGTAACTAACGGGAGGATAGTTCTAGAACATGGCGCAGGTGATGGCTGAGGGCCCAGGAGCCTCATCCTCTGCTCAGCCGATATCTCAATCACCAGTCACATAGAGAACTGCCCGCTCAGAAGGGCGCATACTCACTTTCCCTTACACCCCCACCACCCATTTACCTGAAATTGATATTTTGCAAAAAAAATTAACCAGTAAATGCTATCAAAAAACGTGGCGCATCTTACGGCCCCTGTTTATATAAATCTGGAGCACACCTTTTTTCCATAATTTCCTGTGCATTTGCTTACTGCCTCCCCCCCCCCCCCCCCATACTGACATACCTGTTACCATGTACACACCTGCAGGCTGAACCCTCCCCTGACACTCACCCCTGTGCTTTACACTGACATTGTCTCCCCAGAGGCTAAGACGTTCTAGAAGCTTCTATGGAGGCAAATCTCGGCTGCCGGCAGCAGATCCCCCGGCCCCCCCTGGAGGCAAGAGAGCAGCTGTGGGGGCACATGTTACACATGACAAACGGGGGCCCCTACACAGCGTCCCCACACTCCTCTATTACTGGCCAGAGAGGCCATGACCGGCATCCAGACCCCGCTCATCCCTACTGGAGGGGAGAGGGGAACAATGGCGAGCAGCGGCTCCTCTGCAGCAGCATATCCCTGCAGGGAGGGAGGAGGCTCCCGGACTGGAGAGCAAACACTCCGCACCTCTGTGTATCCCGCCTCACCTCTGCTACATAGGAAGGCCGTCCCCAGCCAGCATCACACTGCACACATGTAGCAGAGCTAGACCCGTCACTGACCTCTATAGACCTGCAGAAATTGTGAGCCAACGCTCTGCAGTCCTATGTAACACCACAGATAACACAGTGATAACACTGAGTACAGATAATGTAGTAGATATGCCAGCAGTCCTATGTAACACCACAGATAACACAGTGATATCTCTGAGTACAGATAATGTAGTAATCACATGCAGTCCTATGTAACAGCACAGATACCAGTAATAACACTGAGTACAGATAATATAGTAGATATGACCAGCAGTCCTATGTAACACCACAGATAACACAGTGATATCTCTGAGTACAGATAATGTAGTAGATGTCACCCGCAGTCCTATGTAACACCACAGATAACACAGTGATATCGCTGAGTACAGATAATGTAGATACTACCTGCAGTCCTATGTAACACCACAGATAACACAGTAATATCTCTCTAAGTACAGATAATATAGTAGATATGACCAGCAGTCCTATGTAACACCACAGATAACACAGTGATATCACTGAGTACAGATAATGTAGATACTACCTGCAGTCCTATGTAACACCATTGATAACACAGTGATATCTCTGAGTACAGATAATGTAGTAGTCACCTGCAGTCCTATGTAACACCACAGATAACACAGTGATAACACTGAGTACAGATAATGTAGTAGCTGTCACCTGCAGTCCTATGTAACACCACAGATAACACAGTAATATCTCTGAGTACAGATAATGTAGTAGTCACCTGCAGTCCTATGTAACAGCACAGATAACACAGTGATATCTGAGTACAGATAATGTAGTAGATGTGCCCTGCAGTCCTATGTAACAGCACAGATACCAGTAATAACACTGAGTACAGATAATGTAGATGTGTCCTGCAGTCCTATGTAACAGCACAGATACCAGTAATAACACAGAGTACAGATCATGTAGTAGATGTTTCCTGCAGTCCTATGTAACAGCACAGATACCAGTAATAACGCTGAGTACAGATAATGTAGTAGATACTACCTGCAGTCCTATGTAACAGCACAGATACCAGTAATAACACTGAGTACAGATAATGTAGATGTGTCCTGCAGTCCTATGTAACAGCACAGATACCAGTAATAACACTGAGTAAAGATCATGTAGCAGATGTTCCCTGCAGTCCTATGTAACACCACAGATAACACAGTGATAACTGAGTACAGATAATGTAGTAGATGTGTCCTGCAGTCCTATGTAACACCACAGATACCAGTAATAACTCTGAGTACAGATAATGTAGTAGATGTTTCCTGCAGTCCTATGTAACACCACAGATAACACAGTGATAACTGAGTACAGATAATGTAGATGTTTCCTGCAGTCCTATGTAACACCACAGATAACACAGTGATAACTGAGTACAGATAATGTAGATGTTTCCTGCAGTCCTATGTAACACCCCAGATACCAGTAATAACACAGAGTCCGCCCTCTCCTGAGGACACTTGGGGGTCCTGGTATGAGGGGCCCGCACGTTACACACTTTACGTTACCGTCATAAACCCCATTCTATCGCTATTACACGGCAGTCACCCTATAAGGGGAGGAGCCGCCCCGGTGATACGTCACTCCCCGGTTGCCCGCCGTGTGGCTCTCACCTGAAGCCCGGGCCGGCCTCGGTGCTCCTGGATGCTACAGCCTCGTCACCCCCTCATCTCCGCTGTCCTCCCGCTTACACGACGACAGAAGCCCGGGGCTTGGAAGAGTCCACAGCTCGAATCCTCCCCCGGGCGAGGCCACAATCCCGGGACACACCCACAGCGGCAGCACCGGAGCAGGGGGAGGGGAGAGCACCGGCACCGGGAGCTGCGACTGCCGCCACGAGACCCCGCCCCTCACCGCGTCACCTGCGGGGGCCGGAGGAGGTTACCTAGCAACTACTCACCCCCCCCCCCCTCCAATCTCCCGTGCAAGCGTCCGCATCACAATAATAACTGTACAACAACCCCCATCATCACCTCTGCCTCCTATATAATGTACAACAACCCCCATCATCATCATCACTGCCTCCTATATAATGTACAACAACCCCCATCATCACCTCTGCCTCCTATATAATGTACAACAACCCCCATCATCATTATCACTGCCTCCTATATAATGTACAACAACCCCCATCATCATCACCACTGCCTCCTATATAATGTACAACAACCCCCATCATCATCACTGCCTCCTATATAATGTACAACAACCCCCATCATCACCTCTGCCTCCTATATAATGTACAACAACCATCATCATCATCATCACTGCCTCCTATATAATGTACAACAACCCCCATCATCACCTCTGCCTCCTATATAATGTACAACAACCCCCATCATCATCACTGCCTCCTATATAATGTACAACAACCCCCATCATCATCACTGCCTCCTATATAATGTACAACAACCCCCATCATCATCACTGCCTCCTATATAATGTACAACAACCCCCATCATCATCACTGCCTCCTATATAATGTACAACAACCCCCATCATCACCTCTGCCTCCTATATAATGTACAACAACCATCATCATCATCATCACTGCCTCCTATATAATGTACAACAACCCCCATCATCACCTCTGCCTCCTATATAATGTACAACAACCCCCATCATCATCATCACTGCCTCCTATATAATGTACAACAACCCCCATCATCATCACTGCCTCCTATATAATGTACAACAACCCCCATCATCACCTCTGCCTCCTATATAATGTACAACAACCCCCATCATCATCATCACTGCCTCCTATATAATGTACAACAACCCCCATCATCATCACTGCCTCCTATATAATGTAGAACCCCCATCATCATCACTGCCTCCTATATAATGTACAACAACCCCCATCATCACCTCTGCCTCCTATATAATGTACAACAACCCCATCATCATCACTGCCTCCTATATAATGTACAACAACCCCCATCATCATCACCACTGCCTCCTATATAATGTACAACACCCCCATCATCATCACTGCCTCCTATATAATGTACAACAACCCCCATCATCACTGCTTCCTATATAATGTACAACACCCCCATCATCATCACTGCCTCCTATATAATGTACAACAACCCCCATCATCACTGCCTCCTATATAATGTACAACAACCCCCATCATCACCTCTGCCTCCTATATAATGTACAACAACCCCATCATCATCACTGCCTCCTATATAATGTACAACAACCCCCATCATCATCACCTCTGCCTCCTATATAATGTACAACACCCCCATCATCATCACTGCCTCCTATATAATGTACAACAACCCCCATCATCACCTCTGCCTCCTATATAATGTACACCAACCATCATCATCACCACTGCCTCCTATATAATGTACAACAACCCCCATCATCACTGCCTCCTATATAATGTACAACAACCCCCATCATCATCACTGCCTCCTATATAATGTACAACAACCCCCATCATCATCATCACTGCCTCCTATATAATGTACAACAACCCCCATCATCACCTCTGCCTCCTATATAATGTACAACAACCCCCATCATCACCTCTGCCTCCTATATAATGTACAACAACCCCCATCATCATCATCACCACTGTCTCCTATATAATGTACAACAACCCCATCATCATCACTGCCTCCTATATAATGTACAACAACCCCCATCATCACCTCTGCCTCCTATATAATGTACAACAACCCCCATCATCATCACTGCCTCCTATATAATGTACAACAACCCCCATCATCATCACTGCCTCCTATATAATGTACAACAACCCCCATCATCATCACTGCCTCCTATATAATGTACAACAACCCCCATCATCACCTCTGCCTCCTATATAATGTACAACAACCCCATCATCATCACCTCTGCCTCCTATATAATGTACAACACCCCCATCATCATCACCTCTGCCTCCTATATAATGTACAACAACCCCCATCATCATCATCATCACTGCCTCCTATATAATGTACAACAACCCCCATCATCATCACTGCCTCCTATATAATGTACAACCCCCATCATCATCACCACTGCCTCCTATATAATGTACAACAACCATCATCATCACTGCCTCCTATATAATGTACAACAACCCCCATCATCATCACCTCTGCCTCCTATATAATGTACAACAACTCCCATCATCATCATCACCACTGTCTCCTATATAATGTACAACAACACCCCCCATCATCATCATCACTGCCTCCTATATAATGTACAACCCCCATCATCATCAGCTTTGCCTCCTATATAATATACAACAACCCCCATCATTATCACTGCCTCCTATATAATGTACAACCCCCATCATCATCATCACCACTGCCTCCTATATAATGTAGAACCCCCATCATCATCACTGCCTCCTATATAATGTACAACAACCCCCATCATCATCACCTCTGCCTCCTATATAATGTACAACAACCCCCATCATCATCATCACTGCCTCCTATATAACGTACAACAACCCCATCATTATCACTGCCTCCTATATAATGTACAACCCCCATCATCATCATCATCATCATCACTGCCTCCTATATAATGTACAACCCCCATCATCATCATCATCACTGCCTCCTATATAATGTACAACCCCCATCATCATCATCACTGCCTCCTATATAATGTGCAACAACCATCATCATCACCACTGCCTCCTATATAATGTACAACAACCCCCATCATCATCATCACCACTGTCTCCTATATAATGTACAACAACACCCCCCATCATCATCATCACTGCCTCCTATATAATGTACAACCCCCATCATCATCAGCTCTGCCTCCTATATAATATACAACCCCCATCATTATCACTGCCTCCTATATAATGTACAACCCCCATCATCATCATCACTGCCTCCTATATAATGTAGAACCCGCATCACCATCAGCTCTGCCTCCTATATAATATACAACCCCCATCATTATCACTGCCTCCTATATAATGTACAACCCCCATCATCACCATCACTGCCTCCTATATAATGTACAACCCCCATCATCATCACTGCCTCCTATATAATGTACAACAACCCCCATCATCATCACCTCTGCCTCCTATATAATGTACAACAACCCCCATCATCATCATCACTGCCTCCTATATAACGTACAACAACCCCCATCATCATCATCACTGCCTCCTATATAATGTACAACCCCCATCATCATCACTGCCTCCTATATAATGTGCAACAACCATCATCATCACCACTGCCTCCTATATAATGTACAACAACCCCCATCATCTCTGCCTCCTATATAATGTACAACAACCCCCATCATCACTGCTTCCTATATAATGTACAACAACCCCCATCATCACTGCTTCCTATATAATGTACAACAACCCCCATCATCACTGCTTCCTATATAATGTACAACAACCCCCATCGTCATTACGGCTCCCAATCATTCTTTGTATCTATCCGTATTACAGTCACCCTGTCCCCGTCCTATAATAACAGAGGACGTGGCCAGTAAGTTCTGTTACATAGTTAAAAAGACAAGTATGAGGATGATGGGCTGGATTGTGCGGATGGCCGGGTCACAGCGTGTCTACAAGGGCTGGGTCATGCATGTCCTGGTATGTAGTGGTTGGTAGATGGTGAGTGGCGGTGGAGGCTAGCCCTTCTGGCCCGATCCTACAGAAGAGCTGCTGTAGAGCAAACTGCTGAAAAAGTATGTAAGGAGTCAGATGACACAGGAGGCGACACAATATTATGCAGGGTTTTTATTGTTATGACTGAAGGTGTATACTGTAGGTGATATAGTTTACAGGGAGCTGGGTCAGCACACATCCATCCTATATAGACCTGCATAGAGCTGGGCCATTAATCGAATAATTTGCCCAGAAAGTTAGAATCGATTAGATTTTTTGTGAAAATCGTAAATTCAAAACAAAATTTCATTGTGGGCAGAGCGGTCCGGAGGGAGGTGCAGGGCGAAGAGAGGTTCAGGCCGGGCGGCGCGGTCCGAAGAGAGGTGCAGGCCGGGCGGCGCGTTCCGAAAAGAGGTGCAGGCCGGGCGGCGCGGTCCGAAGAGAGGTGCAGGCCGGGCGGCGTGGTCCGAAGAGAGGTGCAGGCCGGGCGACGCGTTCCGAAGAGAGGTGCAGGCCGGGCGGCGCTGTCCGGAGGGAGGTGCAGCCCAGGTGGCGTGGTCCGAAGAGAGGTGCAGGCCGGGCGGCGCGGTCTGAAGAGAGGTGCAGGCCGGGCGGCGCGGTCTGAAGAGAGGTGCAGCCCACGTGGCGTGGTCCGAAGAGAGGTGCAGGCCGGGCGGCGCGGTCCGAAGAGAGGTGCAGCCCGGGCGGTGTGGTCCGAAGAGTGATGCAGGCCAGGCGGCGCGGTCCAGAGAGATGCGGCATCGGCGGCCACCAGCCTCTTAACAGAGCCGCGGCTGACCTGCGTCCCACTTCCCTCCCCGACGCACATGCGGTCTGTGTAGGAGGCCGCAGGGACTACATAATAAGGAGATAGCGTTGCTGCGGGTCCTGGAGCTGTACAGCGGGATCGTGTAACACCCATTCCCGTCAGTAGTGGCTCCTTTTCGGGCGGTAGCCTGGGGCCCTGAGCTCCAAGGGGGCCCATGGCTGCCCAAACAGACTTATACTTTCAATGATGTATTGTCCCTGGCTACAGTCCTGCCATGATTTGCAAATAATCACTGCTTTTTTTTATCTCGATTTGGCACAAATCAGGGCATCATGGCATTATCTATCCTGTACTATGATGGGGGGAGGGGGGGGGGGGGCCAGGCTTGGTTAACAGCCCGGGGCCTATGGTAAAGTTAATCCGCCCCTGGATCCCGTTGTATAGCTTCAGGACCTGCAGCGACGCTGACACCTTATTCTGTGCATCTGTGCTGCTCCTGTCGGGTGGTGGTTTGAGGAGATGGGCAGGGGACCCGGCCAGCTAAAGCGGGTGGTGAGCGAGCTGAGGAAAGGTGGGAACTCAGGGTGGAGTCGGGTGTGACTGGCGCGGAGATGCTGGAGCTCATACATAAATATATGCACGTATTCTGTCTCCTCATTCTCTGCTTCTGTACGCATAGTATATGCCTATATCTCCACCCTATGCAGGAGCAGGGTGCTGTACGGGCCACTGCGCAGGCTCAGTGCACACTCGCTATGGCAGAATCATCACGTTATTAGGTTCTCCTGTCAGAGAAGTGGAGAGACGCGCTCGCCATGTGCCTGAGCTGCCCCAGTCCCCTCAGTCACCCCCAGCCTGCCCCAGTCACCCCTCATCTATTCCTGTACTACTACTACACCCCTCATCTTTACCTGTACTACTACACCCCTAATCTTTACCTGTACTACTACTACAACCTTCATCTTTACCTGTACTACTACTACACCCCTAATCTTTACCTGTACTACTACTACAACCTTCATCTTTACCTGTACTACTACTACACCCCTAATCTTTACCTGTTCTACTACACCCCTAATCTTTACCTGTACTACTACTACTACTACAACCTTCATCTTTACCTGTACTACTACTACACCCCTAATCTTTACCTGTTCTACTACACCCCTAATCTTTACCTGTACTACTACTACAACCTTCATCTTTACCTGTACTACTACTACACCCCTAATCTTTACCTGTACTACTATTACTACTACAACCTTCATCTTTACCTGTAATACTACTACAGACCCAATCATTATCTGTTCTACTACACCCCTAATCTTTACCTGTACTACTACTACTACCGCCCTCATCTTTACCTTTACAGTAGTACAGATACACCCCTCATCTTTGTCTGTACTACTACACCCCTCATCTTTACCTGTACTACTACACCCCTCATCTTTACCTGTACTACTACACCCCTTATCCACCATACCTCCGCTACTATACCCTACCTAGATGGAGGCAAAAAGAAGATCTCCTATACTTTATGGGTGCACAGAGTGGCATATATTTGGATAAAACTACTTAAATAGGGCACAAAGGGGGCTTGTCTACTACATGGGGGCACAGGGGGAGCACTGTTACACTGGGAAGCTATACAGTCTGAAACGTCATTAAAAGAAAAAAAATCAAGATTTAAATCAAGAATCGTCCATTTAAAAAAAATCGAGATTTTATTTTTTGGCCATATAGCCCAGCCCTAGCCCTGCACTGCCTCCTGGCTATTATCCAACGGACCAAACAGAAGGGACGGATCCACGTCTCAGCCCACACCTGTCTCCTCTAGATCTGACAGATGTTCGTTCCTCATTCATGCATCCAGGTCACTCCTTTCATCGGTTTTCTAAGAATTTCAGGTCCTATACAACTACCCGCAGCTTCCACAGAAATGTCTAAGAAGGGGGAGGGTTACAATAGCTTAGATGGAAAACAACTATATTACTGGGGTCATTAGTAATGGAGGAGCTCAAGAAAACACAACGATGAGAGAGAAGGGCTCTTCACTTGTGTAACAGGGTTATTACACTCTAACATCTAACCAGTCAGGAAGATATCGCCCTGGCCCAGCGATCAGACAATATACAAGCAAACACCAATCTAGATCGGGGCAGCACAGGGCTGTGTGATCACATCTAACCCGCCACTATCCATTGTGCTGCCGGTGGTCATGCTACGTGCCAATGCATCCATGCATGGAGAGGAGCAAGCCCTTTACTTTCAATGAGCACTTTTGAGTAAGAGAAAAAAATGTAGTCACTGGGCACGGGTAGATGTGCGGCCGATCAGTCAATTTCTCATTTCTCGACTGATCACTTGTTCGCTTACTCTAAGGGCCCTATTCCACCGGACGATTATCGTTTGCATAATCGTTAACGATTAACAATCTCAAACGACCGCTATTGCGAAAGACCTGAAAACATTCACTCATTTCCATGTAACGATAATCGTTACTTATGATCGTATTCGCTATTTATTTGCTATTGCGTTTGTATCTATTGCGAACGACCGAACGATGTCTTATTCAATGCGAACGATTTGCGAACGAGCAACGATAAAAATAGGTCCGGATCTTAAGGCCCTATTCCACGGAACGATTATTGTTCATAAACTCGCTCCAACGACTGCTCGTTAACGATAATCGCTTCGTGGAATTGGTGTAAACGAGCGAACGACAAAGGCGAAATCGTTATACTGTCGTTCAAAATTGTTTTTCAGCATGTCGAAAAAAAGTCGTTGGTCTTTGAAAGATAATTCGCTAATCGGTTCGTAAAATTAGAAATCTTTCAGTCGTTCGTAAAAAGGTTTAAAAAAAGTAGATGTGTCGTATGGTCATGATCACCCCGGCGAACGTTTCAAACGACCATTTAACGACCGCAAAATAATTGTTACACTACATATATCGTTCACGTTATGTAATATCGTTCGCTAAAAAAAAATCGTTTAGTGATTGTTAACGAGCGGTCGTTGGAGCGAGTTTATAAACGATTATGAAGGGGTATTATAAAGCGATCAACGATTTCTCGTTCAGTCGTTAATCGTTAACTGCATTTCAACCGAACGATTATCGTTTAGATTCGAACGATTTAACGATAATCTGAACGATAATCGTCCGGTGGAATAGGGCCCTAAGGGCCAGTTCACACAGAGTGATAGCGGCGGAATTCCGCCTGCCTCACCCTGCCTTGTTATAAGTGTATCTAGATATTGCACAGCTGTAGGAACTAAAAGGTTATTGTTTGCTTATGTACCACATGGATCTGTACACCAATGAGAGCTCTTTCTTTTCCTCACCTATCATCTTTCTCTTTAGGCTGGTATTACACGGAGCGATTATCTTTCGAAAAATCGTTAAATCGTTCGGCTTTGAACGATAATCGTTTGATGTAATAGCAGGCAACGATTAAACGACCAACGAGAAATCGTTGATCGTTTAATAGGATCCGGACCTATTTTTATCGTTTGATCGTTCGCACATCATTCGCACATCGTTCGGTGGAATAAGAATTCGCAGCTGAAATGTACGCAATACCGACGACTAAACAACCGCAAGAACGATCATAAATAACGATCATCGTTATAGCCAGCCAACTAAACAAAGCAGGTGTGCCACCATACCTGTGTGCCCAAGCGGCACTGGCGTCACAACAAATTACCACAGGGCAGGGCTATGCCTTGGCCAACCACTAAATCAGTGGAATGACGCTGTTCCAGGTAACCTGTGACCGGCCGCTCCTACGCGGTAACATCCACCACGGTACACCACCACATGTCTATGGGAGGGTCTCGTGGCTCCACACTTCGCGTCTCTCCGCTGAAAGAATTGACACATCAATTCTTTGAGCGGAGAGTGGAGGTGCGCAGAAAGTCCCATAAACAGACTCTATGACACTGAGGCAGGCGGAATTCTGCGGAGGAGATTTCAGCCATAAAATTCCGAAGTTTTTACTCCGTGTGAACTGGCCCTTACACAGGAAGATATTGGTCTGTTCAGTCAATTATAGGTCTAGAGCAGAGCCTCCAACCCAGATGTGAACCTATTCTTAGGCTGGGTTCACACTGCATTTTTGCAATCCGTTTTTTGAAGAAAAAAAAACAGATGAAAAACGGATTGCAAAAACGCAGTGTGAACCCAGCCTTACTATTTCCCTGGGAGTCTTGAGGACCAGAGTCTACACTGTGCCAAAAAGTTAAATCAAAGCTTCTCTCCTCTCACCACTCATACAGTTCTTAGCAGATGCCCCTTGTGTAAACCTTAGGTTCTTACCATGTACACAGTGCTGCTTACTAAATATACGAATGAACAGTACAGAGATCTTTGTAGTGATCTCCTTAGGGTACTATTACACGGAACGAGAATCGGCCGAATCGGCCCGATTCGGCCGATTATCGTTCCATGTAATAAATACAACAATCAGCCGATGACAACGATCATCAGCTGATCGTTGATATCGGTTCTGACCTATTTTTGTCAGGCGCCGACCACGCACCGCTACGTGTAATAGCGATGCGCGGGCGGCGACTAACGATATACATTACCTATCCACGTTCCAAGGCTGCGGTCTTCTTCTCCCAGGGTCCCGCGCTCTGTAACGTCAGAGGGGCCTGTCAGCTGACAGGCCGCCCGGCCAATCACAGGCCGCGGCAGTCCCGGCCTGTGATTAGCTGAGAGGCCTGTCAGCTGACAGGCCACTCTGACGTTACAGCGCGGGGGACCCGGGGAGAAGAAGACTGCAGCAGCAGCCCTGGAACATGGATTGGTAATGTATACAGTTATTCAAGGGCTGCAAGGACATCGGTAACGATGTCCCTGCAGCCCTTGTTTAACGATTATCGGGCCGTGTAATAGGCCCAGTAAATGAGCGGCGATCTAGCAGATCGCTGTTCGTTTACAGGTATTATCGGGCCCTGCTCGGCCCGTGTAATACCACCCTTACTCCTAGGTCTGTAACCATGACAAGGTGACATCCTCTACATCTAGAGGAAAAAAGATTTCATCATCAGCGCAGACGCAGATTCTTTACTGTAAGAGCAGTGAGACTATGGAACTCTGTGCCACACAATGCTGTCATGGCTGATTCATTTTATAAATTCAAGGGAGGTCTGGATTCTTTTCTTGATAAATATAATATTACAAGTTATGGACATTAGATTACATGTGATAGGATGGGGATCCAGGGATTATTCTGATCGCCATTGGAGTCGGGAAGGAATTTTCTCCCTGTGATGGGGCAATTGTCATCTGCCTCATAGGGGTTTTTCTGGATCAACACAGTAGTAGTATTTTCTCTAGGTTCAACCTGATGGACTCTTGTCTTCTTTCAACCTTATCTATATAATAAAAATGAAAGTCTGTCTGTCTGTCCCAAATAGACTTCCAAACGCCTGAACCGTTTGACCCCAAATTTGGCTCACAGATACATTGGGTGCCCGGGAAGGTTTTAGCGAAGGTCCCGTCCCCGCCAGATGTACAGGAGGGGAGGGGGAGGGGGAAGAGCGGCGCTTCATAGAAATAATTGGGAAAATCTCACTGCAAACACAGGTGATATAATTAGCTGCAGCAGACACGGCAGTTGGAGCCTTAGCAACCAATAGGATTACTGCTTTCATTTTCACAGGGAGCAATGGTTGCTAGGGAAGCTGCCTCACAACATCCACAGTAATAACTGGTAGACCCCCTACTCCATCTATACAGTACATGTATATACAGGACCCCCTACTCCATCTATACAGTACATGTATATACAGGACCCCCTACTCCATCTATACAGTACATGTATATACAGGACCCCCTACTCCATCTATACAGTACATGTATATACAGGGCCCCCTACTCCATCTATACAGGACATGTATATACAGGACCCCCTACTCCATCTATACAGTACATGTATATACAGGACCCCCTACTCCATCTATACAGTACATGTATATACAGGACCCCCTACTCCATCTATACAGTACATGTATATACAGGACCCCCTACTCCATCTATACAGTACATATATATACAGGACCCCCCTACTCCATCTATACAGTACATGTATACAGGACCCCCTACTCCATCTATACAGTACATGTATATACAGAGCACTACAGGTATACCAAACTGTGACTGGATAACACTGTCATACCGGACCTGACCAATACTACCATACTGTGACTGGGTAACACTGTCATACCAGACCTGACCAATACCGCCATACTGTGCTGGATAACACTGTCATACCAGACCTGACCAATACCGCCATACTGTGACTGGAGAACACCGCTATACCAGACCTGACCAATACCGCCAAACTGTGACTGGGTAACACCGCCACACCAGACCTGACCAATACCACCATACTGTGACTGGATAACACTGCCATACCAGACCTGACCAATACCGCCAAACTGTGACTGGGTAACACCGCCACACCAGACCTGACCAATACCACCATACCATGACTGGATAACACCGCCACACCAGACCTGACCAATACTACCATACTGTGACTGGGTAACACTGTCATAACACACCTGACCAATACTGCCATACTATGACTGGAAAAAACTGCTATACCAGACCTGACCAATACCGCCATACTGTAACTGGATAACACTGTCGTAACCCTCTTGTTGTCATTCTTCTGTTTCTTTTCATTCTGGTCACATAGCACCTTGCAAAACCAGTGCATCAGTAACCCCTCATCTCCCCATACACAACCAGTGCATCAGTAACCCCTCATCTCCCCATACACTATCTATAGTAGTACTATTTACAGTATAGTAAGCTGGGTTCACACTACGTATATTTCAGTCAGTATATTTCAGTCAGTATTGCAACCAAAACCAGGAGTGGATTAAAAACACAGAAAGGATCTGTTCACACAATGTTGAAATTGAGTGGATGGCCGCCATATAACAGTAAATAACGGCCATTTTTTCAATATAACAGCCGTTGTTCTAAAATAACAGCAAATATTTGCTATTAAATGACGGCCACCCACTCAATTTCAACAGTGTGTGAACAGATCCTTTCTGTGTTTTTAATCCACTCCTGGTTTTGGTTGCAATACTGACTGAAATATACTGACTAAAATATACATATACTGACTGAAATATACGTAGTGTGAACATAGCCTAGTACTATATATTATCCCCCAGTACAGCGCTGCCTTTAAAGTCCGGTGCACTTTCTCCAGCACTATGTCATGGTCTAGTAAAGAGTAGTAGATACTGTGCCGTGATTGGCCAGAGATGTTATAAACCTGGGCAATAATTGACATAAACAAAATGTTACCAAAGGGTAGAAACTCAATTCAAAGGCTCCAGAATGTAGTAAACTCCTGTTAAGTACAGAAATGTAAGGGCTTGTTCACATCTTCATTCCAATTTTTCACTCTAGGAGAGGAACAATAAAAATGTTGTCATATTAAAGGGGTTGCTTACCTAAACATTTTTTCTTTCAAATAAACGGGTCCCAGAAAGTGACAGATATTTGTAATTTACTTCTATTAAAAAATCTCAAGTCTTCCAGTACTTATCAGCTGCTGGATGTCCTGCAGGAAGTGATGTATTCTCTCCAGTCTGACACAGTGCTCTCTGCTGCCACCTCTGTCCATGTCAGGAACTGTCCAGAGCAGCAGCAAATCCCCCATAGAAAACCTCTCCTGCGTCTTCATGGCACTCTTGGCACTGTGCTCCCACTCAGCCAGTCAGTTACTTGGGCGGGAAGCTTCCCCAGTCACTGATTGGCTGAGCAGCCAGTCCATCACAACTCAGGGGAAAATGCCTTTCGGCTGGGGTCCTAAGGCTGGTCCGGCCACTTACCACGAGCACAAGGAGTGGTAAATTCTTACTCATTATGAAATTCAAATTACCCCCGGCCAGCTGGCGCATTTTAAAAAAAGCTTGACTTCTCTTTTAAAGCGAATGTACCATCAGGTACATCGCCTTTTTTTTTTTTACATTAGGCAATCAGCGCTGGCGTGGGAATCCCGCTGGCGTGGTCTTTTTTTTTAAATGCCACCAGGTACCTTTTTCCGTACACCGGCCCAGGTCTAAGCACTGCCGCCCCCCAGGGTGATGATTTTTCCTCCCCTCGTTGATGTGGCTCAATTAGAATCAATGGAGGCGCGTCACTCAGAGGAGGGGGATTCACCTGTGCCGACACTGATTGCCTAATATAAAAAAAACAAACAAAAAAAACCTGACAGTACATTCACTTTAAATACAATTGTAAGAACCCCTCAGCTGGCCATAGAAAAAAAGGGAGAATATTGGTTGAAATGATCCTACATTTGTTTATTAAGGGGAATCCGCTCATTCATCTCCAGTGCAGGCGGCCATTATAGGGAGCACAAAACCTGTGTAGAATGAGCCGCTTGTTGAAGAAGGATTCCTGTAGAAATAGGACCCCCCTCCCGTCACCACGTGATCCTGATAGGAATCTGAGCGATAAAGCAGCGGCTGCGATGTGGCGGAGGAATCACATTGTAATGAGTCACATACGGCACACAGAATCCTGCCCACAGACAAGGCTTCCCAGCCGCAGCAGCGATGACTCCACACCGGGGACTCTGAGGACAGGAGATGAACGGCATCATGTACTATGTTGCTCACAGAGTCCATCCCGAGGGGAGCAGTACAATGACACACCATACATACACTGTAATTCCTCTAACAATACTGCATCTGAGTCAGTCAATGGAGGCAAATTGTAGATTTTTTTTATTCTGTTGTCTGTACATGATTATAGGGACGGCCTTGTCTGAATTGCTGTTAACCGCATTTAGAGATTCACTTTACAGCAGCCACATAGACCACAGTAATCTGCCGTCTATGGAAGAGTATTGTGGGCATGCTCTGTGACCTGCGCAGAGATAATTGTGCACAGAATGTACAGATGGGATTCACCAAAGGCTGTAAGGGCATGCTGAGAGTTGTAGTTTTGCAATACCTGGGGAGCTACAAATTGAGGAATAGGATGCACTTGTGGGATGCACCTACTTCTGTCAGGACATGCTGGGGGTGGTAGTATTGCAACAGCTGGAGAACCTAAACTTCATGCACTGTGGGTCGGTAGTTGCAGAGGGCATATTGTGCTTCCTCAATGGGGCGCTGTCACCTTACAATTGCTAGCCTTTGCTAGCTTTCTTTGCTTTTACCTTGCTATTCATGCATTGTTATGCCTATGGTCACAAAAGGGCCACTCTCACTCGCAGAGCTTTGAAACTTGAGTGATGTCACTAATGCACTGCTTGCAGAGCGGGGTAGAAGAGGAGACAACGGTGGACTGCACGGGAGGTGAATATGTATATACACAACCGTTCAAAAGTTCGGGGTCACCCAAACAATTTTGTGTTTTCCATGAAAAGTCACACTTATTCACCACCAAACGTTGTGAAATGAATAGAAAATAGTCAAGACATTGACAAGGTTAGAAATAATGATTTGTATTTGAAATAACATTGTTCTTACATCACACTTTGCTTTCGTCAAAGAATCCATCTTTTGCAACAATTCCAGCATTGCACACCTTTGGCTATTAATCTGTTGAGGTAAGCTGGAGAAATTGCACCCCACGCTTCTAGAAGCAGCTCCCACAAGTTGGATTGGTTGGATGGGCACTTCTGGCGTACCATACGGTCCAGCTGCTCCCACAACAGCTCAATGGGGTGGTGATCTGGTGACTGCGCTGGCCACTCCATTACCTATGATAGAATACCAGCTGCTGCTTCTGCTGGAAATAGTTTTTGCACAATTTGGAGGTGTTTAGGGTCATTGTCCTGTTGTAGGATGAACTTGGCTCCAATCAGGCGCTGTCCACTGGGTATGGCATGGCGGTGCAGAGTGATAGCCTTCCTTATTCAGAATCCCTTTTACCCTATACAAATCTCCCACCTTACCAGCACCAACCCCAGACATCACATGACCTCCACCATGCTTAACAGATGGCGTCAGGCATTCTTCCAGCATCTTTTCATTTCTTCTGCGTCTCACAAATGTTCTTCTTTGTGATCCAAACACCTCTAACTTGGATTCATCCGTCCACAACACTTTTTTCCAGTCTTCCTCTGTCCAATGTCTGTGTTCTTTTGCCCATCTTAATCTTTTTCTTTTATTGGCCAGTCTCAGATATGGCTTTTTCTTTGCCATTCTGCCCTGAAGCCCAAAATCCTGCAGCCGCCTCTTCCCTGTAGATGC
Organism: Dendropsophus ebraccatus; assembly: GCF_027789765.1. Lineage (NCBI taxonomy): Eukaryota > Metazoa > Chordata > Amphibia > Anura > Hylidae > Dendropsophus > Dendropsophus ebraccatus. The sequence goes on from NC_091465.1 coordinate 16,835,708, forward strand.
TGACACTGGTGTTTTGCAGGTACTATTTAATTAAGATGCCAGTCGGGGACCTGTGAGGCGTCTGTTTCTCAAACTAGAGACTCTAATGTGCTTATCTTCTTGCTTAGTTGTGCAACGCGGCATCCCACTTCTTTTTCTACTCTGGTTAGAGCCTGTTTGTACTGTCCTCTGAAGGGAGTAGTACACACCTTTGTAGGAAATCTTCAATTGCTTAGCAATTTCTCGCATGGATAATGGCCCTATTCCACGGGCCGTTTTAGAGGAGCAAACGAGCGCTATTAGCGCTCGTTTGCTCCTCGTTCAACGCTCGCTGCCGCCGCTATTCGACGCGGCTGCAGCGAGCGGGTGAGTGCGGGAGGGGCGGCGGGGAGCTGCGGGGGGGCTGCCCGGGGGATCGCTGATCGTCCGGGCAGCCCATAGGATATAGCAGCGTCTGCTGCCGATGCTCCTATTCAGCGGAGCGACGGCAGCAGATCGCTGCTATATCAGTCGCTTGTTTTTCAACATGTTGAAAAACAAGCGACTGCAACGATCAGCCGACATGAACGATGTCGGCTGATCGTTGCACTCTATTCCACGGAACGATTATCGTCCGTAGCGGTCGATATCGTCCGAAAATGAACGATAATCGTTCCGTGGAATAGGGCCATTAGCCTTCATTTCTAAGAACAAGAATAGACTGTCGAGTTTCAGATGAAAGTTCTCTTTTTCTGGCCATTTTGAGCGTTTAATTGACCCCACAAATGTGATGCTCCAGAAACACAATCTGCTCAAAGGAAGGTCAGTTTTGTAGCTTCTGTAACGAGCTAGACTGTTTTCAGATGTGTGAACATGATTGCACAAGGGTTTTCTAATTATCAATTAGCCTTCTGAGCCAATGAGCAAACACATTGTACCATTAGAACACTGGAGTGATAGTTGCTGGAAATGGGCCTCTATACATCTATGTAGATATTGCACTAAAACCAGACATTTGCAGCTAGAATAGTCATTTACCACATTAGCAATGTATAGAGTGTATTTCTTTAAAGTTAGGACTAGTTTAAAGTTATCTTCATTGAAAAGTACAGTGCTTTTCCTTAGAAAATAAGGACATTTCAATGTGACCCCAAACTTTTGAACGGTAGTGTATATATATATATATATATATATATATATATATATATATATATATATATATGAAATTCAGAATGAATGCAGCACTCGTGTAGCAATAGATGTGGTGCCAGGCGGTATATACCAGCGACCACCCGGTATAGGTAATACACATTTGACTTTTTTATACTGATGCACTTATTTTCACTGTGATTTTTGCCTTTATGAATGAATTGATTGTAATTTTGTTTCAATCATCCTAATTTGTATACCACATATATATACCTGTTGTAGATCACATGTATCACCACTGCTTGAAAAAGCTCTCAGTGTGGAGAGCGAAACTTCGCGGTTTGGGGAAATAAACATGCTGTGTTGAACTCTATCCCATGAGTGCTGCGGTATTCTTCTGAGATATATATATATATGTACATGTATTACAGAAGCAGGGGAGATTGCCTAAATTCTACATGGGGCTTATTATAGAGGGGAATAGCCCACATAGAGTGGTGTACTACAGGGGATTACCTACAGTGTGGGATGGCCTACATGGGGAGCTTAATGGTGCGTTTACACGTAACGATTATCGTGCAAATTTGCGCGATAACGATCGAATTCGAACGATAATTGTACGTGTAAACGCAGCGAACGATCAAACGACGAGCGAGAAATTGTTCATTTTGATCTTTGAACATGTTCTCAAATCGTCATTGATCGTTTGTAAAAAAATTTGCAGATCGTTCCGTGTGAACAGTCGTTCGCCAATTTTACCAATGTGCGAGATAGGCTTAAGCGATCGCAAAACAAATTTTCCATACGATATATCGTACCGCCTAAACAATGATCGTTATGAAAAAAAAAATGTTACTCCGACATCGTTAATCGTACGATCGGGCCAATTATCGTTTCGTGTAAACGCAGCATAACTCTACAGGGTTAAGTACCCACAGGGGGATTACCTACAGGTGATCAGCCAGCGGGGAAGGGGCTTACCTACAGAAGAGATAGTTACATGGGAATGCTGATATCTCTGTCCGAGGCAGGATCTGTCTAGAGCAGGAAGAGAGGTTTTCTATTGGGATTTGCTACTGCTCACGACAGTTCCTGTCTCGGACAGAGATGTCAGCAGAGAGCACTGTGTCAGACTAAAAAGAAAACATCATTTCCTGCATGACATACAGCAGATGATAAGTACTGGAAGACTTGAGATTTTCAGATAGAAGTAAAATACAAATCAATATAACTTTCTGAAACCATTTGATTTGAAAGAAAAAGATTTTCGATGGAGTAACCCTTTAAGGCTCTGTTGCTTAAGGGCCAGCAAAAGCCTGAAACCAACCCATATGTGTATGTGTATATTTATCACAGGGCTGTAATAAAGCACATTACCTCTCATCTGCTTCATGTAACCTGGTGCTAATGGAATCAAAGTGTTTTTGCTACGATTGGTGAGTGCCACGTCTGTTCACTACTGAATCGGTTTTCCTTGGCAAAAATGATAAAAGGACAGGTGTGACCCGGTACAGGCCCCTAAGTTCTATTTTACCTGAGTAAGGTAACTCCCTTGGGTTCACACAGATGGGGATGAGGTATTCACTGTAGCTCGTGTTTTCCCCACTAGGTGCTGCTTTGTATTCTATGCAGTATGTGAAGCATAGCTGAAGGAGACTTATTGGGTAACTGTTTATGTCACATGTGATGTTTTGCCCACTTACAGGTGCAGGTGCTTTCCCTCCATTCTTTATTCTATCCACTGTATTCCCTCTTTTTTCACACACACAGCCCCACCAATCACAGTAGGGTTTGGTCAGACCCCTGTAGTAAGGAGTTAGTTCCTGGTGGGAAGAGTCAGTCTCTAGTCAGAGAGAGTCGTGTGTGGTAGTCGGTGGATGGAGAACCTAGAGATGCTACAGATTTCTGTTATGAGAGCCACAGCAACTATACGATGTTAGAAAGTACAAAGGGGGGTAGAAGCCACAGAAGGATCACCTTGTCCATGCCAGGGACCTCTCTAAAACATGCAGGGCAGTCACCTAGGAATCACAGGAACTGACCCCAGTAGAACAAAATTACGTTGAGTCTAGGTATTCCACTGCGCATCGCAAGACATCCGGGAAGTCTTGCGACTCTGATCACTCTGCTCATCCCAGGTCACAAGGTCTGGGGCTTGTGTCACCTTTAAGGACGGGTCACCCGACACTGGTGGACAACAGGTGGTGCAAAGACCAAGGAGTCAAAACACGGGCACAAGTATTTTCTCTACTTTTAGGTATTCTTATACTACCTCTAAAGTTCCGGAAGAGCACAGTACTACTTGTGTTGGGACTCTCTCGACATCCTCCTCTCTACTCTTCTGAACCTCTTCTATCTTTCAGCACACAGCCCAGCCAGCATGGCTGTGTCACCTTTTCACTCTCATAACTTCTGCTATGAAAGCCACAGTAACTATGTGGTGTTAGAAAGAACAAAGAGTAGCCACAGAAGGATCACCTTGTCCATGCCAGGAACCTCTCTAAAACATGCAGGGCAGTTACCTAGGAGTCACAGAAACTGACCCCAGTGGAACAAAGCTACTTCGAGTCTAGGTATTCCACTGCGCATCGCAAGACAACCGGGAAGTCTTGGGAATCTGCTTAGCCCAGATAACTAGACCTGGGGCTCGTACTACTCTTCAGGATGGGTAGCCCACTACTACTGTAGGGCAGAGGGCAGTCAGACATATTCTATACGTGTCTATGATTGTTCTCTATATCTTCTTCTTCTTCAGTTCACACTGTTCCAGGAAGAGTGCATTACTAATTGGACAAGGCCCTTCAGGCGCCCTCTCTCCCTTCTCTACAAAATACCTTCTCTTACAAGCACCTTATCTCTACCTCAACCACAAGCACCTGAGTAACCTCAAGTATTATTTATTGCACTAAAGTGTATTTTTACCAAGTGCCTCAGTATTGCACTTTCTACGAGTAAACTGTTGGACTCTGGCCTATTCTTGCCACTCCTGGCTACTGTGACAAGTGCCCAAGTGACCCTAGACCCACTCAGCTGCCACACCATTGTACCAGCTGGCCCTGCAGTAGACCCCGCCCCCAAAAAACCTGGACCACCAGCCCACTGCAGACGCACTGCCACCAAATCTCCTAGTAGTGCAGCCTCAGGATTAGTAGTGCAGCCTCAGGATCAGATGGTCTTTAATAAATTTACATAGTGTCTTTGATTCTGGGAGTGAACATGGCTGCCATGTTTCCCAGTCTTCAGTATAGTCAGCAAGAAGATCCTGTGATGTATTTGGGGGTAGTCCGCCCTCTATTCTCGTGCTCCTCAGGGATGGCTCTCACACGCGGGGGGGGGGGACTCCTATGGGAGAAGCAGCTCATGCATCGTTCCCTGCAGATCACACTTGTAGACATGAATTATTCCGTCTGCAGCGTCGTCCTGATCCCCTGTCTCTGATCGCTTTCTTATTTCAGCCTGGCTGGCAATCCTCGGCTTCTTAACATGCAAAATGAGCAGGAAAAAAATGTGAACAGACGACGTCTCAAGTGGCGGAGCAGCAATGGAGTGGAGGTGATGTCATTCCCATCTGTGCGGAGAGAGCGCTGTATCCATCTGTGCGGCTGTCCCCGGGCTTGTAGGATTGTCCTACAGAAGAGCGGAGACCCATGTGACTGTCACATGCTGCTCCCCTCCAGGAACCAAGAGGAAGAAAAGAGTTTACTAATCTCCATCATTAGATGAAGAAAAGGAAGAAGACAGGTGATGGCCTCCATATACAGCTAGCCTCTAGAGTCAGGTGATGCCTCCATATACAGCTAGCCCCTAGAGTCAGACGATGGCCTCCATATACAGCTAGCCTCTAGAGTTTCCAATAGCCTCTTTACAGCTAGCCTTTAGAGACAGGTGATGGCCTCCATATACAGCTAGCCTCTAGAGTCAGGCAATGGCCTCCATATACAGCTAGCCTCTAAAGTCAGGTGATGGCCTCCATATACAGCTAGCCCCTAGAGTTGGCAATAGCCTCTTTACAGCTAGCTTCTAGAGACAGGTGATGGCCTACATATACAGCTAGCCTCTAGAGACAGGTGATGGCCTCCATATACAGCTAGCCTCTAGAATCAGGTGATGGCCTCCATATACAGCTAGCCTCTAGAGTCAGGCGATGGCCTCCATATACAGCTAGCCTCTAGAATCAGGTGATGGCCTCCATATACAGCTAGCCTCTAGAGTCAGGGGATGGCCTCCATATACAGTTAGCCTCTAGGGTCAGGCAATGGCCTCCATATACAGCTAGCCTCTAGAATCAGGTGATGGCCTCCATATAAAGCTAGCCTCTAGAATCAGGTGATGGCATCCATATCCAGCTAGCCTCTAGAATTAGGTGATGGCCTCCATATACAGCTAGCCTCTAGAATCAGGTGATGGCCTCCATATACAGCTAGCCTCTAGAGTCAGGCGATAATCTCCATATCCAGCTTGCCTCTAGAATCAGGTGATGGCATCCATATCCAGCTAGCCTCTAGAATCAGGTGATGGCCTCCATATACAGCTAGCCTCTAGAATCAGGTGATGGCCTCCATATACAGCTAGCCTCTAGAGTCAGGCGATAATCTCCATATACAGCTAGCCTCTAGAGACAGGTGATGACCTCCATATACAGCTAGCCTCTAGAGACAGGTGATGACCTCCATATACAGCTAGCCTCTAGAGTTGGCAATAGCCTCTTTACAGCTAGCCTCTAGAGACAGGTGATGGCCTCCATACACAGTTAGCCTCTAGAGTCAGGTGATGGCCTCCATATACAGCTAGCCTCTAGAATCAGGTGATGGCCTCCATATACAGCTAGCCTCTAGAATCAGGTGATGGCCTCCATATACAGCTAGCCTCTAGAGTCAGGCAATGGCCTACATATACAGCTAGCCTCTAGAATAAGGTGATGGCCTCCATATACAGCTAGAATCTAGAATAAGGTGATGGCCTCCATATACAGCTAGCCTCTAGAGTCAGGTGATGGCCTCCATATACAGCTAGCCTCTAGAATCAGGTGATGGCCTCCATATACAGCTAGCCTCTAGAATCAGGTGATGGCCTCCATATATAGCTAGCCTCTAGAATTAGGTGATGGCCTCCATATACAGCTAGCCTCTAGAATCAGGTGATGGTCTCCATATACAGCTAGCCTCTAGAATCAGGTGATGGTCTCCATATACAGCTAGCCTCTAGAATCAGGTGATGGCCTCCATATATAGCTAGCCTCTAGAATTAGGTGATCGCCTCCATATACAGCTAGCCTCTAGAATCAGGTGATGGCCTCCATATACAGCTAGAATCTAGGGTATTGCAATGGCCTCCATATACAGCTAGCCTCTAGAGTCAGGCGATGGCCTCCATACACAGTTAGCCTCTAGAGTCGATGATGGCCTCCATATACAGCTAGCCTCTAGAATCAGGTGATGGTCTCCATATACAGCTAGCCTCTAGAATCAGGTGATGGCCTCCATATACAGCTAGCCTCTAGAATAAGGTGATGGCCTCCATATACAGCTAGAATCTAGAATCAGGTGAAGGCCTCCATATACAGCTAGCCTCTAGAATCAGGTGATGGCCTCCATATACAGCTAGCCTCTAGAATTAGGTGATGGCCTCCACATACAGCTAGCCTCTAGAATCAGGTGATGGCCTCCATATACAGTTAGCCTCTAGAATCAGGTGATGGCCTCCATATACAGCTAGAATCTAGGGTATTGCAATGGTCTACATATACAGCTAGAATCTAGAATCAGGTGATGGCCTCCATATACAGCTAGAATCTAGAATAAGGCGATGGCCTCCATATACAGCTAGCCTCTAGAGTCAGGTGATGGCCTCCATATACAGCTAGCCTCTAGAATCAGGTGATGGCCTCCATATACAGCTAGCCTCTAGAGTCAGGTGATGGCCTCCATATACAGTTAGCCTCTAGAATCAGGTGATGGCCTCCATATGCAGCTAGAATCTAGGGTATTGCAATGGCTTCAGGGTTTGGGGTTTCGCAAAATGGAGCTTACTGTAGTTTCTAGTCATAAACAATGGCTGACAGATGGATCTGAAGGATTCCATTATAGCCTATGATAATATAGGGAAATATAAAGGGCACCACATACGCTACATATTGGTTTTCACAATGCCGCAGGCTCTGGGTACAGATTTTTTTCCCCCCAAAGTTTCTTCATAGGACCTCAAGGATTCCAGAAAAAAATATTTTCAGATTAAAATGTGATTTTGTTTCCTACTTTTTAGAACAGGAGCTGGAATCTATATGTGACCTGGCACCGGGCTGGGTGAGGTCTGGCGTTGTGGAGCCCTGGCCGCCTTCCTCTAGCCACAGGAGGGGGATTCAGTGCCAGACCTCAGAACCCAGTGAGTCCTGTGTAATGTGCGCAGAGCCCCTGATAGATGGAGCCCACACGACAGCGTCCTGGCTGCGGTCTCATGTGAGCACTAAAAGCTGCAAACCTCCTCCAGGCCACATGAAACATAGCAAATGCACAGGGAACTAAATGTGCTGACTGAGCACCAAACGTGCCCGGAGCCAGCAGAATATTAACCCTTAGGGGTCCACTCATCTTATAGCTGTGGAAGATGCTCTGTACAATCTGAGCTTTCTGCTACTGACTAGTGACAGCTCAGTCTTATGGTATCCATCAGCTCTATATACACAGCGTTCAAGCCCTCCATGATACATACTCATGGAGACAAGGCAACAGACTATGACACTGTATAGCTGTAGTGTGGCATACGTCACTGATAGGGCCTGAAAAAATCATATACTATGTGGTATATGTCTTTGTTTTGGCACTTTTTATAGGAAGGTGTGGTTGGCTAAACTTTCCCATACAGTTTAAACAAACCACCAAGATGGAGGCCAAGAGGATGAATAAAGCCTATGAATACATGTAAGGGTACGTTCACACGTACCGGATCCACAGCGGGTTTCTTGCTGCCAATTCACAGTGAGACCCGCTGTGGATCCCTGCCCAGTAAACTCTATGGGCTCTTTGTCCACAGCCGCCCCGTTAACCCCCCCCCCCCCTGCTGCCGGAGCCTATACTTCACCTGGTCCCGCTCCGGCTTGCTTCGGGACTCCCAATGTCTTCATGTCCCGCTGAACCAATCAGTGCGCTGATGTGGGGCAGTGCACTGATTGGCCGAGCGGGACGTGCCGAGAACCCCCGAAGCAAGCAGGACCAGGTGATGTTTATGCTCCAGCGGCCTCCCAGGGTGGGGCCGCTGCGGACAAACACACAGCGGGATGTGTATCCTGCTGCAAGTTTGTCTGCCCATAGAGTTTACTTAACAGGGATTTGCTGCGAATCCGGTACGTGTGAACAGTGGCGGTCTTTGGCACCAAGCACCCCAAGCGATCGCTTGGGGCCCCCAACATCCAGGGGGGCCCCCACGCCCCGCTCTTGTGCTCAAGGCAGCTGGACAGGGCCGCTGCCCCGCTCGCTGCTGCCATCTGAACTGTAACTATGAGCACTCGTAATGAGCACTTATAGTTACATGCAGCAGCACTGACAGGGCGGGAGACATTGGCCCCCTTCCTGTCTGTCACTCTTGTGGCCACAGGAAGGGTTTTCCCTGCGGTCACAAGTGGCAGCTTTGTCCTTGTGGTGTAGGCGCTCCAGTGACATCACTGGAGCATCGGCGCCAGGACAAGGGGAGTGCGGCCTCTTGTGATCGCAGGGAAAACCTGCGGCCACAAGAGTGAAGAAGAGGAGACGCCCGGACCCAGGTTGTGTTATTGTGTTATATACTATATATATACTATATACTATAACAGGGGGAGAAAACAGGGGGGCTATAGACTATTGGGGCAGCAGAATGGGGTCTATATACAACTTGGAGAGCACACAGGAGGTCTATATCCAAGTGGGGGGAGCACACAGGGGGGGCTATATACTACTGGGGGAGCACACAGGGGTCTATATACTACTGGTGGGGCACACAGGGGGTCTAGATACTACTGGGGGAACATACAGGGGGTCTATATACTACTTGTGAGGCACACAGGTGGTCTATATATAACTGGGGGAGCACACAGGGGTCTGTATACTACTGGAGCAGCACACAAGGGGTCTATATAATACTAGTGGGGCACACAGGGGGTCTATATACTACTGGGGGAACCACACAGGGGGTTTATATACTACAGGAGGAGCACACAGGGGTCTATATCCAAGTGGGGGAGTGCACAGGAGGTCTATATCCAAGTGGGGGAGCACACAGGGGGCTAAATACCCCTGAGGGAGCACATTGGGGGCCTATATACTAGTGGGGGAGCACACATGGGGTATATACAACTGGGGCCAGCACACAGGGGGTCTATATACAACTGGGGCAGCACACAGGAGGTCTATATACTTCTGGGGGAGCACACGAGGGGCAATATATAACTGGGGGAACACTTAGGGGTCTGTATACTACTGGGGGAAGCAAACAAGGGGTATATACTACTGGGGGCAGGACACAAGGGGTATATATTATTGGGGGCAGCACACAAGGAGTATATATTACTGGCGATTGCGCACAAGAGGTATATACTACTGGGGGCAACACACAGCGCTCTATTGTTTTGGAATGCGTGTCAAGGGGGGGGGGGGGCCCAGACATAACTTCGCTTGGGGCCCCAGAAATGCCAAGACCGCCCCTGCGTGTGAACGTACCCTTACTATTCACTTGGATTGATTCCTACTAGAGATTATTGAACCTGGAGCATGCTGGAGTCCATCCGAACCCGAACGTTCGGCATTTGATTAGCGGTGACTGCTGAAGTTGGATAAAGCCCTAAGACTATGTGGAAAACATGGATATAGTCATTGGCTGTATCCATGTTTTCCAGACAACCTTAGAGCTTTATCCAAGTTCAGCAGCCTCATCTCTAATTCCTACCACGAGCACCACCCCATTAGAGAGTGCCGTCTTGCTCCTATACTATGAATACATGTAAGTCTAGGGTCACACTGCGTTTTGTGTTTTCATCATGTTGCGCTTGGTAGACATTGGATTTTTTTTTTTATAATGTAGGTCAATGGGATCAGATTCTGCTCTATATATCAAAGACCATTTTAGCATCAATTTAAGTAGACACACCTACGGTGAATGAAGATGTGTTGCAACCCACAATTTACCGTGATCAAAAAGCCATTGGATAAATCTTTGGCAACTGTCCGGTCACATTTGCGGTAACTTACATGCAGCAAGGCCACCATGTTCACAACCATTAATGAAGCTAATGTTTCCCATAACCAGGGGGCATCCTCTATGTCTACAGCAGCGTTTCCCAACCGGGGTGCCACGGCACACTGGGGTGCCCGGAGAACCCGCCAGGGGTGCCGTGGGATCCCGGTGGGAAATGTGCACTGTCTCTTTAAGCATCCAGAGAAGCTTCGGCCGCGCAGCTTCTCGGGATGCACAGATCACTTTGATGTTCCGCCCGCACTGTGAGTGGGCGGAACATTAAAGCGAGCAGAATGCAGGAGCAGGAAGTGTCAGCGTCCTGCTCCTACATTAACTCCCATAGGCTGCCGGCACTTCATACCAGCAGCCTATGGGACGCCGGGACGTGACCTCTCTGGCAGGCGTGATGATGTGATGTCATCACGCCTGCTGGAGGTCCCGTCCCCGCGGCTCGCAAGATGGAGCCAGAAGAGAAGGAGGAGAGCTGCTGCCTGCAGCCACACAGCGCGGATTAGGTGAGTAGGATGTTTTTTTTTTTTAGGGGCATTATTAGTTCATGGGGGGCACCTCTGGGGGCATTATTAGTATATGGGGGCACCTCTGGGGGCATTATTAGTTCATAGGGGCACCTCTGGGGGCATTATTGGTTCATAGGGGCACCTCTGGGGGCATTATTAGTTCATGGGGGCACCTCTGGGGGCATTATTAGTTCATGGGGGCACCTCTGGGGGCATTATTAGTATATGGAGGCACCTCTGGGGGCATTATTAGTTCATGGGGGCATTATTAGTTCATGGGGGGGCACCTCTGGGGGCATTATTAGTATATGGGGGCACCTCTGGGGGCATTATTAGTTCATGGGGGCATCTCTGGGGGCATTATTGGTTCATAGGGGCACCTCTGGGGGCATTATTAGTTCATGGGGGCACCTCTGGGGGCATTATTGGTTCATAGGGGCACCTCTGGGGGCATTATTAGTTCATGGGGGCACCTCTGGGGGCATTATTAGTTCATGGGGGCACCTCTGGGGGCATTATTAGTTCATGGGGGCACCTCTGGGGGCATTATTAGTATATGGGGGCACCTCTGGGGGCATTATTAGTTCATGGGGGCACCTCTGGGGGCATTATTGGTTCATAGGGGCACCTCTGGGGGCATTATTAGTTCATGGGGGCACCTCTGGGGGCATTATTGGTTCATAGGGGCACCTCTGGGGGCATTATTAGTTCATGGGGGCACCTCTAGGGGCATTATTAGTTCATGGGGGCACCTCTGGGGGCATTATTAGTTCATGGGGGCACCTCTGGGGGCATTATTAGTATATGGGGGCACCTCTGGGGGCATTATTAGTTCATGGGGGCACCTCTGGGGGCATTATTAGTTCATGGGGGGCACCTCTGGGGGCATTATTAGTGTATGGGGGCACCATTAGCTCATGGGGGTACCTCTGGGGGCATTATTAGTTCATGGGGGCCACCTCTAGGGGCATTATTAGCTCATGGGGGCACAGCTGGGAATCCTACATACAGGGGGCACAGCAGGGGATCCTACATACAGGGGACATCCCACACAGCGCAGTTACTATGGGAGCCTACAGGGGGGAGAAAGGAAAGGAAGTTGCTAGAAATGTGCGGAGCCTAAATTGTTTGTCTCGCAGGTTCTGAGGGGATGAAACGTATCTGGAAGGAATCATCATGGAGGACTGGGCCGGATGGAGATGAAAAGGGAAAGTGACTCCTCAGATCACAGAAAACGTCACCTGTGAGTCCCTGTATGACACTTTTCTTATTTTGTAGAACATTATTTAGTAGGGGTGCCCCGAGGTAATTTTTTTTTCCAAGGGGTTCCCCGAGGTGAAAAAGGTTGGGAAGCACTGCTAGAGATAATGCACAATAGTGATGTCAGGTAAGAGAGCGCCCCCTGGTGTATGATCAGCAATGTCCTCCTGGACTCATTTTCTATGGAAATTATTACATAATTGCAGGGACTTTATATAAATGTCCCTAGAAAATAGATAAAAGCAGAAAGGACTATTTCTGAGGGTCCATGAGCTGAGGGGCCCCCTCTGCCTACATAGACGAGGATATTTTCCTTGCAGGTTTGGAAAGTCACTTGTAGGATTGGCAGCCACTAATCCTGGGGATTGGGCCAGAATTGCTGTTTGCAGCTGCAGCATAAACCATAGGGGACGAGACTGAAACAATTTTATTATTCTGAGCAAATTCAAATATCTGTTTCCAGAAGTATATTATACATAGAGACCCTTTATAGAAGGAAGCTGCCAGCCCCAGATCCACCAACCCCCGTGCCCCCAGCTGTTATGGCAGAGGGCAGCCATGTGAGGGCATGTGTGTACCCTGCAGCAGCTACTAACACCAAATTAATTGTCACCTACAAAAAAGTTAAAAGTGGTATTCCACTCAAACATAACTTTTCATATGTTGCTGCTTATGGTGAGACTAACAATTCCTTCCATACTTCATAATGTAGAGAACAGCTCATAGATTTTTTTTTTGTGTCTTCAGCAGAAAGCAGAAGCTCAGAACTGGGGGAAGGAGACTGAATAGATAATAACAAGTATGGAAGGAATTGTTAGTCTTACCATGAGCAGCAGCACATCAAAAGTTATGTTTGAGTGGAATACCCCTTTAAAGAGGAACTATCAGCAGGTTAGATGGATAGCCTCCTATAGTGCTGGGGACACTGAGGAAGAAGGCATGTGTTTTACCCTCCTCCTCAGTGCCGGTTCAACGCTGTTAGTCGGGGTAATCTTCAGCCGGGAGCACTGTTAGGAGCACTGTCCCGCTCCCACAGCATGACCTGGCACACCCACTCCATTGATTATCAATGGGAGATTACCCTGACTAACAGTGCGGGACCGGTGTCAAGAAGGAAGTAACAGACATACCATCCTCCTCAACGTCCCAGGCGCTATAGGGGCTATCAGCAGGTTAGATTTGTCTAACCTGCTAATAGGTCCCCCCCCCCTTTTTTTTTAACAATATGTTATTAAGTAGGCAAAAGTAAGAAAACATCTCAAAAGGAGCATGTGAAAATAATTAGGATAACAGACATTGCTCACAATGGTAGAACCTTAGTGATATTGTCTAAATACAATAAAATAAGATCATGCCTACAATTTCTCAATGTATATATAATGTGTATATATACTGTAATATACCAGCAACAATGAAAATTGCAGAAAAGACATAAAATATCTCCAGATAGTAGATGTTATTTCAGGTTCATAACAAATATGGGAGTGAACCGTAATTGTAAATCATTGTTGCCAGAAATTTAGTAGGAAAACAGTATATCGTTATGAAGTAAAACAGAATAAGAACAACAAACATAAACTATTAACTGCAGCCAGAAACAAGATTATTGCAAGCAGGGCCGATTCTGGGGTCTGTGCCGCCTGAGGCAAACCTCAGGCCGCCGCCCCCCTCACTGGCACTCGAACCCCATCCGCCCCCAACCCCCCCCCCCCCCCCCCCGCGCGCGCGCCCGCGGCAAGCCCACCACCAACATACACTACCGCCCCCACCTCACTGGAACAGCCAGGGGCCGCGGCCGCCGGACCTCTTCAAGGCGGATCTGCCGCTTTAAAAGCAGGGGGCTCCGCTACCACTAGCTGTTCTAACCAGTCCATTGAGCTTCCGGGACAGGTCACCTGATGCACGCTGGCCCCGTAAGCTCACAGCTCCAGCCCCGCGCGCCGCACCTCTCTAGTCTCCTGCTCAGTGGCATACATGTAATAGCTGACCGCACAGGACCGCGGGAGAGGTGCGGCGCACGGGGCTGGAGCTGTGAGCTTACGGGGCCGGCGTGCATCAGGTGACCTGTCCCGGAAGCTCAATGGACTGGATAGAACAGCTAGCGGTAGCGGAGCCCCCTGCTTTTAAAGCGGCAGATCCGCCTTGAAGAGCTCCGGCGGCCGCGTCCCCTGGGTGTTCCAGGGAGGTGGGGGCGGTAGTGTATGTTCTGGAGGGGCCCGGCAGGCGGCCCTACAACTGATAATCTGGGCGGCCCAGTGGGCATTTGCCCGGTCCGCCAGATTATCAGCCGGGCATGCCGCCCCCTGCAGGACCGCAAAATCTGCCGCCTGAGGCGGAATACTCATTCCGCCTCATGGCAGAAGCGGGCCTGATTGCAAGAATAAATGGGCCCAATGGTCCATAGGTATCAGCCAATCCCCCCCACTAATGGATTCTAAGAATGTCCAGTGTTCCTTGAATATCTTCTTTACTGTACCACTCAGAACCACAGAATTGCATCATAACATTTGTTGGAGATAATTCACGTTCAATGAGAAAAAAACGAAATGTGGAGGATAGTTCCCCTTTAAGGGCAAAGATCTTGAGGTTGTATTCACATGCTGCGGGAGCGTTTTACAATGTTCCTGTAGCAATTTAGAAAACATCAGCAAAAAAAAAAACACAGCGACAAAGCAAAAACTATAAGAAGTTGTATAACTTTAGGTCATATAACAGTAGAGTTAAACAGCAAACTGAACCTTGCAGCCTTCTCTCCCTGCTCTCCAAAGTCTTCTCTCCATGCTTTGCAAGTGCACAAGACTTCACTCATCCTCATGTGCTCGAGCACTGAGGGAGGGATCGGGCCCTTGTGGCTGGAGGCAGAATGTTGCCTGCGGCTACAAAGGTGACTAGCATGGCGGGGAGCCAATGACCCCTACTTGCTATGTTATCACAGCACCACATTTAAAGGAGACCTGTCACCCCCGTGCCGGGGTGACAGGCTCCCGACCCCCCGTTACGGCATAGAGAATGAATGGGGAGTCCGATGCTCAGTCATTCTCTATGGGCATCGGACTCTCCTGTGAGCAAAAGCGGGACCCGGCGGGATCAGGTGAGTATAGGGGGCTGTAACAGGGGGTCGGGAGCCTGTCACCCCGGCATGGGGGGTGACAGGTCTCCTTTAACTGCAAGTGCTCATCAGGGGCGCCTACATTTAAAGGGCTGTTTGCAGCACCTGGGTGGCCAGCTCGGCCGCGGTGGTTCTGCAAGTTATGCAGGCTTAGGGGGCCTGGTCTATTACAGCATCGTGCCCCCTGAAGCACCGTGCCCCATTGCAGCCACAACAGCAGTAGTTACGGCCCTGATATCTTATAAAAGAAGAATGCCTCTCTTTCTCTACTTATCAGACAATCCCCCTTCCTCCTTGTCCTAAACTGTTTATTCACTCAGTATTACTGCTCAAATGTGTCTCAAAACAGATCAGGGATCAGGTGACAGCTGCCCATAAAAGTCTATGGAGAGTGGAGGAGTAGGTAGCTGCAGAATTAGAGAGCGCTCATTGTTGCATCTCGCACCAGTGCTGGTTTCACAACTTACACTCTTTAATACTGCTCTTTAATGTCCTCCATGCTGCTGCTTCTAAGGGTTTGATATGGGGAGCAGGATCTACTGTAAGGAAGCTGTAGTTTTGTAGGAGCCACTGGAGGGATGCACCAAAGGCTGTCAGGGTATGTTGGAAGTTTCAGTCTTGCAGGTTGGGGAATGCTGCTGTTTTTCCATATCAACTTAAAATCTGATTTATAAATACAGAAAGCATGCGAGGTTCCGCAGTAATCGTTCTTCCCCAGTGGGCAGCTAGTAAAATGCCGCCCATCAGCAATGAAATGACATTAAGATGATACAGTTAAATGGTTGAACGTAATTGAATTGAGCTGAATGCATGGCGAGAACCGTGCTCAGAATCAATACAGTAATTACATTACATACAAATGTTTTTTCACTGCATCCATCCACAGGGGAGGGAAATCTCCATCCAATCTCACAGGAGGCAGCAAAATAAAACCATGGTGATAATACATGGCCATATACAGGAGGAAATATCTGCGAGTTAGAACCTGATTTTATAATGATTTGTGGAACATAATAACTTGGCGGCAGTGATAGAAGTGGCCAGCAGATGGCGGGCTTACCTATTTCTATAGACAGAGTTGATGATATGAGCTATGATGAGAGTCATCTTACTCCCCAGAATTAGGGCTGTCTGCCTTAAATCATAAACCATGGGAAGTATGTGTTTGATTTGTCGTCTTTTATCAAGGTGTTCTCAATTCTATTCAGTCTCTTGCGTCTATGTAATATTTTGCAGCAAGCAGGCCCTGACCTGTCAGGTCAGCGCTCACTTGCTCCTTCTTCCCCGCTCGCTGTTGGTGCTATTAACCCCCCGACAGCGAGCGAGTGGGGGGAAGGGGCGCAGGGAGCTATGGGAAGGACTAGTCGGATGTCCAAGTAGAGCATAGAAGTAGTGGCGGCCTCCTGCCGCTGCTTTTAATATTGGCTGATGCAGAAAAACAAAGGTCAGATGACATTGCACTCATCGTTTCATCGTTGCCTTTCTGCATGAGTTGCTACACAAAACGATTATCACCCGCAACAGCCGGTGATCGGCCAGGCACAGCCAATAATCGCTTTGTGTTAGAGTACCCTTAGTTATGTCTGTCTCTTTGAGATATTGAGGAAGAAGTAGACGCCAAAGTGTCAGGCCAGCTCTCGCTTCCTCCACATTGGATCTTCGGGTTGATAAAGGTGGATCTTCAGGTGAATTGTAGAATTGTAGTTTTGCTATAGCTAGAGGGCGAAGGTTCCCCATCCCTGCCATAAGGGATGCATTGACATTTGTTAGGGTCCAGCAAGACTGGACTATAAACTTACCAAACTCTGAATGAGTTTGGGAACCTTGACATTCTTTTAACCCCTGTGCATAGTTTTTTTTGTTGAAATTAGAGCTGACTGGGAGCCCCTTAGATTCTACTAGGTCAGTTTTCAGGCTGCCAGGTTAAATTAAGTCAATTTCATAACTGAGTTGACACAGAAATGGTCCACATGTAGACAACAGAAGTACAGCAGGACTAGATAGTGGACCTGCTAAAATTCTACACGGGGAAAAGTCTCTATTAAAGGGGGTTGGTCGCCATTTTTTTTTTATAAATCATCTGGTGCCAGAAAGTGCCACAGATTTGTAATTTACTTCTATTAAAAATTTTGTGTATTCTTGTACTTATCAGCTGCTGTATGTCCTCCAGGAAGTGATGTATTCTTTCCAGTCTGACACAGTGCTCTCTGCTGCCACCTCTGTCCATTTCAGGAACTCTCCAGAGCAGTAGTAAATCCCCATAGAAAAAAACTCCTGCTCTCCAGACTGGAAAGAATACACCACTTTCTGCAGGTCAGACAGCAGCTGATAAATACTGGAAGATTTGAGATTTTTTAATGGAGTAAATTACAAATCTCTGGCACCAATTTATTTAAAATATATATATATATATATATTTTTTTTTTTGCTGTGACCCCTTTAAAGTTGGTACTATCAATGTTCAATAGCTGTACAGTGTCTTCACAATTTCAGAGACACTGAGGAACACCCCTCCATGGAGTGGAATCTCAGGATGTGAGCGCCAGGGGGCAGGAGGATTCAGCAGTCTTTTTCTCCCCAGACAACCCTTTTTAAACATTCGGCTAATATCTGTGAAACCTCTGTAAATTTGGAATGCCTAGCGGCGTGGAAAAGGTTAGGTGAAAAACAGCAAACTAAAGCACATAATAGCAGGTTGCATATGGTTGCAGTATGTACACTCACCGGCCACTTTATTAGGTACACCTGTCCAACTGCACGTTACCACTTAATTTCTAATCAGCCAATCACATGGCGGCAACTCAGTGCATTTAGGCATGTAGACATGGTCAAGACAATCTCCTGCAGTTCAAACCGAGCATCAGTATGGGGAAGAAAGGTGATTTGAGGGCCTTTGAACGTGGCATGGTTGTTGGTGCCAGAAGGGCCGGTCTGAGTATTTCAGAAACTGCTGATCTACTGGGATTTTCACGCACAACCATCTCTAGGGTTTACAGAGAATGGTCCGAAAAAGAAAAAACATCCAGTGAGTGGCAGTTCTTTGGGCGGAAATGCCTTGTTGATGCCAGAGGTCAGAGGAGAATGGGCAGACTGGTTCGAGCTGCTAGAAAGGCAACAGTGACTCAAATAGCCAACCGTTACAACCAAGGTAGGCAGAAGAGCATCTCTGAACGCACAGTACGTCCAACTTTGAGGCAGATGGGCTACAGCAGCAGAAGACCACACCAGGTGCCACTCCTTTCAGCTAAGAACAGGAAACTGAGGCTACAATTTGCACAAGCTCATCGAAATTGGACAGTAGAAGATTGGAAAAAACGTTGCCTGGTCTGATGAGTCTCGATTTCTGCTGCGACATTCGGATGGTAGGGTCAGAATTTGGCATCAACAACATGAAAGCATGGATCCATCCTGCCTTGTATCAACGGTTCAGGCTGGTGGTGGTGGTGTCATGGTGTGGGGAATATTTTCTTGGCACTCTTTGGGCCCCTTGGTACCAATTAAACATCGTTGCAACTCCACAGCCTACCTGAGTATTGTTGCTGACCATGTCCATCCCTTTATGACCACAATGTACCCAACATCTGATGGCTACTTTCAGCAGGATAATGCGCCATGTCATAAAGCTAGAATCATCTCAGACTGGTTTCTTGAACATGACAATGAGGTCACTGTACTCCAATGGCCTCCACAGTCACCAGATCTCCATCCAATAGAGCATCTTTGGGATGTGGTGAAACGGGAGATTCGCATCATGGATGTGCAGCCGACAAATCTGCGGCAACTGTGTGATGCCATCATGTCAATATGGACCAAAATCTCTGAGGAAGCTTCCAGCACCTTGTTGTATCTATGCCACGAAGAATTGAGGCAGTTCTGAAGGCAAAAGGGGGTCCAACCCGTTACTAGCATGGTGTACCTAATAAAGTGGCCGGTGAGTGTATACTGTATGCCTAAGTATTGCACAGCTGTGGTGTCTAAAGGGTTATTTGTTCTGTGATCTGTGCACCAATGAGAGCTCTTTTTCTCTTCTGCCTATCTCTATCCTTCTCTTTACCGTGCACTCTCTTCTCACCCACTCACAGCACACGTTACATATGCTGTAGAAGGAAGTCACATGGGAAGAGGAAGTGTAGCCAAACCTTACGGAGTCTTACCCTGGATTCTGTAGAGGAAGGACGCAGACTAGAACACTCCCAACAGTAGTCAAGCTGGGCCCTGGCATATGCAAGGTGCCCTGTTACGGGACTCCCATAGTCAGTCCAGTGTAGTGCAGTCTGAGGTGTGCTAGTGGATGCACGCACATGGGACCAGAGAGCACTCTTTTCTTGAAAGCAGCACTTCTACACACTGTGCAGTGCTGAACGCACACTTAGAGAGGACAAGGCAGGGATCATCCCAGCCCACGCCGAGAACCAGTCTAACAGTGCATGACAGTATCCTGAAGAAAGATGTTTTGTACTGTTAATATTGATACCTGTGATTGCTATTTGACCACTAGACATTGAGGCGGTATGTGTACATTTATATTTAGCTGTGCATATGTTTTTGAGTCTGTTTTTAATGTATTTACTTCCTGTTACTGGGGGGGGGGGGGGGGCGGAGTTATTTATCTATTTAAATCCAATTGTACCATGTTACTTGTAACCTTGTGGTTTGACAAAGGGAGCCCAGTGCTCCAGAAATGCGTTAACATTGGATTAATAAATGCTGAATAGCCTACAGACATCTGGTCTGCGCGGAGTATTCGTATCCTTGTTTTCATCCTGAAGAAAGAGGAACTGATCAGGATAGAGCAAAGTTGCTAGAAGCCTACGTACTCTATCTTGCAGCGCAATTGTCATCAGAAAATTCTGACCACTCTGCTCATCCCAGGTAACAAGTTCTGGGGCTTGTGTCACCCTCTAGGATGGGTCGCCCGACACTGGTGGGCAATAGACAAATACCAAAGAGTCAAAACACGGGCACAAGTATTCTCTCTACTCTCAAGTATTCTACTTACTCTACTTCTTAAGTTCCGGCAGAGCACAGTACTACTTTGGGTTGGGACTCTCTCAACATCCTCCTCTCTACTCCTTCTACTCTCTACTCCTACTACTTCTACCTCTCAGCACGCAATTTAGTTAGCACGACTGTATTTTTTCTCAGCCCAGATCCTGTCCCCACAGTCTAAAGTAACTTATCAAGTTGAACTCATTGTGTATCATTGTATCAAGTATTTTAGCAGTAAAGAGTTTATTTATTTTAATGGGACTCTGTGATTATTATCCAAGCACCTACACAGCTATTGCATCTTACTTGGGTCACATACTACCAAACCACCAAAGAACAACAGGGGTATGTAATAAGCATAAGGCACTTCCTTGGGTCATCTCACCTTTCTGTGTGTGGCGGTACCAATAGTCCGGGTGGGTCACAACTCCACTCCGGACCACTGTGATAAGTACCCAACGGACCCCCAAACAGCCCGGCAGGTTACTGACCACAGGGAAAAGGGTATAGCCATCCTACTTAAAATAAAAGCAGGTGTGCGATCATACCTGTGTGCCCAACTGGCACTGGCATCATGACAGCATAACACCTGGCTGGGCTATATCTCGACCACCCACTACATTAGTGGAGTCACACAGCACCATCTGGCAAGTGACCGGTCGCACCTCCCAGCAGAGCTGGGACACCACATCACATGTTGCAGCCTCCTCCCTATCACTATAGACATAACAGGAAATCTAAGCTTAGCATTAGGCCTAATGGTAAGAATGAATTTCAGGATTATTATTTTAGAAAAAGCATCACCAAAGGAAGCAGGAACATAACAAACAAAGTAAACTTACCTATCCTTGTGCCCTGTATCATCAACGCTCCCGGGTTCAGCTGACAGACGGCGGCTGAGAGATTGTGAGAACTCTTGTCAAAATCTATTATTTTTTTAATATGTTATTTCCTTAACAAAATTAGACAAAAAGCTGCTGTGCCCTGTGTGGAATTTGCTTTTGGTTGTAGCTCCATATAATATCATCCCCCCTCCTCTGCAGGCTTCATATAGTTTCAGTTACCCACCCTGCAGTCTCCATATACTGTAGTATCAGTCCCCACTTGCTACCCCATACAGTATCAGTCTCTCCCATGCAGTCCCCATATCAAATCAGTTACTCGCCATGCAGCCCCCATACAGTATCAGATCCCCCTGCAGCCCCCATATAGTATCAGATGCCCCCTGCAGCCCCCATATATCAGTTCCCCCATCCCCTACAGACCCTATCCCCATATAGTATCCATTTCCAGTGTCAGCCCCATTCTTCCGTCCCCATTTAATATCAGCCCCCTTCTGCAGTCTCCAATCAGTATCAGCCCCCTCCTGCAATCTTCATCTAGTATAAGCCCCTCCTGCAGTCCCCATCTAGTAACTCTCCCCTTCCTGCAGCCCCATCAGTCATATTTAATCAGTCCCCATATACTCAGTGCTGAAGCAGGGACACAGAGTTGCCAGTGGCGATGGTGATGTGCCCTGGGCAGTCACTCAGGTCACATACCCCTAAGGCCGGCCCTTTTCAGGACTACCACATACAACCTGGGAAGAGGTGTGGTTTCTTAAAGAAAGCAGAAAGTTTATTTTTAATCCTAGTCAACCCCATCATCCAGACTTAAAGGTGTTAATCTGCCATGTGCGGACCTGTCCCTGTGTGTTACATGAAAAAACGGCCGTTCTGTGACCCAGCTGGGTCACAGAATGGCCGGTGTCAGTGAAGATCATTCCGGACGGTAGTGCAGTATCGGCAGGATGATCTTCATTTGTGCTGAATTGGGATGCGGGCGCATCCGTGTGCGCCCGCATCCCAATTCACCATAGCCGACAATGGAGAGTGCTGCCATTGTGTGACCCGTCAGGCTTATGCGGCCACTCTACATGTCAGTTTTTCGGGTGGCCACTAGGGATCCCGGCCAGAGTGTATACACTCCAGCCAGGATTCCCTTCAGACTGTAGTGCACGTAATCACGGCCATTGTTGCAAATTGTAATTAATACCAAACTTACATTGTGTGAACATGTCCTTATAATGTGAAGTAAGTATATTGGGCCAAATACCAGTGACTAGATAGGTTGCCCACATAATGCTGCCATAAAATGTCATCATCAAAGTGCCTTGGGACACCTACATATTACAGTGATGTAGCGTCTGAATGATGTTGTATCACCTACTTAATACTCCTATACAGTGGCCATATTAAAGTAACATATAGTGACATATAACAGAACATAACTAATACCACAAAACACCCCACATTATATGACTCATACATGTCTATGCAGTCCTGTAGATTCAATGTTTTTCTGTGATTTGGGGGGGTCCAGTATTATTCATGTATGACGTCTCTTATCTCGGAGGAATCTCACACTACAAGCTTTGTGCTTAAATAAACATTTGGCTTAAAATAACCATGTTCCTGCAGATTTCCCCGGGCAGAGGTTTTGCATACTGCCTGCTACACCTATGTGATACCAATGTATCTCTAACAATAGGCTTCTATCAGAGTGAGGGTGCGGTCCCATGACAAGGAACATACCAGGACATGGCTTTGAAGTGAATGAGTCCACAGCTCACTAATAAACATAAATCATCATTAGAGGTCATTATTTTTGTCATAGGAGCCGCTCATATGAACCCAATGCCCGATCAACCCACAGGAATGAGTCACTGCAAATACTGACTAAATCTGACCATAAACATTAGACTTGCCCTGGCTGACCATCTTTTTGTTTGCTGGGAGATAAGTGGCTGCCACCAGAGAAGTCTATATGGGATAGAGGGGTCTGGCAGTGGCTCTTCCCTCTCCAATGCAAACACATGAATGCTCTCCTGAGCGTGCATCTGTATAGGGGTGCAGAGAGAGATAGCTGCTTAGCTGGCAATGGGTATGGTTAGTTTAAATGATACTAAAGATTAGCGAATCTTTAGTGCGTACAGGTTCGTCCGAATCCTAATGCTCTGTATTTGATTACCTGTGGCAGAAAAAGTTGGATGCAGCCCTAGGGAGTCCTGGAAAATATGGATACAGTCTATAGATAAACACTGTGCACTCCACGTGTGGTACCTGACCACTATGCTGACTAGGAATAAAGTGCTCCGGTCCCAGCCACCAAGGTTTCTGAATGCTCCATAGGCCCATTCCGCATAGGAGAGACGGGCCAACCTGGGCCTCCCGATGGAAGCGCCCACCCTGTTGTAAACCTCTGTATTAAAGGGACAATGAAGCAGAAAATGCTCCATGCTTTCCAGCATGCCTCCACACTCCTCCCGGGGACATCCCCGATCCTCAGAGCTCCTGCACTTCAGATTGTCCCTCACATACAGTTTCCCATGGAAGCAGCGCCAAGCCAAGTCCCAAAACTTCAAGGGGATCCTGATGGAATTCAATAGGCCCAAACCAACCTCCAGATCCCGGCTTGGGCAATCCTTGAGTGCAAGTGGCTTTTGGAAATGGGACGACATTCCCTATTGTCATTAATTTCCACGACAGAGTCCTAATCTCCCACATCCCCAAACCTCACCGACAAATGACGTTCAGAACCAGGGTAGCATAAGCCGGAAGATGCCCGTGTGGTGTGCGGAGATCCTTCACTTGCCCTCCTGTCTCCCATTCCTGGAAACCATCCCCTACAGGAGAATACCCACGGAGGAGCCCTCTCTTTATTCAGCATGTGCATGGTGCTGGTGATTTGTATTCTCAGGTGTGTGGCCTTTATAGCAGGCACTACACTGGTGCCTTGGATTACGAGCATAATTCGTTCTGGGGCCGTGTTTATAATCCAAATTCACTCTTAAACCAAAGCAAATTATCCCATAAGAAATCACTGATATGCAGACAATCGGTTCCACACCCCAAAAATAATGATTTTATATTCTGAATAACATGTAGAAAACATGTAGAAACAAACAATGAAAAGAAAAGAGAAACAATGAAAATGAAAAGATAGACAGCTGGATATTTCATAGTATAAGTTACTGTACAGTCTAGCAATCAGCATGTGGAGTATAATGTATAGTAAGTGCATAAACGTGAAAAAACAGCAGCAGTTTGTAGATACAGGATGGAGATGCAGATCCCCATAATTTAGTAGTGTAGTACAACAGGCTAGAATAGAGAAGCAGGGCTGAGGTCTGTGTGGTCACATGGAGAAGGGATGTGTGTTCAGCATGGACCAATCAGGAGGACCAATCTGTGCAGGAGGACAGAGACTTTATATACAGCTGTTTGAATGGCTGAGTGTAAGTGCAGGCACATTATAGCAGCAGTGTGAATAGCTGAGCGTGAGTGCAGGCACATTATAGCAGGAATGGAGAAGATGGAAAACCCAAGGGCTGACAGATCTGCCATGATTTGGGAGGTGAGGAAGACTTCCTGGGTCAGAGTACAGGGCTGTAGACCCAACTATGGAGACCATGCCCCTCCTCCACTCCCCCTCCCACCCAGTACAGGAAGCTCTTACACCAAAGCAATGCTCTTAAACCAAGTTACAATTTTGAAAAACTGTGAGCTCTTCTTGCAAAACGCTCTTAATCAGAGTTACTCTTAAACTAAGGTACCACTGTATATCCATCTGATCTAGAAAACACTACCCCCGGTATAACGGACCACAGCTAAGCTATTAGGGTGTTGTCTGACAACAAGCTTACTGACTGTTTCTAAGAAAAAAAACATATCTGAATTTAAAGCTAAAGGAATTTTAAATGTAAGATCCGTCAGCAGAATCTTCTTGTTGTATGGTTTAGTAATGTTATTGCTGCAGCTGGCTATTTCCACCACTAGATGTCGCTATAATGTAAGCAGTAAATGAATCCTGTGCATCCTCCACTGATGCTGCAGATCCTGGGATCACAATCTCTATGTACTGAAATCTCCAGGGATCACATCTATTTAGTTTTAAAAAATAATGTAATTTTTTGGGAATAAAGCCCTTTTATGTAGTGAAGCAAGGACTGGAATCAGCTATTATCACCTGGGGAAGCCACATTACATATACATATCCATGCAGCTCTATTTTACATGGTCAGGAATCTGATGAATACCTACTGACATCTATAGAAAAAAATAGCCACAGGCTCACTAGTAGATCACCACTGTTGGCTGGCATTATTCCTGTTCACACACTGCAGTTTTTTCTTGCTCCATTCTGAAATCCCCGTCTGTCTTTTCAGAGACTCGGAATGCTTCTTTCCCCCATTCTCTACGCTGCAGGTTTGCTGTGTTAATGCATGACTATGATCAGTCATTCCTACCCTAGTTGTATTACCTGTTGCAATATGAAGTATTGTGAAATCTACCTCCTGCTACTCCCTCCCCATGCTTTATACTGCAGTTCAAACTCACCAAAAACCTCAAAGGGAAACTCCGGGGGAAATCTTTTTCTCTCAAATCAACTGGTTTCAAAAAGTTATATAGATTCATAATTTATTTCTATTTATAAATTTCAAGACTTCCAGTACTTCTCAGCTGCTGCATGTCCTGCAGAAAGTGGTGTATTCTTTCCAGGCTAACGGCGGATTCCGTTGCCTGTACGCGCTCACGGCCACGCGCCTCTCCGCCTGTGCCATAGACACCATTCAATGCAAGGGCGGATTCCGCATTCCGGTGAAAGAATTGACACGTCAATTCTTTCGGCGGATAGCGGAATCAGCCAGCCCATAGAATGGTGTCTATGGAGCCGGCGGAAAGGCGCGCTAAATAAATTCGGCTGAATTTATCCGCAAGTGTGAACCCGCCCTAACTCTGTACTTTCTGCTGGCACCTCTGTCCAGAGCAGTTTTTTCATGGGAATTTGCTTCTGCTCATGGACAAAGGTGGCAGCAGAGAGCACTGTGTCAGACTGGAAACAATACACCACTTCCTGCAGCTGATAAGTACTGGAAAACTGGAGATTTTTAAATGGAAGTAAATCACAAATCTATAACTTTCTGAAACCAGTTGATTTGAAAGAAAAAGATTGTCGCCGGAGTGCCCCTTTAACAGGAAATCAGTGCATAAAAATGAGCATGATTACGTCTGAGCTTCAATAAGCATATTAGATGGACGGAGATATCCTGGTCAGAAGCCGGGGCGCGTGCTGGGGAGATAGGTCCGGCGTCCATAGAGAATGAATGGAGCCGGACTCATCTCTGCAGCGCGTGCACGGCTCTCTAGCTGGGGGTCGGGAGCCTGTCAACCCGGCACGGGGGGTGACAGGTGCTCTTTAACTTTGATAAGGATTTAGATGTGTATTAACCCTTAGCGCAGTTTTCCCCTAACCTGTGTCACTCCAAGTGTTACAAAACCACAACTCCCAGCAACCCCTGACAACCCTTGGTCCATCCCATTAATGCATCCTACCAGCCATTGCAACCTACAACTCTGATTATTCCCTGTCAACTTTCAATGCTCCCTAATGCATCCTATTCTCTAAATTGTACTTCTCCAGCTGTTACTCAACTACAACTCCCACTATGCCATGCCACCAATGCATCCCATTGCAAAAGTACAACAGCCTTAAGTGCAGGGATGGGGAACCTTTGGCCCCCCAGCTGTTGCAAAACTACAACTCCCATCATGCCTGGACAGCCGAAGGCTGTCCAGGCATGATGGGAGTTGTAGTTTTGCAACAGCTGAAGGGCCGAAGGTTTCCCATCCCTGCTTTAGTGCACCCCACTCTCTAACCTGAGGCACCAGGCCCCCGTAGGCTGCAATGCTCACACACATACAATGTACATGTCGTCATTTGGGACTAAACAATCAAAACTTCTAGTAGATGATGAATGTTTGTGTAAGTTCCATGTGCTCAGGCCTCTTTCTATGTAAACCAGCAGGTCGCTAACTGACAGCAGCTCAAGTTGTTGCCTTTGGGATTAGCAGTGACGGATGGAGATCTTTCTCCCTGGGTGTCTCTCTGCTGTAAATAATGGAGCCTTGTAGGACACGGGGGAAATGATTGCTTTACTTGTTACCTGTGCTCATTTTTTTTCCTGCCATCCAAATTTGACGTCCTGTCAGTGAGAAGTGACATGGCCCGCAGCGGCGTCACCTGTCAGCAGCACAGAGGCGCATTGTTCTCAGCTCTCACACCTATTGTCAGGTAGTTCTACTGGTGGAGACTTCTCAGCTAGAGCAGCTCCAGGTGCTGATTGTATCGCCTGATGTACGGCAGAGGATTGCTGCTTCTGCAATGTCGCATCTGAACAGAGTTCTAAACAGACTCGAGCAGGTTACAAACCCAAAACTACATGCAAATGCAAAAATGATAGAATCCCAGTGGGAACAAAGCGCATTAGAGATGAGCGAATCTCGAGCATGCACGGGTCCGTCCGAACCCAACATTTGTGGATACAGCTTTGGTGCCTTCTATGATTTCACTATTTATTTTACTATGTCAGGTGTTTTGGGCCTGAAAGGGAATGTATAATAAGAAAATGACCTGTTTTTCTAATATTTAAATAATCCTGAAATCATGCAGTAATGATTCCGATCACTAGATTTAAAGGGGTACTTCAGCAAAAAATGTTTTCTTTCAAATCAACTAGTTTCAGAAAGTTATATAGATTTGTAATTTACTTCTATTTAAAAATCTCAAGTCTTCCTATAATTATCAGCTGCTGTATGTTCTGCAGTAAGTGGTGTATTCTTTTCAGTCTGACACAGTGCTCTCTGCTGCCACCTCAGTCCATGTCAGGAACTGTCCAGAGCAGTAGTCCTTTAAAACTAAACTAATATTTCCTGTTCTGCCCATGATGGTAGGGAGAAGGCTGTTAGAAAATGATCTAATTACAGAATTACAGCTATAGGTGACACCAGCAGATAGAGAAGACAGTAGCTCAAAAGGTCAGCCTCCCCTCCCCTGTAGATTGACCTCTGCACAGGTTACAGAGCATGCTTACAAAAGTGCAAGCAGTTCCTGACACAGACAGGTGGCAGCAGAGAGCACTGTGTCAGACTAGAAAGAATACACCACTTCCGTCAGGACATACAGCAGCTGATAAGTACTGTAAGGCTGGAGATTTTTTAATAGAAGTAAATTACAAATTTATATAACTTCTGAAAACAGTTTATTTAAATCCCCCACCCCCCTCCCCCCGCCATGCCCCTGTAGTAATAAAGTAAAGTAAAGTAAAAATGCTATGTGCAAACTAAGATTTTTTGGCCATTTTACAGCTCTAAAAACATTGAATTTTTTTTTAATGATATTAAAACAAACAGGAACTGGCTCTTTATTCACACATGAATTGAAAATTAAATTATACCTGTCATAATAAAGAAACTTTTAAAATGTCACAAAGGGGGGATGGGGGGAGGCCAACAAAACAGCGTATGTGTAAAATATAGGGTCTGAAAACATCAGGAAATTTCAGACACATTAAGCCAAATTTACAAAACCAGTATCACTCCATTCTTTGCACATTTTGCACCGATAGTGTTGGTGCAAGTTCTGTACAGCAAAATGGGATCTCCTGACCAGCTGCACAGAAAACACACATAGGGGAAGAGTCACTAGGCTGTAACAGGATTGTGCCTATAGTGTTACATAACCTGTAACTACAAAATTAGGGCTTATTCCCACGTCCCGTATTTTATGGATGCTACGGACGGGGAAGCCCTGTAATGGAGTGTTTCCCCGCCCGGCATGATGTATCAATATGATGCCAGGAGCGGGGAAACAGTTGGAATTTTCCGCAGCACTGTAATGACACAGCCGCGCAGCTCTGTCACTACACAGCCGCAGAGATTCAAACAGTTTTCCTGCTCCCGGCAACATATTGATATATCATGCCGGGCAGGGGAAACACTCCACTACAGGGCTTCCCTGTCTGTAACCTCCGTAAAATACAGGGCATTGGAAAAATACCTTATGGTTGACCCATTTACTGGGGACAGTACAGCATATAGCTATGCAATCTTCTATGTGTTAAAAAATGTGTCTATCAGCGTTTGATTACCGGAGGCTGAAGAAGTTGAATGCAGCCCTGGGGAGTCCGGGAAAACATGGGTGCAGCCCTGTGACCCAGTCCTCTTCCCATTTTGCTGTATTAATTTTTGCTTATGACAGTGACTATCCATATTCTCCGGTTTTCTGGCCATGTATTGGAGTGAGGAGCACATAACACATATAAATGAGCAGTATCTGTAAGGGGGGGGGGAGTGATACATATGATATTGTAAGTGTTAGATCTCCTAGTGCTGACTGTGTGGTCCGGATCTAAGGCCTCCCATGTTCCGCGCCCTCCACCCCTGGCTATTGTCATGTGTGAATGGCACCTGCCACCTCTTGTCCTTCTCAGTCAAGGTCTCTAGACCGGGGAGGAAGTGACTGAGCAGCCATGGAAATCTATCATAATGACTAAATCTGAATGACACACATAACATGGAAATACTTAATTGAGAGCGCAGCGTCCTAGCACGGCGTAATGAATTAATCCCACATGGCGTCTCACGAGCTGCGGGACAGGGATTAAATGGGTTAATGTGTCTGTGAGCCTGATGGACATATAAGGGAAGGTTTTAGGGACAGAGTACGTATCCTACAAGGCAGGGAGGGCAGGGTGGCACATGGCAGGGTGGTCACATTCTGGGGGGCAATGTGCGCAGCATGCCATTGACTAATGCTTTCCATGCACCTTTCACTGTTTGGATATTAATATATCTGGGACAGGAGCGTGCGCCCTCTCATTACCTTCACAATTAAATCGCCATCTGTAGTGTTTCCGTAGATACAGTAACGAGTACGATAAATATTATGGAAATGTCTTATCAGTCAGTGACATGTATGCGAACGCAGAGAGCGGACATGTTCATCTGTAATAGCAAACACAACCGTGCCGCCCAAAAAGTCTGGATAAGATTGTAGCAAACCCGCCACTGTGAGAAGTATCGGCTTTCCAGCCTCATAGTGTCAATGATGATGTAGTCTCAGTTTATAATTGTAATGGGAACATGTCTGGACCATTGTGAGGTGAAGATTTATTGCTGTTATTAATAGCTTCTTTGTAGGCTGCGTCCTCCAGCTGAAGCTGTGTTAGGCTGGGTTCACACTACATTTTTGCAATCCATTTTTTTTTTTTTTGCAAAAATAGATGGAAAAATGGATGCATTTGTGTGCATCATTTTGATCAGTTTTTTCCATTGACTTGTATTGTAGAAAAAAACTTACTTGACCTTATTTTTGTGTACGTTAAAAAAACGGAAGCGTTTAAATCCGTTTTTTTATAATGGACGTCAATGAAAGAACAGATCAAAACAGATGCACACAAATGCATGTGTTTTTCCATCTGTTTTTCCATCCATTTTTTGCAAAGACAGATGAAAAAAAAAAGGATGATTTTTTTTTTTTAAATCTAATCATTTTAATTTATTTTTTTTTTAAAGAGCATTTCCAACCCCCATTCCTCAACTTATACAATCCCATACCTCCCAACTTTGTGGACAGCCAAAGAGGGACACTAATGGGTCACGCTAGGAAAATTTTACAGAGATTTCTATACTTTTAAATTCAAGGATGCATCCATGAATACAGGAGCTGCTGCTGATGCATTTACTTACATTGTTATCTGCAAATTAGATCCTCTATGTGTGACTGCAGCCCTAGGCCCCATCCACACATCAGTAACCCTGTCTGTAATTGCGGAATCACAGACAGGATTATAAATGTATGTCAGTAACTGTTCGCATTGGCAGGGACACCCTGTCACATAGGTGACATGGACGCACAATGGCTTAATTGTTCTTTTTTTGCGGCACGGATCACAGCCCCATAACAGATCCGGAACACCTACAGATGTGTGTATGGGGCCATAGAAATCATTGAGTCTGCATGTGTGAAATGATGTGTGAAAGGAACCATAATAACACATGATTTAACAATTTTTGGGATCCAACTTGCCCCACATGATAGAATAATATGCAAGTTTGGGTCTATTATACAGAAAGGATCCAGACACTTTCTAGAGCAACATAGAACGTTTACTAATGCCAATCTAATTCCTAGGTCAAAAAGAGTGACAGAGAGACGTGGGTCAATAGAGGGACACTTGGGAGGTATGCAATCTGTGTACATTGCATCCTCCTATAAGTAAATAAGTATAAGTTCTGCTTGCCAGAGAAATACGTATGTCATATAGATAGCAATGCGACCGATACATATGGTGTTACTTTATTACAATAGCTCACTTGATGTTGTCATCCCATTCTCACAATGTTAAACTCATGAGGCTTATTGTCATATCCAATACTGATATTGATATTTACTGCTCTATCACAGGTCAGACGAGGGGACCCAGCCATGTACATTTAGCCATTGAACACTTATATTTCATATTTACTATTTTTGTTGCTGCTAACATATACAGCTGATAATTTTTGGCACAAGGCTGCCGCACACTTTTATTTATCTTCCCCATTGTGCCAATATCTGAGCAATTCCCATCAATGCCAGAACTGGTGTTGATTTCCTATTCAGTCAAGAACCGTATGTTTGACCCTATGAATTAAAGGGGTATTCCAAGGAGTACCACAGAGCTCCAGTCCCATTACACAGCACTTCTGGCATCAGGATTGGCTTGTGGTTTTGCCTGCTCAACCAATCAGTGACTGGGGTAGGACACCACAGCAGATGCTGATTGGCTGAATGGGCAATACCATGTGCCAAGCCCAAACCCAGAAGCTTTTGGGGGGTTCTGTGCTACCAGTGGCAACGGGGAAGTGATGTTTTTGTTTTTAGCACCTCCCTGAGAATAATTATAAAAAAGATCCAGCTTCCCAGAATATCCCTTCAAAAACAATTGTGATAAAAGATACAAGGGGAGATTTATCTAACATGGTGTAAAGTGAAACTGGCTCAGTTGCCCCTAGCAACCAATCAGATTCCACCTTTCATTCCTCACAGACTCTTTGGAAAATGAAAGGTGGAATCTGATTGGTTGCTAGGGGCAACTGAGCCAGTTTCACTTTACACCATGTTTGATAAATCTCCCCCAGTGTTCCCATTTGCAGTAGCGCCTATCTCCACTTCATACGTTCCCCTGATCTGTACTAAAATGTTCTCTAGACTTTTTACTTTAAGTTTTTCTATAGACAAGAGATAAAACCTTTCATAGATTCTGATGTACCTGTCTATATGTACAATCTATACTTATAGCTCAGGGGTAGGGAACCTCGGCCCTCCAGCTGTTGCAAAACTACAACTCCCATCATGCATAAACAGCCAAAGCTTAGCTTTGGCTGTCTAGACATGATGGGAGTTGTAGTTTTGAAATAGCTTGAGAGCCAAGGTTCTCTACCCCTGCTATAGCTCCTTTCTTTCATAAACAGCGCCACCATTGTCCTCAGGTTGTGTGTTATTACAACTAATTTTCATTCACTTTAATGGGACTGAGCTGCAATACTGCACATAAAGTGATGCTGTTTCTGGATGAAAGCAGATATGAGTTTTTTCTAACCGTGGATAAGTCCTTTAATATCTCCAGCTGTCACTAAATGTCGTATACATCTAATTCCCTTGCTTTCGTACAATCCAAAACGCTCCAGAGAAAACAGTCCTGAAAGCCAAAGAGTGTGCCATATAGATGTATAGGGTATATACCATTCTATGCCATAGAACTCTACCTCCCACCATAGTTTATGAGGCATAGTGTAAGTAGTTTTTTTTTAGGAAACTGACATGTCAGTTTCCTGCTGTCACTATTCAGTGAATTGCGGCCGTAGGAAACCCTGTCAGTGCACACAGTGAAGCGAGCGGCTCTGGCCGCTTGCTTTATTGTGCGCAGCGGGGAGTTCTGATGCGGGCGCGCGCTACGGCCTCTACTCTACCGGCTGGGATGATCCTGGCAGAGGCCGGCCGCTCCGTGACCTGGCCGGGTCAAGGAACGGCCGGTCATATATGCCATGTGAACATGGCCTTTAAAGGTGTATGGGGTAGTGCTGCAAAAAGGCAGCAAAATCATTGTTCCCCAGCCTATGGCTCTCCAGCTATTGGACAACTACAACTCCCATCATGCACGGACCGTCAGATGTTGAGGCATAGTGGGAATTGTAGTTTTGCAATACTGTAGCTAGAAACCCAAAGGTTGGGGATCACTGAACTAAGTAGTACACAGCAGAAAAGCCGCCATCATCTTTTGCTCCTTCTAGTGTTCTATGTGCATCAATATAACATATGCTGAACCGTCATGTGAAGTTCTTCTTTCCTGACAGCAAGCAGAGGTCTGAGATTTTGAAGTAAATTCTATTAGAAAGTCTTAGAAGTTTTTATTATCCAGCGATGGGGTGTCATTTACATGATAATGAAATCCTGACACGGTCCACACCCTTCTCACCACGGAGAACGACAGAAATCTTTCCCAGAAAAGCAATCGCTCTAGCACTTGATGTACGGTACAGGAACGCTGCAGGCTAAATCTATGGCAATATGGCCAGCTTGGAGGAAAACCAAATCGAAGAGTTCATCAAAGAGGCCAATTACACTTGTGAGCAATCCGAAGCAAACGCCCGCCCTAATCCGCCACTGTTAACCTCTTCTTAACACCACCATACTTGGAGCAGAGCGACTACTCTCAAGGTCTATGTTTAGAATCAACCTGAAACACAACCGCGATAAGAGTCGATGTGCTGCCATCCCTGGTAATAGTCACCTGACAAGTATCAGTGAAGACGCAGCGAAATATGATTAAAGAGGGAGGCTGACCACCATAGAGATGGAGAGTTCTAGAAACACACAGTGAAGGGGGGGGGCTTCTGCTGGAGCAGTGGTCTGCTACTCTCAGATCAATTCTGGAGGAGAGAGAAGAGTAGTGAGGGGTCTGAAAGGGGAATCAGGAAGGAATGGTGGGGTCTGTAGAGGACACAGAAGGCTGGTGGGGGACTGACAAGTCTATAGGACACAGAGGAGTCTAGAGGAGGATAGAGAGGTCTGGAGAGGACAGAGGAGTCTGAGGGTGTACAGAGGAATCTGGAGGAGGAAAGAGGAGTCTGGAGGGGACAGAGGGATGTGAAGAAGACGGGGGTGACTAAGGAAGAAAGAGAAAACTCTGCAGAAGGCCAGAGGAGTTTGCAGAGGGAAGAGGGTGTTTGGAGGGAGGCAGAGGAATCTGGACGAGGTCATGGGGTCTGGATGGGAAAAGAGGAATCTTGAAGGGTAGAGAGGGTTCTTATGGTGCAGAGGAGTCTGGAGGGAACAGTAGTCTATAGCACAAAGTATTCTTGAGGGGGCAGAAGAGTGTGGATGAGGAAAGTGGTGTCTGGAGTAAACAGAGGAGTCTAAGGCTGGGTTTAGGCTGGGTTTACATATATAAGTTGGCATCAGTTGCGTTTTTTGCCTAAAAACTGACCACAACTGATGTCACAACTGATGCCAAAAATGCATCAGTTGTGATCAGTTTTTCTATCCGTCTTTTCATTAAAAACCATCAGTTGCCATCAGTTTCCATCAGTTGTCATCAGTTGTCACAAGTTGCGCTCATCAGTTGACATTTTTTTCCCCAGTATGTTTTCCTGTCATTTTCAATGGGATTTGCGGGGGAGCGCACGGGGGCTATATACTAAATTGGGGGAGCTCACAGGGGGGCTATATACTACAAGGGGAGAGCGCACAGGGGGGCTATATGGGAGGGGGAGAGCGCACAGGGGGGCTATATGGGAGGGGGAGAGCGCACAGGGGGGCTATATACTATTGGGGGAGAGCGCACAGCAATGCTGTATACTAATTGGGGGAGAGCGCACAGGGAAGCTAAATATTACTGGGGGGGCAACAGGGGGGCTATATACTACTGGAGGAGAAACAGGGGGGGGTGATATACTACTGGGGGACCAAGGGGGGACTATAGGGGAGGGGGAGAGCACACAGGGGGAGATATATGTTTATTTTGTGTACTATTTGCCTGAACGCCGGATGCCAGAGCCGAACGGCATGCGTCCTGCCGGGCGAGGCATCCGGCGCTCTATTCGATTGAATTGGTGCGGCGCCACATCACCGGAGCGGTGGTCCGCCAGGACGCTGCAAGATGCGTCCTAACGCACCGACGGTCCGGCGATGCGGCGGCCACTAGTTCACGCCGCACATTTTGAACGATCCCATTGAAAACAATGGGATCAGTTCAAAGATGCGTTTCCCTCCGGCGCTTTTCTCCTGCGCCGGAGGGAAACGCCGCCGCACCGCCGGACATATGTAAACCCGGCCTTACATATATAAGTTGGCATCAGTTGCGTTTTTTGCCTAAAAACTGACCACAACTGATGTCACAACTGATGCCAAAAATGCATCAGTTGTGATCAGTTTTTCTATCCGTCTTTTCATTAAAAACCATCAGTTGCCATCAGTTTCCATCAGTTGTCATCAGTTGTCACAAGTTGTGCTCATCAGTTGACATTTTTTTCCCCAGTATGTTTTCCTGTCATTTTCAATGGGATTTGCGGGGGAGCGCACGGGGGCTATATACTAAATTGGGGGAGCTCACAGGGGGGCTATATACTACAAGGGGAGAGCGCACAGGGGGCTATATGGGAGGGGGAGAGCGCACAGGGGGGCTATATGGGAGGGGGAGAGCGCACATGGGGGGCTATATACTATTGGGGGAGAGCGCACAGCAATGCTGTATACTAATTGGGGGAGAGCACACAGGGAAGCTAAATATTACTGGGGGGGCAACAGGGGGGCTATATACTACTGGAGGAGAAACAGGGGGGGTGATATACTACTGGGGGACCAAGGGGGGACTATAGGGGAGGGGGAGAGCACACAGGGGGAGATATATGTTTATTTTGTGCTACTATTTGCCTGAACGCCGGATGCCAGAGCCGAACGACATGCGTCCTGCCCGGCGAGGCATCCGGCGCTCTATTCCATTGAATTGCTGCGGCGCCGCATCACCGGAGCGGCGGTCCGCCAGGACGCTGCAAGATGCGTCCTAACGCACCGACGGTCCGGCGATGCGGCGGCCACTAGTTCACCGCCGCACATTTTGAACGATCCCATTGAAAACAATGGGATCAGTTCAAAGATGCGTTTCCCTCCGGCGCTTTTCTCCTGCGCCGGAGGGAAACGCCGCCGCACCGCCGGACATATGTAAACCCGGCCTAATGGGGGACAGAGGTGTGTGGAAGGGGACAAAGGAGTCTGAAGGGGCAGATGAGTCTGGATTGGACAGAGGAGTCTGGTTGAGGACAGAGGAATCTGCAGGGCACCGGGGTCTGGATGAGGACAGAAGAGTCTGGAAGAGAACAGAGGGGTCTGTAGTGGGACAGAGGAGTCTGGAGGGGACAGAGATATGTGAAAAGGAACAGAGGAATCTAGCGGAGATTTACGGTTTTGTGAACCAGAACTTACAGTAGTTTCGCTCATCTCTAGTTATCACCCAGCTTTCCCAAAACAGATACAACTAGGAGGAGTGAAAAGCATTTTGACAGTAGTATTTCCTTTCCTGTTTGCTTTGTTGGCCTGCGCAGTTAGTTACGTGTGCCTCTACCTGTAGCCTGGGCTCACTGTTTACATATCACATAACATCCGGAATCTGTATCATAACTAGATTATTTCCCGCTGACACCCGTATGGCACAAGGGCTGCATTCACCTAAAAATAAAGGACATCACACCTATAAGGAAATCTGTGCTCTTCCATGACACATAAGTATGATGCGGCACATTGCACATTTACAACATCCCAGAAGATTCTGTGGAAACAATTAGTTACATTGTCACCAGCAGAGAACAATTCAGTGGGATCAGTCAGTGTCTCACCGTTTCTTCCTTCCTGAAAGTGATCATGTGGATTAACAGTGATCCGGATGACAGAAGTCCCTGAACAATAAAGGTCTTCAGCCTGGCCAGTCAATAAAGAACATCTCAATAGGGAAAAGTCACTTATAGGATCAAGAAAGAAGAGCATCAATCCCACAGTTATCAATAATTGTCTTTAATTGTGAAAACAGATGCAGAACTGCGTAAGAATACAAGGTTGGGGTTGCCCCATGTGAGCCGCCATTGTGTGCCACAAACATGACATCTTGTATCTTATGTATATTTGCAGGCCATATACAGGGCCTGAATACTTGGCTATAAACAAGCCAAATATACAGAGCCATATAGTATCCAAGTGAATAGCATTAAAGGGGTACTACGGCCATGTAAACATTTTTTATATAATTCTGCTTTTGCATACAACATAATAAGGATCCTATGCTCACCTCCCCACGTTCCCCCCTGGGGTCCTCCTGCGGTGTCTTCGACTCTCCTGCTGTTACTTTCGGGATGGAATTGTGACAAGCGCTTGTTGCAGTTAAGCAGTTATGACTACTATTGATGGCTTAGTGGTCAGTCGGGAGGGTCTTAATTTTAAGATCACTAGTGGAGGGCATTGGAGGGATTATTATTATTATTATTATTATTATTATTATTATTATTATTATTATTATTATACCTAGGTTCCAGTGATTACCTCTCCAGGCTGATCAACTGATCATAGAGATGATGCCAGGGAGGGGAAAGAGAAGACTGTGCAGCTGTGATTGTATGGCCGCAGTTCTCTGTATGATCATAGATATAAGAGGAGGGAGAGGATAGAAAGAACTGTGCATCTGAAACTGGCCAAACAAATCTCTTTATAATTAAGTTTGAGCAAAGTTGTCAAAAGTTCGGGTTCAGAAGAACGCACGGCATATGACTCCTGGTCGCTAGAGAAGTTGGATACCGCCCTAGGAAGTTCAAAAAAACATGGATACAGCCATGTAACCATGTTTTCTGGACAGCCCTGGGGTCTTATCCAACTTTGTCCAATAAGTGTTGAGCATTCAGGTTCAGATGAACGTTGCCGAACCTGAACTTTCAACGAGTTCGCTCAACATTATATATAATCATAGAGATGAGAACAGTCACAGTATATGTAGAGGGAGGGGATAGAGAGGACTGCATATCTGTAACAGTATGGCTACTCAGTTCTCTCTAAGATCATAGAAGTTAGTACAGGGAGGGGATAGAGAAGACTGTGCAGCTGTAACAGTGTAACCACAGGATTATCTCTATAATCATAGAGAATAGTGCAGAGAAGGATAACCGAGCAGCTGTAACTTTATGGCTGCTCAGTTCTCTCTATGATCGAATTGATGAGTGCAGGGAGGGGATAGAGAGGACTGTGCAGCTGTAATTGTATGACCAAGCAATCCTCTCTATAATCATAGAGATGAGTACAGGATGGGGGCAGAGAGGACAGTACAACTGTAACTGTATGACCACAGATTTCTTTTTAAGATTGCCCTGAGCAATTCAGAGTGAAGCCCCTATCACACAGGGCAGCAGCGAGCAAGTGAGAGCCGGGGGAGAAGGCACAGGGAGCTGCAGGGGGGCTGCCGGGTGATCGTCCAGGCAGCCCATAGGGGATAGTGGTGGTATGCTGCCGCCGCTCCTATTTCATGGAGCTACAGCAGCAGATCGTTGCTTTATAAGTCGTTTGCCTTTCAACATGTTGAAAGACAAACAACTGCAATGATCAGCCGACAGCCAATCGTTGCCTTCTATTACACGGAACGATTATCGTAACAGTTAAGGCCCTATTTCACGGG
Source organism: Dendropsophus ebraccatus (assembly GCF_027789765.1). NCBI lineage: Eukaryota > Metazoa > Chordata > Amphibia > Anura > Hylidae > Dendropsophus > Dendropsophus ebraccatus. Next base: position 16,874,463 of record NC_091465.1, read on the forward strand.
CCGTCTGAGAGGAGCAAACGAGCGCTATTAGCTCTTGTTTGCTCCTCGTTCCCCATTCGCTGCCGCTATTACACGCGGCTGCAGTGGGCGGGTGAGTGCAGGAGGGGTCGCGGGGAGGTGGGGGAGGGCAGCCCATAGCATACAGCAGTGGTCTGCTGCCAGTCCTATTCCACGGAGTGATGGCAGCAGATCGTTGCTGTATGAGTCGTTTGTCTTTCAACATGTTTGAAAGACAAACAACGCAACAATCAGCCAACATAAACAATGTTGGCTGATCGTTGTCTTCTATTCCACAGGACAATTATCGTCCATAAAGGCCGATATCAGCCGAATAATCATTCTGTGGAATAGGGCCTTTAGTGAGCCTCTGGCTTGGAGGCTGAGTTACAAGTGCAACACCCATAACCCCTATGGCTACACCACTGATAACAGACTGATGCCATTTTATGCAGACAAACCCACTACATAAAGAATATCCATTTGTCTATACAATGACATACACTGGAGTCTTCCATTGGAGGTATATGTTGGACAAGACATCATGTTACCAGCCTTATAATTCATCTATCGCTGGGGCTCAGATACAATGTAACAACCTGTGTGGATACATATTGCAGATTGGGCTCAGAGTCTTTTCCTTAGGAGGTACAGTATGAGCCGTATACTGAGATGAAGCGTATACTGAGCGTATACTGTTTCATTGTGGGACTTAAAAATATGGTCACCATGTTATCAAGTATCAATCACGATAAAACAGTATACGCTTATAAATTTGCAGAACTTGGTTGCTTTCAGACCCTGTTTCAAAGCATGGGTCTTGGATAGGAGGGGACATGATGTGGTATACACCAGCATCCCATTCTCCAGGGTTGCCAATGTACCCCACAGAATTTCACATCAGATAGGTCTGAACATAGCCTAAGCTGGCATGAAAGTGTCTTGTGTGCTGAGCGGTATGGAGGCGTGAAGACGAGCGCAGCTCTGGGTGAATAATGATTCTCTAATCTCTTTCATGCTGAGAGTTCATGACCTTGAAGGCTACATAACACCCAGTACACCTCCCTGCTGCAGAACATTACTCCAGGTCTACCTCAGCTATGCCGCCCAACCTGTTTGCATTAAAACTATTAGTAAAGCTCCCGCTGCATTGTCTCCCGCTGTCACTTGTGGCTTCCTGTTCATGCGCTAAATCTACAGTGCGGCTTTTTACATTTTCTTATTGTTTGTTTGGAAAAATCTTTAATGCTGATAAGGAACCGGAGCAAGATTGGCCTGTTTATATATGAGGAATTTATGTACAGCCAACATTACCTATCTAGCTATCCATCATCTATTTGTCTATCTCATATTTAGCTATCACCTATCTCTTCATCTCGTATCGCTCTATCTACAAAAAATGTTCACTGCAGCACTCCCAAAAAATGTGTCAGAAATCAAGTGTGCACAAAGCAGGTAATGTGTCCGTTCTCAAGCCTTTAGAGGATTATTAAAGGGGGCATCTCCTACACCAGACCCCAATTATTTTCTTTATGTGGCTTTTTCATTTCTTTTATATAAGGGTATATGTACATTGAGCAATTCTCACAAAATTCTGCGCAGATTCAGTGTCAAAAAGTGCTTGATTAAATGCAACATTGCTCCTTTCCAGAGAGCAAAATGGGATTTCCGTCAGTTTGTGCACACCGCAGTAATTTCTGCCTGGAATTCTGTGCTTTATCCGCGTTCCGCCCAAAAGATTGACATGTCAACTCTTTAAGCGGATTGCTCTGTCGGAATTCCATAAAACTCTATGGAGCTCATTTTTCCATGGGAATTCCACGAGCGTTATAAAATGTGCAGAAATCTGCGCGAAATCCGTCAGTGTGGAATTCTCAGAGAATTGCTCAGTGTGCATATAACCCAAGGGCAGGCAGAATCGGGCAGCTACTGTCCCATGTAATAAAAACAACGATTAGCCGAGGTGATAATCATATATGTTATGTCAATATGTTAAAAAATCATTGGCCGTCGCCCGTGCATCGCTTTGTGTAGGAGATGATGTGCAGGTGATGGATGGTAAAAGGGTAAAGAAAATAATATAGGTGTATACTTACCTATCCAAACTGCTTGGTGAACTCCCGGTTTGTTTCTGCATTCCCCACTCACTGCAGCTGCCACTGACACTTCTGAACCTGAATAATAAAGGTTTATACTTACCTCTCCATGCTCCACGGCTTGTTTCTGCATTCCCTGCTCACTGCAGCTGCCACTTCTGAACCTGAATAATAAAGGTTTATACTTTCCTCTCCATGCTCCATGGCTTATGTCTGCATACCCCGCTCACTACAGCTGCTTCTGACACTTCTGAACCTGTCTCTGCAGTGACATGTCGCTCAGCTAATCACCGGCAGAGACAGGACAGCACTGCAGTCAGTGACTGGCTGAGCGGACTGTCACATGGGTTCGGAAGTGTCAGTGGTGGCTGCAGTGAGTAGGAACACAGAAAAAAGGGAGGACACCAGGGAGCGTGGAGAGGTAAGTATACATCTTTATTATTTTCTATACATGCCAAAATACCCTAGGAAGGGTTGCCCGGACATCATTAATGCAGATCGGCGCTTGCTTACCCAGGATATCGGACCATGTAATACAGCCCTAAGTATCAAAAGTATCAAAGAATCATTATTCACAGGACAAACAAAAAAGAGAAAGTGGGGGCATGATTGGACCCTTTAAATTTGTTAAAGGGCTAAATATGGTTCAGGAGAGAAGAGTTTTAAATAAGAGACTTAACACATGAGCAATGGGACACAATCTGAGGTCGGTCTATCTATCTATCTATCTATCTATCTATCTATCTATGTACAAAAAACAAAATGTCGCAGCACTCTAGAAATGAATGAAGAGGGTGCCTGCAAGCAAGCCCGCGGATCCACCGGGCAAACTTAGCTTGAAAAAAGATCACTGCTGTAATCAGATACGTCGCTTGTTTTTCGGATGTGAATAAACCTTCACCGTTTGTTTTCACTACTGGAGTGCCGCTGCTTTTTGTGGACATGGACTTTGTCTCCTATCTATCTATCTATCTATCTATCTATCTATCTATCTATCTATCTCCTATCTATCTATCTATCTATCTATCTATCTATCTATCTATCTATCTATCTATCTATCTATCTCCTATCTATCTATCTCCTATCTATCTATCTATCTCCTATCTATCTATCTCCTATCTATCTATCTATCTATCTATCTATCTATCTATCTCCTATCTATCTATCTATCTATCTATCTATCTATCTATCTATCTATCTATCTATCTATCCATCTCCTATCTATCTCCTACCTATCTCTCTCCTATCTATCTATCTATCTATCTATCTATCTATCTATCTATCTATCTATCTATCTATCTATCTATTTATCTCTCCTATCTATCAGCACCCCAGGCAGATCATGATTAGAGATGAGCGAACTGGGTTTGGGTTTGAGTCGATCCAAACCTAAACGATCGGTATTTGATTAGCGGGGGCTGCTGAACTTGGATAAAGCTCTAATGTTGTCTGGAAAACATGGATACAGCCAATGACTATATCCATGATTTCCACATAGCCTTAGGGCTTGATCCAAGTTCAGCAGCCACTGCTAATCAAATGGCGAAAGTTCAGGTTCGGATGGACTCGAGCATGCTCCAGGTTCGCTCATCTCTAATTTCATGATCTCATGGACCGGTCAGCAGAATATTTCGCCTCTGTCCTGGTTCCCGTCCAGGAATCTTCTTCTTTGCTTCACATGTTGCCTTCCATACTGTGCTGTGACCTGCCGCTGGCACGGGAAGGTCTCTGATGCCGGAGAACAGACGCGTTCTGTGTAACTCCTTGTTTTGGAAGCGTTTCTGTGGCGACTGATACACAAACCTGCGCTCTATTGACTTTGGAATGTATATATTTTTCTTGTCATTATTTTCTGATGTTTAGATAAATTCTGCCATCAGCTGCATTGTAAAAATAGAAGCTGAAAGGTCACATGATGGTGCATTGTGTTTTCTATCATTCCATGTGCAGCTGTGTGAGACTCACAGATCTATGAAATTTGTAGAGAATAAAAAGATCTTCATCCAAATAAATGAATGATTAGGGGAAGTGGTAAGAAGTCCCCTCAGTTTATTCCTGCCATGTGCAGCCAGGAGCCAGATATCATTTGCGTCACATAGTTTTATATTCTGTCTCTAGGTGGCAGGTTTAGGTGCTGTGTTGTTGATACAGACAGTTTAGCACTGGTGATCACAGTGTATGAACAGCTTGTCTGTAATTCTTCTTTTCAGACTGATGTTGTGACTGTGTAAGATGGAGACCCGATGGCAAGAATTTAGCATGAAGTGTTAAAAATAGAAACCAGCTTCCATCGTTGTCGACTGAGGATGGTCAACACATTTCTGCTGCAAAAATAAATGATGACGCCGCTTAGGAAAATGGAAGAATAAGAAGCAAGAAAGTTTTACAAGTTTCATCAGAAAAGGCGTAGATAGTAGTTATTACTATGCCCCCCCCCCCCCTTCCCATCATCTAAGGGTCCTATTACACTAAGCGATTTTTAAAGACTAACGATAAACGGTCGCAAACGAGATTGTTTATAGTTAACCTGAAATTGTTCACCATATTACACAGAATGATAGTTGTTAGATACAATCGTTATTACGATCGTTACTATGATCGCTTATTCCTTCTGATCTCAGCAAAACAATGGGCAATGTGCTAATACACTGAGCGATTAGTAAAAAAAAATTCAGAACTTGGGCGAATGAACGTGGAATTACAGCGAACGATTAGCAAACGATTAACGATAATTTTAGGTTCAGATCTAAATTAACGTTTAACGACATACGAACAATTTTTCGATCACTGTCTGCAACTACACAGAACGTTTATCGTTTATATTCGAACGATAAAATGATTTTTCGCGCAATAATCGTCCTGTGTAATAGGGCCCTTATTCATACTGGGAATGGTGATTGTGTACCCCCCCCATCTGGGCGTCCAAGGGGATGCAGACCCTGGTAATGGTGCGTTTACACGTAACGATTATCGTGCAAATTTGCGCGATAACGATCGAATTCGAACAATAATCGTACGTGTAAATGCAGCAACGATCAAACAACGAACGATACATCGCTCATTTTGATCTTTCAATATGTTACCAAATCGTCGTTCGCAAACAAATTCGCAAATCGTTCCGTGTGAACAGTCGTTCGCCGATTTAACTAATGTTCGCAAAACGATCGCAAAATGAATTTTCTGTACGATATATCGTACCGTATAAACACTGATCGTTATGAAAAAAAAATTGTTACTCTGACATTGTTAATCGTACGATCGGGCCAATTATCGTTTCGTGTAAACGCACCATTAGGCTGGGTTATCACAGCGTTTTACAATTCGTTTTTTTCATCCATTTTCAGCACACACACACAAAAAAAAAACGGATGAAAAACAGACGCATTTAAATTGCAAATCTGTTTTTCCATTGATTTCCATTACATAAAAAAAAGGATAGAAAAAGAGATCAAAACACATGATTTTTATTTTACCATACACAAAACTGTGGTCAGCCATGTTTTTGTGTATGCTAAAAAAAACGGATGCGTTTTGATCCTTCTTTTGTCCTTTATTTTATAATAGAAGTCAATGGAAAAACGGATGCACAAAAATGCATCAGTTATTTCATCCGTTTTAATTTTTTTTGCATAAAACAGATAAAAAAATAAAAAAAAGGGATTGCAAAAACGCAGTGTGAACCCATCCTAAGGTTCCAACTCTGTATTGTATACAGTGAGAAAGCGGAAGATCATAATTATCGGCAAATGAGAGACACCGGTATCTTTAGCCGCTGCTCATGTCGCTGCCATGGTTCGCAGTTTGGGGGCAGAGCTATTCAGGGTGGTTGCAGTGTTTAGTTTGGAATCACATGTGAGCCACAATCTGGTGGATTTACATGGTTTATACCACCTGACACTTTGTATTCTCTCTCAAGGATCAGGATTCTGCCCGACTGACAAATTTGCTGCCAAGTGTGCATTACCCGGGGAGCAGAATTACAGTGTGAGCTCCTCCTAAGGTCAGGGCGCGCTTGCACCTGTACGAGATAGCCTGTTCTAAGGACATTACCCCAGTAGGAATATCTTCTCACATCCTTAACATGCCTTCTCCCATGGCAGCAGGTCGGTCAGGAATATCTGCAGTAAGCACACGTGTAATGTCCTGAAGGAAATGATTTCTGGTGTATTCATCCCTGACTCACCTGCCATCCTCTGTCACCCTCCTGTCCATCACCAGGTCTACATACAGGTAGAGGAACCTTACCTTGGGTTTACGCATACTTTACACAGTATTTTGTTAGTATTACCCATCAAAAACGGAAAGGAAACTGTCAGAGAAATAATATAAGATGGAGCATGGAGCCAATGGTGCCATAGAGAATGAATGGAGAGAGAGCCAAGTACAGCACTCAACTCGTTCTGGCAGCTCCATAGGAATGAATAGAGCTGCGGGTGATGTGCCGTACTCGCGGCTGTATTCATAACAAATGATCCGGGAAGGGAGGGGGGGTGATACAGAGAACGGCCCAGGGGTCACGGAACAGACGGTCTCTTACGTATTGTGAACATAGCCTAAAAAGAGATGAGCGGACATCGAGCTTGCTTGGGTTCATCCATAACCAAGCGAGCATGCAGGATTTCATTGCTCACTGCTAAAGAAGTTGGATGCAGCCCTAGAGAGTTCTGGAAAAACATGCATAACGCCTACAGTTCCATCCATCTTTTCCTGGCAGCCCTAGGATTCACTAATCTCTGCTCTCTAACAGTCTACTAGTTATTGTAAGAAACAGAACTCACTAATCTAGTCCCTTAGATGTAAATGAATAGATATTAGCAAGGTTCTGGCAGCTTTTAGAAGTTAGTGCCCCCCCTGGCATATTGCAGCCACTTAGGTGGTACATATGGTAATCTAATACTGGGCCGTCCATGTATTCCGTAAATAGGATCCCCTTATGCTGGGGCTTGGCCCTTCCACCTCCACTTTCCTCTCCATGAATGCATCAATGTTTCCATTATATAACACTGGATTTATGATGAGACCGGAGGACAGGGGCGGCGAATGGGAATAAACAGTGCCCCCCTCCCTCCTCTAATAAATATGTAATAAGGCTTGAGGAGCGCTGAGGTGATGACACTGATAATACCGGGGCGGGGGCTCCTCCGGAGATTATCAGCTGTAATTACACAACTATTTATCGCAGATGAGAACGTCAGCGAATCATCCAGAGATGTCAATCACTCTGCAAACATCGAGGGCAAATTACTCTCATTACATCCATGGGAGGAATCCTGACACCCCACGTTTTTCTGCCTTTAAATTACGCTGTTTGTAGAGGAGGCCAAAACCCTGACAAAGGGGAAATGTACTTGGCGAACATGACAAATTAATCGCTGTAATTCCACTTATTTTCTTCTTCTTCGCCTCCGCAATTCATAACAGATCGGTGAAAGACTGTTTACACAGAACGATCTGCGAATTTTTTGCGAACGACCAACGACGATTGGAGAACATGTTCAAAGGTCAAAATGAACAATTTGTCGCTCGTCGCTCGATCGTTCGCTGCGTTTACACGTACGATTATCGTTCGAATTTGATTGTTATTGTGCAAATTCGAACGATGATCCCTCCGTGTAAAACCACCATATGTTCTTACTATGTAAAAATGACGGCCGTCTTTTATAACAATGTTGTCATTGTGCAAATAACGTCCTTTATTTCAAAAATATCAGATGTTTTTTGCACAAATGATGGCTGCTGTTATGTTTACATAGTGTGAACCTAGCCTCTTAGTGGAGGTAAAAGAAGAAAGATTTGATTCTTTCGTGTTAAGGTCACAAGGGAATGTCTACACCACTCTATACCCGACCTATGGCTCTCCAGCAGTTGCAAAACTACAACTCTCAGCATGCCTGGACAAGCAAAGGAATAGGATACACTGGTACAGTCACATTGGTAGGAATATGCACCGGTGGGATGTGCTGGAAGCTGTCAGGGCATGATGGGAGTTGTAGTCTTGCAACAGCCAGGATAGGGCAATACTGGCATACTGATAAATTCTGGTATAGTGACGTCCCTGGCCAGGCCATATAGGAGGGGACAAAGGCCAGACCTCTCGTCCTAATCACATATAATGGTGAGGACGTCATTATTATTACTGATATTTTATAGTATAAAGTGGTTTATCCTATGACAGTCACTTTGACATTGACCATCCTCCTCAAACAGAAGCAGAAGACTATGACTGACTATACTAAAATTATCCCCAGATCCGATACAACCTGCAAGACTCAGGGGACGGACAACTATTTACTTATTGACGCATGTGTTTCACCCAGGGGTTAAGAGGTTGACAAAGGAAGAAGACCCCACAGATAGAATAGGGCCCCTCCAGCCGCCAGCTGGTCAGCTCATTCACCCTGTTCATTAAAGTTGTTAAACCAAACAATAACGTTCATTTTCCTCTGGTCCCAGAGCACAAACAACATGACTGACAGATACAATATGGCCTGTGAACATAAACATCACATGCAAAATGTGACTAATGAGAGGTGATGAGAAGAGTCTAAAGACACAGCAAACAAGCTTGACAAGAAGAGAAGAGTCTGAGCGCTACTCCAGTCCCTGAGCACAGGATCGGACTCCCAATGCAGCCACTAAGCACAGCCCCACCCCTGAGCATAGCCTTAGACCCTCAATGCAGCCACTAAGAACAGCCCCACCTCTGAGCATAGCCTTAGACCCTCAATGCAGCCACTAAGAACAGCCCCACCCCTGAGCATAGCCTTAGACTCGCAATGCAGCCACTAAGCACAGCCCCACCCCTGAGCATAGACTTAGACTCACAATGCAGCTCCTGAGCACAGCCCCACCCCTGAGCATAGCCTTAGACTCGCAATGCAGCCACTAAGAACAGCCCCACCTCTGAGCATAGCCTTAGACCCTCAATGCAGCCACTAAGAACAGCCCCACCCCTGAGCATAGCCTTAGACTCGCAATGCAGCCACTAAGCACAGCCCCACCCCTGAGCATAGACTTAGACTCACAATGCAGCTCCTGAGCACAGCCCCACCCCTGAGCATAGCCTTAGACTCGCAATGCAGCCACTAAGCACAGCCCCACCCCTGAGCATAGACTTAGACTCACAATGCAGCTCCTGAGCACAGCCCCACCCCTGAGCATAGCCTTAGACCCTTAATGAAGCTCCAGCCCCTCTGCCCAGCCCCAACCCTGTGTACAGCTCCTAAGAACAGCCCAACCCCGGATCATAGCCTTAGACTTTTAATGAAGCTCCAGCGCCTCTGCCCCAATCCTGTGTGCAGCCCCTAAGCTCAGCCTCTGAGCATAGCCTACTACTAAACATAGTATAATCTCAAATGCAGCCCCTACCCTGAACACTGCCACAGAATCTAAATATGTACCCACCCTTGAGAAAAGCTCCAGTCCCTGAGCAAAGTCCCAGTGCAGCCCCAGCTTGTGAATACAACCTCACACTTGAGCACAGCCTGATGCAAGAGTATGATGCCAGTCCATGTGAGACTGCGACCCCTGGGCATAGCTTTACTTCGAGCACAGCCCCTGTACACTGTCCTATCCTTTAGTACAATCCCAGCACCTGAGTATGGCTTGATGCCAGACCTGTCATGAGTGGAGCAGAAGCCCCTAAGCATAGCCTCACCACACCTATGTGAGGTTGTGTTATTCTAGCCTCACTCCAAACACAGTCCCAGCCCCTAAGCACAGCCCACACCAAAGTACAGCTCAGCCCTGAGCACAGCCTATATTTAAATGAAACCAAGAGCACAGCCTACATCTAAGTGCAGCCCCACCCCTGAGAACAGCCTATATCTAAATAAAGCCCCACCCCTGAGCACAACCTACATCTAAATGAAGCTCCACCCCTGAGCACAGCCTATATCTAAACAAAGCTCCACCCCTGAGCACAGCCTATATCTAAATGAAGCCCCACCCCTGAGCACAGCCTATATCTAAATGAAGCCCCACCCCTGAGCACAGCCTATATCTAAATAAAGCTCCACCCCTGAGCACAGCCCACACCTCAGTGCAGCCCCACTCTACAGCAAAGTCCACACCTAAGTGCAGGTGAGCACAGCCCACACTTAAGGACAACTCCACCCCTGAGCACAGACCCTAAACTCAGCCCAATTCCTGAGCTCAGTGCCGCCTCTCAGTGCATAGTGTTAACTAATGTGTTGCTAATAAGAAAAATAATTTAAAGTGTAAAATCGCACACAATTATAACATTTATTAAGTAGCAGCAGATCTTACAGCTACGGATACTGGAGTTGATTCTCTTCTTACACACACAGATATTTTAGGAACTTCCTATCCTCTCTATTCTCTGTTTACACAGTACACACATGGTGATTTGCAGACAGAATTTTAAGCTCATTTTATGACAGTCAAGATAGATTCCAGTCAGATAACTTGGCCATTTATTAGGTTCCTGTATCCTAAATGCCCTTAACAATGCAGTAATTCAAGGCCAACAAGGTATCAATGTATCAGCAGGCAGATTTATCCCTCCAGGAGGTAAAAACCACTTCGAAAGCTGTGGGCCAACCAGGATTACTGTACTACGAGCCGCATTTACATTCACTGACTACACAGCTACATTCACACATCAGTATTCTGGTCTCTATTTTACATCAGCATTTACTAGACAAAAGCAGAAGTAAAACGTGTGTGTGTGTGTGTCTTGTGTGTGTCTTGTGTGTGTCTTGTGTGTGTCTTGTGTGTTCTAGACCTTCTTCCAACTTATAGATATTGATGCAAAATACTGATCCAAAAACTGCCCTGTAAGTAGGTACCTAATATTGTTTTATGGCCGCGCAATGGATCAGGATCAGTAATAGGCTATGTTGACACAACGTTTTTTTTTCTTTCAGCTCTGTTTAAAATGACATCCCTCATTTTGAGTCTAAAATAACGGACGTCATTTAGCAGCCTGGCCTCCCCTTAGTGCAATGACAGCTGTTTGTACATTATTCTAGCTTGGTTACTAATTGGATTTTGGGTTGCGGCTTAATTGAAAAATCCATTGAATTTAATAGTAAAAACTGAGAAAGAACGGTGACAAAAGAAAAACTAATAAACAACGTCCGCTGTTTGCAAAAGATGTTCGAAAATAATTGTCATGATCATTATTTTGATGTCTGCGGTGATAACGTCCGTTATTCAATACACCGCGTGCATTGAACGTCCGTCTTTCCATTGTCTTCAATGCATTGCCACTGCAGTCAGTTAAATTGCGGCAAAAACGGACGTTATTTTAAATTTCAAAAGCGCCCGCCTTTTTTTTTATTTTTGACGTTGTGTGAACATAACCATAAACATTTTATTGTTGATCTTTATTGGCTAATAATCATTACGGTTTCCCAGAAACAATAAAAGCTGATGATTACTGTCCAGCATAACCGAATCGTAATAACCTCCATGGTCAGAGGTGTAACTGAGAAGTGGTTCACTCTCCTTGCTCCATGCCAGGACTGGAGATCAGTCAGGGTTTAGTCTTGTTCTGAGTAAGGCTATGTTCACACAACATCAAAAAAAAAGAGAAAAGGCGTCTACTTTTTCTATTTAAAAAGACATCCGCTAATGTCATTGCGATTTAAGGCTCCGTTCACATGGAGTAAAACTGGCGGAATTCCTTGCTGCGGAATCCTACCAGCCTCCGTGTCATAATGACAGTCTATGGGAGGCTTGCGCACCTTCTTTCTCCGTGTCTCTTCACGCTGAAGAATGGACATATTCATTCTTCAGTGCAGAGAGAGGAGGTGCGCAAACCTCCCATAGACTGTCATTTTAACAAGGAGGCTGGTGGAGAATTTCGCCAGTTTTTTTCCGTGTGAACAGAGCCTAACTGACTGCAGTGCAATGCATTAAAGTCAATGGAATAACGGATGTCCAATGCACACAGTGTAGAAAATAATGGACGTTATCTGTGCTGACGTCAAAATGATGATCGTGACAATTATTTTCGGACGACTTTTACAAACAGCGGACATCATTTTTTGTTGTTCACACAGTTTTTCCTTTTTCACAGTCCTTTCTCCGTTTTTACTATTAAATTCAATGGACTTTTTAATTAAAGACGCAACCAAAGGCCGATCAGTCCACCTGAACCAGAATAATGTACCAGCAGTAGAGATGAGCGATCGTTCGGCATTTGATTAGCTGGGGCTGCTGAAGTTGGATAAAGCTCTAAGGTTGTCTGAAAAACATGGATACAGCCAATGACTATATCCATGTTTTCCACATAGCCTTAGGGCTTTATCCAAGTTCCAATGGACACATTGCTTGGTGTTAAATCTACAACAGCTTTCAACATGAAATGGATTCTGCTGTATAGTACACAGCCGAATCTGTTCTAACATCCTCTATACATTTATATTCTATACATTAAACTGAACCCAGTCTTAGGCCTTAGGACGGGTCTATACTATTGTTTCATTCAATATACCTGTTTTTGGAGCTTTTTAAGCCAATTATTCACAGATTTTTGTTCAGTTTTGAGGGGTTTCAGCAAAATAAATAAATAAATAAGATTAGAAATTAGAATATTGCATAAGTTTCTTTTTTTCTATAAAAAAGTGTATACTTTGTTTCTGGATTCTTTCTGGATTTCTTTCTGCTACAAATTGATTCTGCCATATGCCAGATAGCAATGGAATACATTGTATGGCCATGTTCACACAACGTATCTTTTGCATAAATCGCGGCCGTTTTTGCAATTTGCAATAACAGCTGTGATGTATGCAAAAGATACGTTGTATGTAAATGAATGAATCCCGGCCGGAGTATATGCTCCAGCGGGGATTACAACTGGCCACACGAAAAACTGATGTCAGTTTTGTGCGGCCACTATTCATTGAATAGCCACCACACAGACATGTCAGTTCACACAATGGAGGGTGCGACTTCAGTTGTTATAAAATAATGGTAATTATTTGCCAATAAATGGCGGCCATCTACTCAATTTCAACAATGTGTGAACATAGCTTTTCTGTGTTTTTTAATCCACTCCTGGTTTTCGTTGCAAAATACTGATCAAAATACCGAGCAAAAATACTGTGTGGGCCATCGTTTTATTACAGATCATGATCATTAATATTGGTGGTTATTTTGCAAAAACATCCGTTATTTGCCCTTATTTTACATAGCGGGAATATGGCCTAAATGTTAAGACAAGTACGTTTGGTTGTTCAACACAATATCGCAGACGCCAGCGCTGAAGGTTCCCCATCCCTTTTATACAAAAAATGGAATAAAACAGCATGTTATTTGTCTATAGTGCTCTATAGAAATGGATGACAATTACATACTACGGCGTCAAACCAAATACACAAAAAGTAAACACAAAATGCAGTGTGAACCATGCCTTACTATCATTACCATATTCTATTACCATAGATTGTATATACTATCACTATATTATTATTATCATATATAATTATCAGATTATTATTATAGATGATATATTATTATAAGTCGCTTTTATGTTATTACTGTTCTTATAAATATAACTATAATATTATTTATTGCTATTGGTATTATCATTATATTTTCATAAATTATTATCATCCTTATGTTAAATATTAAAATTCTCCTTCTCTTGGACCAATAATGGTTCAGAACAGATCCCATAAATCCCATAGAGATAACCCGGGTCAGCCCCAATTACCATCTGTAATAATAGGAGACTTTTCCCAGTATTCCTAATAAAGTCTGTGATTATTCGGAGCTGGATGGCCGGATACAGGTCCTTGTGATTACCTTCATAGTAGGGTCATGGTGATCATATCTGCATTCTGAGCTGTTCACACCTGTTAGAGTTCCTATGATACAGTAACTGTTGGTTATTGATAAGGCTTAGTTCACATTGTGGTTTGTAATTACGTTTTTATATCCTTAAAGAGGATACAATATATATGTTAAAGAGATGTTAAAAACAGCAGAATCTTTTTCCTATTGGATTCTTACTCTATGTTATAACACAAAGTTGTGTATCAGCTTTTTTGCTCTCCTCTCCACAATAGCGTAGACTACTATACTATACCATGCAGCACAAAAAAAAGTCATAAAAGGGAAACCAGTGACATGTGGACAAACAGAAACATTCTGTCTGTGATTCCCTATAGAAATCGGTTATGATGGTTGTCAGGATTTCCACATTCCCACCACACGTGGCCCCTTGATCTTTCTTCCATTAAGTGTAATGAATGTCTAGAAAATAAATTTTACATGTTTCGGTTTGTTTTCTTTATTCTCGTCACTGTATATACAAATATTGTACCTACTCGTGTTTACAATGAAAGTAAATTTTGTATAAAAAGACAATTTACAAAAAAAAAATAATTACAAAAAAAGGCTATGTTCACACAACGTTTTTTTCAGCTCCGTTTAAAATGACGTCCGTTATTTTGAGTCTAAAATAATGGGACGTTTTTCGAAGCCTGGCCTCCCCTTGACGAGTGTTTGCACATTATTTTAGTTTGGGGTTACTAATTACTTTAGATGCGGCTTAATTGAAAAATCCATTGAATTTAATAGTAAAAACGGAGAAAGAACGGTGACAAAAGAAGAACTGTGTGTGAACAACTAAAAAAAAAAAAACGTCCGCTATTTGCAAAAAACGTCCGAAAATAATGTTCATGTTCATTATTTTGACATCCGCGGCAAAAACGTCCGTTTTTCAATGCATTGTGTGCATTGGACGTCCGTCTTCCCATTGACTCCAATGCAATGGCATTGCAGTCAGTTAAATTGTGGCAAAAACGGACGTTTTTTTAAATAGCGAAATCGGACGTTTTTTCTCCATTTTTGACGTTGTGTGAACATAGCCATAAGGGAAATAAAAATGACGGAATGCTGGATCCATGAGAGTCACCAATGGCGCCTAGTGGATCCATTGAAAGGAAGAATGTTGATACACTCTATGCTATTCTCCGAAAAGGACCTATTATAATCCGCTACTGACTATTCTTCTAATTGAATATGACAGAATATTGAACAGATTCTCTAAAATGTGAACAGAGCCCAAACAGTGCTGCAAAGTACAGTAGCCACAGGTTCTGTGCATACATAGTGTTACGTCAGTGATTTTACCAAAACCAGAAGTGAACCCACAAAGCGACACAGGCTACATTCACACCTTTATCAGGGGTGTAGTTGCTCAAAAATGTGTGATTTTTGGTTCCTTTCAAGTGAAAGATGTGAGCAGCAGCATAAAATGCAATAGCTATGGCTGGTCTTATAGGCAACTTTTTTATTTATCATGTGTAATGTTTTATTTATTTATTTTAATTTTTTTATGTAAATGTACCCAAGCTCTCTACAGGCTTGTGTTGTGCAGATTTATCAGATTTATGCAGTGTGCATATAGCTATGTAGGCTATGTTCACACACAGTATTTTTGCTCAGTATTTTGTAACCAAAACCAGGAGTGGATTGAAAACACAGAAAGGCTATGTTCACACACTGTTGAATATTAGTGGATAATGGCCGTTATTTCATAACAACGGCCGATGTTTTAAAATAGCGCCAATTATTTGCCATTAAATGGCGGCCATCCACTAAATTTCAACAGTGTGTGAACAGAGCCTTTCTGTGTTTTCAACCCACTCCTGATTTTGGTTGCAACATGAGGACAAAAAATACTGAGCAAAAATACTGTGTGTGATCATAGCCTAAGACAACATACACCAGATGGAAAGAAGTGCTGTGTGATCCTAGCCCTCATGGCATCAATAGACAGTGGGACCATGTTTTAACTTTTTTTTTTTTTTTCAATCTGTGAACAACTGAAAAAAAACAAACCACTGTAAAAAAAACAAAGGATGTGTGACCCCAGGCTGGCAGTGTGTAGGGGGCAGATCACCATAGGGGAGTCAGGGGGAGATGCACAGGGATGGGGGTCAGCAGCAAATCTTTCTACTACAATAAAATACTTTATTGTGTGAGTGTAGGAAACAATGTACATCCAGAAGAGAGAAATAGACAAATAGAGTGCAGAATACATCATGAACAATAATAATAATAATAATAATAATAATTATTATTATTATTATTATTATTATTATTATTATTATT
Source organism: Dendropsophus ebraccatus (assembly GCF_027789765.1). Classification (NCBI taxonomy): domain Eukaryota; kingdom Metazoa; phylum Chordata; class Amphibia; order Anura; family Hylidae; genus Dendropsophus; species Dendropsophus ebraccatus. The sequence goes on from NC_091465.1 coordinate 16,890,647, forward strand.
ATTATTATTATCATCATCATCCTACTGCTGCTGTGTGATCTCATATACATAGTATACTGCCTATCCGGTAAATGGTAACAATGTATCTGCTCCCTGGTTCCTGCAAACTCTTATCATCATCATCATCATCATCATCATCATCATCATCATCATGCTTACTTTTCTTGTCTATTGATAATGAGAATTATTGTAATCCCGGGTTTCTATATGTTATTGATGATGATGATGATGATGATGATGATGATCCTCTCTCTCCCCAGTATCATCATCATTATTACTATCCATACTATGGATGATGAGGATTACACTGTCTCCCACTATCATCATTATTATTACTATCTATTGATGATGAGGATTACACTCTCCCCAGTATCATCATCTATATTATTAGAATCTATCGATAATGAGGATTATAATCCGTCTTCCTAGTATCATCATTATTATTACTATCCATACTATTGATGATGAGGAGTACACTCTCCCCAGTACCACCACTATCGATCAGCACCACCACTTTAGTTTCTATTGATGATGATGATGATGATGATGATGATGATGATGATGAGGGTTACCGTTCTTCCAGTTTTTTCTGTGTGTCCCCGGTATCATCATCTATAATATTAGTATCTATCGATAATGAGGGTTGTAATCCATCATCATTAATACTATATATTGGTGTATTGAGGATGATGAGGATTATACTCTGCCTCCCAGGATGATCACTTTACTATCTATCCATAATGTGAATTATAGTTATTTGATGATGATGATGATGATATCTTCGTATACATTATTCTATCAGTTATTACCGGTATCGTTATGTCGGTTATTAGTTGTATTACCGATAAGGCTTCTCGGTTTCCCCGGTTGCAGTCGGTTTGTGGCTGTTCCCCTTATTTATGATGATAATAATGTGTAGACCCCCTGTATTCCAGGATCAGGAGCCCCCGATCATCCCCCTGCAGGACCTGCTCCCCGTATATTTGTTGCGATCTTCGGTTCCAGATTCCCGGTATCCGGTACCTCTGATCGGTGCTGAATAATCGGGCGGAGCGGCTGCAGATTCTGCTTGTTTGTTAGGGTTCAGGGGGGCGACACACCGGTGCGGGTGCCCATCATCAGCCGGTCGGTAGTAGCTCCGGTGTCCTATCGATAGTCGTTGTCCACCGGTGCAGATTCGCGCCGATTAGTGAACGTGACGCGTCTTCTCTCCGGTACCGCTGCGGTCAGCTTTCTTTTGCTGATGAAAAGCGGATTCATTGCCAAGAAAAATAGATTCAGACGAAGTCACCGGGATTCGTTAAGATTCGTTGTAAAACCGTGTAATGTGAACAGGGGACAAGGCTGCCTCCTCCGGTGACGTTTTTGCCACTTGCTTTGACTATTCCCAATAATCTCCCTGCTCATAGTGATGGAGCAGGGGGGCTCCCCCACCACATTTTATGTATACCCCTCTATGTCACTGTAGGTATACAGATGAGCCCATAGAAGAACATAATGGCTGGATTACTGCTCCGACTACCGACTGCACAACTGCATCATTTCCTCATAAACACATGGATGCAGGGATACTCAGGATACTGTACAGCTAGTGACATTTGTGCAGTTGGATACAATTGGGATACTGTTCTATGACGTTTTACAAGTGCATGCATCCAGTGTACGGTATCTAAGCTCTGTGCAGGTGGATACACTCGTGATACAGGATAAAGTCACGATCAAAGCGCTGTACAGGTTGCCACGTTCAGGATATTGTGTTTGAGGTATGTTCAGATATATATATATTTGGCTACATCAAGGATGCTGTATCTAAAGCATCCCTGACCCCTATTACCTGGGAGCTGTGCTCTCTATTGGTAGCCCCTATAACCTCTTAGCTGTGCTCTCTATTGAGGGCTCCTATTACCTGGGAGCGGTGCTCTTTTTGGGGGACTCTTATTACCTGGGAGCTGTGCTCTCTATTGGTGTGTGTGTGGGGGGGGGGGGGGGGGAGGGGGGCTATTACCTGGAAGCTGTGCTCTCTATTGGGAGGGGGGCTATTACCTGGGAGCTGTGCTCTCTATTGGTAACCCCTACTACCTGGGAGCTGTGCTCTCTATTGGTAGCCCCTACTACCTGGGAGCTGTGCTCTCTATTGGGAGGGGGTCTATTACCTGGGAGCTGTGCTCTCTATTGAAGCCCCTATTACCTGGGAGCTGTGCTCTCTATTGGGGGCCTCTACTACCTGGGAGCTGTGCTATCTATTGGGGGCCCCTATTACCTGGGAGCTGTGCTCTCTATTGGTAGCCCCTACTACCTGTGCTCTCTATTGGTAGCCCCTACTACCTGGGAGCTGTGCTCTCTATTGGGGGCCTCTATTACCTGGGAGCTGTGCTCTCTATTGGGGGCCTCTATTACCTGGGAGCTGTGCTCTCTATTGGGGGCCCCTATTACCTGGGAGCTGTGCTCTCTATTGGGGGCCCCTATTACCTGGGAGCTGTGCTCTCTATTGGTAGCCCCTACTACCTGTGCTCTCTATTGGTAGCCCCTACTACCTGGGAGCTGTGCTCTCTATTGGGGGCCCCTATTACCTGGGAGCTGTGCTCTCTATTGGGGGCCTCTATTACCTGGGAGCTGTGCTCTCTATTGGTAGCCCCTACTACTTGTGCTCTCTATTGGGGGCCCCTATTACCTGGGAGCTGTGCTCTCTATTGGGGGCCTCTATTATCTGGGAGCTGTGATCTCTATTGGGGGCCTCTATTACCTGGGAGCTGTGCTCTCTATTGGGGGCCCCTATTACCTGGGAGCTGTGCTCTCTATTGGGGGCCCCTATTACCTGGGAGCTGTGCTCTCTATTGGGGGCCCCTATTACCTGGGAGCTGTGCTCTCTATTGGGGGCCCCTATTACCTGGGAGCTGTGCTCTCTATTGGGGGCCCCTATTACCTGGGAGCTGTGCTCTCTATTGGGGGCCCCTATTACATGTGTAAATAGATCATAACCTAAGAACAATTAGCAAGAAGAGACATGGCGATTAGGGTAAGAATATATATATATAAGAGACATCTGTGTGAGAGAGACACCCACTGCTAATGCAGGGGGAGTGACATCCTGATATAGAGTACATAGACATATACCAGGAGTGAGCTCCGCACATAAGCAGGAGGCAGTGACAGCCAGTGACAAGGTGGCAGGCAGATCGTGGGCAGCTCTTGCTGACGGCTTCCTCTTGGCGCTCTCACCATGCTCTCCTCTGAGTGACAGCTTCTCTCTCCCCAAAAGGGACTGAAATGACGTCTATATAGCAGAGAGCTGAGACCCCCAGGACCCCAACTCCCAGCGGACCCCCCGGAGCCAAGACAGGAGTCACCACCCGGGCACAGCATGCACTGCCAGGCCGAGCTCAGGCTCTCCTCCCCCGGACAGCTGAAGGCTGCCAGGCGGCGCTACAAGTCCTTCATGATCGACGAGATTCTCTCCAAGGAGACGTGCGATTACTTCGAGAGACTGTCCCTGTACTCGGTGTGTCCGTCCCTGCTGGTGCGACCCAAACCCCTGCACTCCTGCCCCGGTAAGAGCCGCCGGTATATACTGTATACTGCCCTGGGGATACACAGCATCCATCTATCTATCTATTATCTATCTATCTATCTATCTATCTATCTATCTCCTATCTATCTATCTATCTATCTATCTATCTATCTATCTATCTATCTATCTATCTATCTCCTATCTATCTATCTATCTATCTATCTCCTATCTATCTATCTCCTATCTATCTATCTATCTCCTATCTATCTATCTATCTATCTATCTATCTATCTATCTATCTATCTATCTATCTATCTCCTATCTATCTATCTATCTATCTCTATCTATCTATTTATCTATCTATCTATCTATCTATTATCTATATATCTCTATCTATCTCCTATCTATCTATCTATCTCCTATCTATCTATCTCCTATCTATCTATCTATCTATCTATCTATCTATCTATCTATCTATCTCCTATCTATCTATCTATCTATCTATCTATCTATCTATCTATCTATCTATCTCCTATCTATCTATCTATCTATCTCTATCTATCTATCTATCTATCTATCTATCTATCTATCTATTATCTATCTATCTCTATCTATCTATTATCTATCTATCTATCTCCTATCTATCTATCTATCTATCTATCTATCTCCTATCTATCTATCTATCTATTATCTATCTATCTATCTATCTATCTATCTATCTATCTATCTCCTATCTATCATCTATCTATCTATCTATCTATCTATCTATCTATCTATCTATCATCTATCTATCTATCTATCTATCTATCTATCTCCTATCTATCTCCTATCTATCTATCTATCTATCTATCTATCTATCTATCTATCTATCTATCTATCTATCTATCTATCTATCTCCCTCCATCCATCCATCCATCCATCCATCCATCCATCCATCCATCTTCTCTCCACCTCTTGTCTATGTATGTCCCCCAGGGATAACCTGTTTGGTCTCAGGCTTTTCTAGCTGATGCTCAGTGTCCATTGGGAATCCCTCTGCTGCTCCTTCACTTACACTCATTGTTATTGTGTTTAAAATGTTTAGTAGTGGTAGTTTTTTTGTAACCTCCCACAAAAAAAACCTTTGTAATATAGACAGAGATTTACACTTTTCACTGAATATACTGTTCACCCATAGAGCTGACACTTCTCCTGCATCCTCTCTTGGCCCCTAGAGCTGACACTTCTCCTGCATCCTCTCTTGGCCCCTAGAGCTGACACTTCTCCTGCATCCTCTCTTGGCCCCTAGAACTGACACTTCTGCATCCTCTCTTGGCCCCTAGAGCTGACACTTCTGCAAACTTCCCACATGAACCTGAAGCAGAGGTCATGCAGGAGGTGTCAGCAGAGACTGTGGAGGATTGGGAGCACTTGTTTCTTGTTGAATGAAGAAAGACTGTTGGAAAATAAAAAAACATCAGACACAATTGAGCTTTTGTGCAAAACAGCAACATTTGTGAGCTGTCACTTGTCTCCTGGAGTAACAAAGCAGCAGCCTGTGTGGGAGAGCAGGGGTCTCTGCCATGTACCCTGGAGCAGGGGTCTCTCCCATGTACCCTGGAGCAGGGGTCTCTGCCATGTACCCTGGAGCAGGGGTCTCTCCCATGTACCCTGGAGCAGGGGTCTCTCCCATGTACCCTAGAGCAGGGGTCTCTCCCATGTACCCTAGAGCAGGGGTCTCTCCCATGTACCCTAGAGCAGGGGTCTCTCCCATGTACCCTGGAGCAGGGGTCTCTGCCATGTACCCTGGAGCAGGGGTCTCTGCCATGTACCCTGGAGCAGGGGTCTCTCCCATGTACCCTAGAGCAGGGGTCTCTCCTATGTACCCTGGAGCAGGGGTCTCTGCCATGTACCCTGGGGCAGGGGTCTCTGTCATGTACCCTCGAGCAGGGGTCTCTGCCATGTACCCTGGAGCAGGGGTCTCTCCCATGTACCCTGGAGCAGGGGTCTCTCCCATGTATCCTGGAGCAGGGGTCTCTGCCATGTACCCTGGAGCAGGGGTCTCTCCCATGTATCCTGGAGCAGGGGTCTCTGCCATGTACCCTAGAGCAGGGGTCTCTGCCATGTACCCTGGAGCAGGGGTCTCTGCCATGTACTCTAGAGCAGGGGTCTCTACCATGTACTCTAGAGCAGGGGTATCTGCCATGTACCCTGGAGCAGGGGTCTCTGCCATGTACCCTGGGGTTCTATGCTGTGTTCTCTGGAGAAGGGGTCTCTATTGTGTATTCTAGAGCGGAGTTTTCTTCCATGTAATTTATAGCAGGGTTCTCTGCCCCGTACTATATGGCAGGGTTCTCTGTCTCTGCGACTTGGTGCTCTTCTCTTGTCCTGACATCATGTACAGTATACATATATCCTCTTCTCCTGTCCTGATATCATGTACAGTATACATATATCCTCTTCTCCTGTCCTGATATCATGTACAGTATACATATATCCTCTTCTCCTGTCCTGACACCATGTACAGTATACATATATCCTCTTCTCCTATCCTGACACCATGTACAGTATACATATATCCCCTTCTCCTGTCCTGACATCATGTACAGTATACATATATCCTCTTCTCCTGTCCTGACATCATGTACAGTATACATATATCCTCTTCTCCTGTCCTGACATCATGTACAGTATACATATATCCTCTTCTCCTGTCCTGACATCATGTACAGTATACATATATCCTCTTCTCCTGTCCTGACATCATGTATACATATATCCTCTTCTCCTGTCCTGACATCATGTACAGTATACATATATCCTCTTCTCCTGTCCTGACATCATGTATACATATATCCTCTTCTTCTGTCCTGACATCATGTATACATATATCCTCTTCTCCTGTCCTGACATCATGTACAGTATACAGTTATCCTCTTCTCCTGTCCCGACATCATGTACAGTATACATATATCCTCTTCTCCTGTCCTGACATCATGTACAGTATACATATATCCTCTTCTCCTGTCCCGACATCATGTACAGTATACATATATCCTCTTCTCCTGTCCTGACATCATGTACAGTATACATATATCCTCTTCTCCTGTCCCGACATCATGTACAGTATACATATATCCTCTTCTCCTGTCCCGACATCATGTACAGTATACATATATCCTCTTCTCCTGTCCTGACATTATGTATACATATATCCTCTTCTCCTGTCCCGACATCATGTACAGTATACATATATCCTCTTCTCCTGTCCCGACATCATGTACAGTATACATATATCCTCTTCTCCTGTCCTGACATTATGTATACATATATCCTCTTCTCCTGTCCCGACATCATGTACAGTATATATACTGTACATATATATCCACCGGCAGAGATGAGCGGTTTTGCAGCCTCCTGCTCATGTATCTCACTATACAATAACATTGGACATCGGACGTGTCAGATTATAATAAGTTATAAATAACAGATACGGTTGATCGATAACTGATAGGAAACTGCACTCCGTTCCTTGTAGTTACCATTTATTATTTGCTATTTAACTATTTTATAACAATATATCGCAAAAAACAGAGCGACACCGACTGTGACTATAGAGGGATTCTCTGATCGGGATCACACAGAGCAATGATCGATACAATCCAGATCACACTTGTTCTGTGCAAGAAATCCCCCGATACACAAATGATCACAGCGGTAATCTCCAGATCCCTATAGGGGAAGAGAGGAAAATCCTAAACCGATCCGTCACCGATCAGCGACATCTACTCTGTCGGTTGTATCTATCTCCTATCTATCTATCTATCTATCTATCTATCTATCTATCTATCTATCTATCTATTTATCTATCTATCTATCTCCTATCTATCTATCTATCTATCTATTTATCTATCTATCTATCTCCTATCTATCTATCTATCTATCTATCTATCTATCTATCTATCTATCTCCTATCTATCTATCTCCTATCTATCTCCTATCTATCTATCTATCTATCTATCTATCTATCTATCTATCTATTATCTATCTATCTCCTATCTATCTATCTATCTATCTATCTATCTATCTCCTATCTATCTATCTATCTATCTATCTATCTATCTATCTATCTATCTATCTCCTATCTATCTATCTATCTATCTATCTATCTATCTATCTATCTCCTATCTATCTACTATCTACTATCTATCTATCTATCTCCTATCTATCTATCTATCTATCTCCTATCTATCTATCTATCTATCTATCTATCTATCTATCTATCTCCTATCTATCTATCTATCTATCTATCTATCTATCTATCAATCTATCTATCTATCTATCTTCTATCTATCTATCTATCTATCTCCTATCTATCTATCTATCTATCTATCTATCTCCTATCTATCTATCTATCTATCTATCTATCTATCTATTATCTATCTCCTATCTATCTATCTATCTATCTATCTTCTATCTATCTATCTATCTATCTATCTATCTATCTATCTATCTATCTCTCTCCTATCTATCTATCTATCATCTATCTATCTATTATCTATCTATCTATCTATCTATCTATCTATCTATCTATCAATCTATCTATCTATCTATCTCCTATCTATCTATCTATCTATCTATCTCCTATCTATCTATCTATCTATCTCCTATCTATCTATCTATCTATCTATCTATCTATCTATCTATCTATCTATTATCTATCTCCTATCTATCTATCTATCTATCTATCTATCTTCTATCTATCTATCTATCTATCTATCTATCTATCTATCTCTCTCCTATCTATCTATCTATCTATCTATCTATCTATCATCTATCTATCTATTATCTATCTATCTATCTATCTATCTATCTATCTATCTATCTCTCTCCTATCTATCTATCTATCATCTATCTATCTATTATCTATCTATCTATCTATCTATCTATCTATCTATCTATCTATCTATCTCTCCTATCTATCTATCTCCTATCTATCTATCTATCTATCTATCTATTTAGTATCTATCTATCTATCTATCTATCTATCTCTCCTATCTATCTATCTCCTATCTATCTATCTATCTATCTATCTATCTATCTATCTATCTATCTCCTATCTATCTATCTATCTATCTATCTATCTATCTATCTATTTATTATCTATCTATCTATTATCTATCTATCTATCTATCTATCTATCTATCTATCTCCTATCTATCTATCTATCTATCTATCTATTTATTATCTATCTATTTATTATCTATCTATCTATTATCTATCTATCTATCTATCTATCTATCTATCTATCTATCTATCTATCTATCTCCTATCTATCTATCTCCTATCTATCTATCTATCTATCTATTATCTATCTATCTATCTATCTATCTATCTCCTATCTATCTATCTATCTATCTATCTATCTATCTATCTATCTATCTATCTCCTATCTATCTATCTATTTATTATCTATCTATTATCTATCTATCTATCTATCTATCTATCTATCTATCTATCTATCTATCTATCTATCTCCTATCTATCTATTATCTATCTATCTCCTATCTATCTATCTATCTATCTATCTATCTATCTATCTATCTATCTATCTATCATCTATTTTTGCAGTTTTTTATATATGTATCTTTTGTAGTTATTTATGCATTTGCAGATATTGTTTGTCCAATTGTCGCTTTACAAGCTTTGGATTCTGCAGATTACAGATCCTGATGCAGACTGATGCGTTTATTAGTTTGCGGCCGGGATGGTTCCTATATACCGGATTACTAACCCTAATCCCTGACCCCGGTGCTGGCAGCCTGCGGGCACTCATGTAGCCCGGCTCTATATAGGAGGTCTGGCCTGTAAGGCGGATGGGGACTCCTTAGGTCTCCGCTTTTTGCGTCTCACAAGGATCTCAGCCGTATAGGAAACATCAGGAGACGTGTTCTATTCTATTTTACTGATGTAAAACTCCTCTTGTGTTTCTTGTTTTGTATTCCAGTTGTTTTTATTTTTTTATATTAGTATTTGTAGCCATAACCAGAAACCTATGGAGAGAACGTATAAAAAAGAGGTTTGGGCTTCTTCTATGTCATGGAGGACCTGCTTCTGGCTTATACTGACCAAACTGCTGCTGTGTGAACTTGGCCTTAGCCTGTCCTAGACCCTCAGCTGCTTCTCCAGCCAGACACAATCTGAAACAGGTTTAGGCAACATTCACACATAGTTTGGATCCATATTAGTCAATGACCCCCCCCCCCCCCCAAAAAATAAAAAAAATAATAATAAATAAAATAATAATAATAATAATAATAATAATAATAATAATAATAATAATTGTGCCAATACATTTAAATACATTACTATTTCCATTTTCACAGTCAGTTTCACTAGATTGGTGTCATATATAGCTCATGGAAGTCAATAGGTTCCTTAAATGCATGTTCTTTTTGTTTTCACGTCCTAATTTCGGCAAAAAAAAATGTAATTCTTTAATTAGGGGGGAAAATTAAAAAAAAACATATGATGAAAAATGAAAAAACTATTAACAAAAACAGAAAAAAGTCTAAATAAATAGGTAACCATAATGGGTGGGGATCAAACTGCATTTATATATCCATTTCAATGTTTAATTTTAATGTAGAGAAAAAAACATGGTCAACTATATTACTATATTATTATATTATTATATTGTGCGTCGAGAAGATGGATACGTTTCATTTTTTTTTTTTTTATCCCACTGTAAGTCAATAGGAGACGGATTGTGCAGTATGGTATACAGCAGCATCCGCGTTTACCATTCATTAATGTATGTTTTCTTTCATTTAAAACATATACATTAAATGGAAACAAAAACACAATGTGAACCTAACCTTACTCATATTTCATCTGGATGTTTACGCAGTGTAAATAGGGTTTTATGCTCTGCAGGTTGTTAGTGGACATATCAGTATGATGGGTCTGCTTCTTGTGATTATGGGCTATGTTCACACAACGTTTTTTTCAGCTGCAATTAAAATTACTTCCGTCATTTTGAGTCTAAAATAACGGACGTCATTGAGCAGCCTGGCCTCCCCTTTGTGCAATGACTGGTGTTTGTACATTGTTCTAATTTGGTTACTTATTAGCCTTTGTATGCGGCTTAATTGAAAAGTCCATTGAATTTAATAGTAAAAACGGAGAAAGAACGGTGACAAAAGAAAAACTAATAAACAACGTCCGCTGTTTGCAAAAGATGTTCGAAAATAATGATCATGTTGATTATTTTGACGTCGGCGGCAAAACGTCCGTTAATTAATACATTGTGCGCATTGGACCTCCGTCTTTCCATTGACTTCAATGCATCGCAGTTAAATCACGGCAAAAAAAAAAAAAAATTAATATCAAAATTGTCCGCCTTTTCTCTATTTTTGAGGTTGTGTGCCATATGGTGGCAATTACATTAGTGTGTCTGCCATTTGTCTTGTTAAAATAAATAAATAAATAAATAAATAAATAATCTGTTGGCACTATACAACTAAATACATTTATTATTATTTTTATTTTTATTATTATTATTATTATTATTATTATTATTATTATCTATTTTAATATACACCACATGCACAATCAGTTTGATCTGTTAAAAAAAAAAAAAAAAAAGTTCTGCAGTGGATAACTCTAAACAAAAAATAAACCAGTTGCCAGTGTGCCTGCACATTGAAGGCTGCCATTGTTATTCTAGTGCACTCAGTCCTGTTTTTGAGACAAAACCAGAAGTGGATCCAAAAGAAGTCTCCCTACTCTAGTCCTTATTCTTTTTCATCCCACTTCTGAGTCTGGTTCTAAAAGCTGAGTGACAACTGCAACAAAAACTGTGTGAACCCTCCCTTACACATCACAGAATATGTCATCCCTACATAAATCAATAGCAGTAAAAACAACAATAATAATTAAAGTGTAATGTACGGAATTGATGGGATTTATCTTTGACACTATTCACTAAAATAGCTACAGAAAACATAAATGAAGTCATGACTGGTCATGTTATAGAAGTCAACTTGGGGCAGGAGTCAAATCTCTGCATATTTTTTCCCCCTAATTTATTAACTCAGTATAATTTTTTTTAATAGTTTAAAAAAAAAAAAACTGTTGCAGATGATTATATACTGTAACTATTAAAAAAAAAAACTGCGTAAAAGAAATGGGAATAAATACAGTATCTGATAACTGTGCGTCACTGACAGATACTCTGCATCAAATACATATACAGTACTATACAAAAGTCAATACATTTCAGTAGTCTAAATATTTTGTAATAATAATAATAATAATAATAATAATAATAATAATAATAATAATATTTAATAATAATATAATATAATTTAATTTAATTATAATTGAAGAAAAATGTCAGGAATTATTAAGGCTATGTTCACACAATGTTTTTGGTTTATGTTTTTGTGTGTTTGTATGTTCACACAATGTAAAATAAGTGCAAATGTTCAAGTTAATTGATAATGGACAAGTGTGAACAACCTTATACAACATAAAAAGACCAAAATATTTTCACACATCTCTTTTCATAAAAAAAGTGAATAAAATGAAAATTTTCTATGAATTGTTGTACAAAAATCTTCTTTTTGTATTTTTTTATAATATATATGATATTGTTATCTCCAAAACTATTGCTTTTTAACAGTTATCTTGATTTCCTTTAAATTTTTTTACAAAAAAACCCTAAAACATAAAATCAATCTTTCTCATAAACACCAACTGAAAATAAAATAAAATAATGTATATTCTGTCAACATTTGAAAAATATTTATGCAACTTAAAATTGTAAAAAAAAATTTTAGCATCTGTGGATGGGACCCACTCCTGGTTTTGGTTAAAAATACTGATGGTAATACTGCTGCGTTAGGCTATGCTCCCACTTCGGGAAAATATTGATGTAAACGGCCGTCTTGTAACATAACAGTCGCTAATAATGATCATGATCGTCTGCCTTCCGCCAATAATATTACGAAGTAGGAACGTACCCTGAAAGAGACCGTACAGAAAGCGGACAGCTACAGGAGAGGTTACATGGACGTTAGCTTGAGCAGACGTTACTGTGTACAAAAGCAAGCAGAAGTGTCCTCTGTGATCATTGTTATGAATCCTGGGGTCTATACTAGGCGTATAAGTAATATGTATGTATAGGAAAGCTGGTCGCAGTCGTGGGATCCGGTCTGTCTGTGGAACGTGTACTCAGTGTGAACAGAGACTTAAACTTGTTATGGTTACTGCATACTATATGGGGGCCCAGCACGTGTTGGGCTGATAATATCTGGTGATTCTTGTTTGTTGTATATCCGGTTATACATGACAAACCTTTGAGGGTAGCTGTCATTTGTGACTTTTTCACCCCGCTTTTTCAGCTTGCACGCACTTACTCCCTTACGCCAATTTCAAATGTTGCGTGATATATGATGAATTCTGAAAATTTTCTGACAGTGAAAAATTATAATAGAAAGTTTTGCACAGATAGGCTATGTTCACACAACGTCTTTTCATCTCCGTTTAAAATGACGTCCGTTATTTTGAGTCTAAAATAACGGACGTTATTTCGCAGCCTGACCTCCCCTTGGTGCACTAACAGCTGTTGGCACATTATTCTAGTTTTAGTTACTAATTAAACTTTGGTTGCGGCTTAATTGAAAAGTCCATTGGATTTAATAGTAAAAATGGAGACAGAACGGTGACAAAAGGAAAACTGTGTGTGAACTACAAATAAAAAACGTCCGCTGTTTGCAAAAGACGGCCGAAAATAATGATCATGTTCATTATTTTGACGCCCGCGGCAAAAACGTCCATTATTCAATACGCTGTGTGCATTAGACGTCCGTCTTCCCATTGACTTCAATGCATTGCATTGCAGTCAGTTAAATCTCGGCAAAAACGGACGTTATTTTAAATATGAAAATCGGATATGGATATGTGAATTTGTCCCATAAACTGGCGAACACCTGTTACGATTGTGTACTCAGTACTTCTAATATACCTTCTCACACAGTAAGGGTTTATTTAGGCTGGGTTTACATATATAAGTTGGCATCAGTTGCGTTTTTTGCCTAAAAACTGACCACAACTGATGTCACAACTGATGCCAAAAATGCATCAGTTGTCATCAGTTTTTCTATCCGTCTTTTCATTAAAAACCATCAGTTGCCATCAGTTTCCATCAGTTGTCATCAGTTGTCACAAGTTGCGCTCATCAGTTGAAATTTTTTTCCCCAGTATGTTTTCCTGTCATTTTCAATGGGATTTGCGGGGGAGCGCATGGGGGCTATATACTAAATTGGGGGAGCTCACAGGGGGGCTATATACTACAAGGGGAGAGCGCACAGGGGGGCTAAATGGGAGGGGGAGAGCGCACAGGGGGGCTATATGGGAGGGGGAGAGCGCACAGGGGGGCTATATGGGAGGGGGAGAGCGCACAGGGGGGCTATATGGGAGGGGGAGAGCGCACAGGGGGGCTATATGGGAGGGGGAGAGCGCACATGGGGGGCTATATACTATTGGGGGAGAGCGCACAGCAATGCTGTATACTATTGGGGGAGAGCACACAGGGAAGCTAAATATTACTGGGGGGGCAACAGGGGGGCTATATACTACTGGGGGACCAAGGGGGGACTGTAGGGGAGGGGGAGAGCACACAGGGGGAGATATATGTTTATGTTGTACTACTATTTGACTGAACGCCGGATGCCAGAGCCGAACGGCATGCGTCCTGCCCGGCGAGGCATCCGGCGCTCTATTCGATTGTATTGGTGCGGCGCCGCATCACCGGAGCGGCGGTCCGCCAGGACGCTGCAAGATACGTCCTAACGCACCGACGGTCCGGCGATGCGGCGGCCACTATTTCCCGCCGCACATTTTGAACGATCCCATTGAAAACAATGGGATCAGTTCAAAGATGCGTTTCCCTCCGGCGCTTTTCTCCTGCGCCGGAGGGAAACGCCGCCGCACCGCCGGACATATGTAAACCCGGCCTTACACAGAAAGATTATCTGACAGATTATCTGCCAAAGATTTGAAGCCAAAGCCAGGACTGGATTTGAAAAGAGGAGAAATCTCAGGCTTTCCTTTACGACATGATCTCTGTTTATAGTCAGTTTCTGGCTTTGGCTTCAAATCGGTGGCAGATAATCTTTCTGTGTATATGGACCCTTACCCCCTGCGTGGGGATTTACGGCACATTGGCCCTCTGTTAAACTTTTAATATCCAATAAAACTCTTGGAACTGGAACATGGCATCCGCCCATAAAACTCATCACTTTTATTACATAAGTAGAATAATAATAATAATAATAATAATAATAATAATAATAATAATTACATTATCAACATAAAACCCTCTCTGTATGACAAAGAAAACAACTATAAATAACCTGAAATAAAATGAACTGGGATCCTATTATTGTGCGGAGTAAAACCTTTAATCCTAATTGTTTTATTGCAGTTCATTTCTTTTATTAGTTTCTGTACACGTCACAGATCATGGAATAAACCTAAGATTATTTGTTGGCAGCAAATCCAGCGTTGTTTATATAAAACTCTGCTTCTTGCTCACTTCTCTTTTCACATTAACTAAGCCTATAGGCCAGGGATGAGGAACCTTCGGCCTTCCAGCTGTTGCAAAACTACAATTTCCATCATGCCTGGACAGCCAAAGCTTTAGCTTTGGCTGTCCAGGCATGATGGGAATTGTAGTTTTGCAACAGCTGGAGGGCCGAAGGTTCCCCATCCCTGCTATAGGCTATATCCATGTTTTCCAGGACTCCCTGGGGCTGTATCCAACTTTAGCAGCCACCGCTAATCAAATGTCGTATGTTCGGGTTCGGATGACTCCAAGTGTGCCCAAAGTTTGCTCAACTCATTATTTGCGGCTGTCATTATCAATAGGCGGACGTCGTTTTGCTATAAAATCCCGTATTGGGAACATAGCCGAAGACTTTTGAGGCTGTATTTTTGGATGTCCGTCATAAAGGGCATGATTATTATTTTACAGCCGTTATTCCATATGATGTGGACGATTTTCCATTCAATTCAATGGGGCGCCTCAAATTATCCTCAAAATTACGGCTGTGTTTTGCCCCTAATTTTACAACGTTTTTTTTTTTTTACACTTGATTATACAGATATAAATCGAATTGAATTGAATCGAATTGAAAGGAAATACTATGTGTGAATATAGCCTTAGCTGTACAAACAACAGCTAATCTGTGCGAACTACCGTTATTTAGCGCTACCTACAGACGGAATTATAAACATTAATTCTGGCCATAGGTAGTGTTAAACAATGGCGGTATCTAATCTCATATAAGTGACTGACTTTTTTTTTTTTTTTGTCTGTAAAAACAGGTGTAAAAAATACTAATAAAAGTAACGTATTGACTTCTACAAGTGTGAACGTGGCCTAAACCTGTTCAGTGAATGATAGGAATAGGAAATCAATAAATCCATGCTTCAGGAACACATTCCTGTTCCAGAATCTTCTTCAAAGTTCCAAAGCAATAAAGTGTGAATTTGCGTCTAAGCAATGAAGGAGAGAGTGGGCTAAAAAAAGACAAGATCTTCTTTATTTTTAGCTGCAGGAGATGAGAGCTGGGGCAGGGGCGGTGTTGGCTGGAGCGGAATCTTCCTAACAATCCTGGACTGGATCCATGCCTCATTGTACACGTCCGCTTACGATCAGTGAGCTGGCGTGCAGAGGCCGCCATGACACGATGTACACGAGCTCAGCAAAACGCACTGAAAATGGAGCCCAACATCTGCGCTTTCTGTGTATCACACGTTATATATAGAACAGCCTCATATCGGCAGCAGCGTTGTCACCTGTTCCCTCTCCGGGGCAGTCCCAGGTTTTGGCTCTATGTTTTCTGCTGCTGGAAATGCCCTTGATTCCTCCGCATTTACCAAGTGCACATCCAGCTATATGGTCAGCAGCCCATGATGGGAATTGTAGTGCTGTATGCTTCTCTGTATCACAGGATATAAGAGGGTATATAGCTATATATTAGAGCTCTATAGAGCTACATGATAGGAGGTGCTTCTCCAATGTGTCTGACCCAGCACAGAGAGGAGCAGCAATGTATACAATGTACAAAGCTTTTTTTTTTTAATGAAGTTTCTGGCGTGGTTTTAGGCTATGTTCACACATAGTATTTCTGTCAGTCTGTTTTCTAACCAAAATCAGGATTGGAACCAAGAGGTCAAAATTATAATGGAAAGATTTGCACAGTTTCTGTGTTTTTAACCCACTCCTGGGTTTGGCCTATGTTCTCACAATGTTTATGGGCTTTATTTTTAGATGTTTCCCAGTTCACACCCCAGTTTTTATTTAACTATTTTCACTTTAGAAGTCAGATTTTTCATTTGTTGTTGTTTTTTGTTTTTTTTTAGTTAAAATTTGTCTCAAACATACAGTGTGAACATACCCTATAGGTGAAGCTGGATCACTAGGGAGGTGTTCACACACTTTGTCATTTTATTGCGGTACTGTTGCGGCACTGCATTGTTTTTACTGAAATTACACAGTACTGCAATGAATCTGCAATGTGTGAACAAATTCTAATACTGCCTTACATTTTCTACAATTGTATTCAGTTAAAGGGGTACTCCAGCTACATTTTTTTTAATTTCAAGTCAACAAACATTTGTAGTTATCAGCTGCTGTATGTCCTGCAGGAAGTGGTGTCTGACACAGTACTTTCTGTTGCCACCTCTGTCCATGTCAGGAACTGTCCAGAACAGTAAAGATTTTATAAGGGAATTTGTTGCTACTATGGAAGTCCCTGACATGGACAGAGGAGGCAGCAGAGAGCACTGTGTCAGACTGCAAAGAATACAGCACTTCCTGTAGGACATACAGCAGCTGATAAGTACTGGAAGAGGTGAGATTTTTAAATAGAATTAATATCCAAATTTCTGACACCAGTTAATATAAAAGAAAAAAAAAAGTGCCCCTTTAAGGATTGAAATCAGTGGGACCTTACATTTCTATGTAATTCTCCCCATATGTTTCAATTGTTTACATCCAGAGCCTGAAACTATGTCCTGCCCAGTGTAGACAATCCTCTGTACAGTAAGCAGTGTATCATTGCAGGCCAAACGTGTCAGTCCTGAGTCCAGGCTATTTAGCTGGAGGAGCATTGTCTACACTGGATACAACTGTAGCAAATCTGTGAGAAATATGAGGGCAGGACATCGTTTCAGGCTCTGGATGTAAACAATTGAAACATATGGGGAGAATTACTGATACATTTAAAGTGTCACTGTTGTTTAAATATTTTTTGCAGAAATCAATAGTACAGAAGATTTTAAGAAATGTCATAATTGCATTTATTAGCCGAAAAATGCATTTTTATCATGAAAAAGCAGTTTGAAGCTCTCCCCCCTGTCTTTATTGTTCTCTATGGAGAGGGGAGGGGTGGAGGGAGATGAGGGACCAAAACAGGACAACAAAGAGTTAATTTACAGCTACATCACCGGGCTATCTCCTCTGAAGTCAGCACTGACCTCTCTGACCTCTGAATACGCTTTCACACAGGTCCCGCTGTGTAATCCTTTGTTCTCTGCTGCCGACTAACCTCCCCTCTCTATAGGTTACACTGGGCTCGAATGATGTAAAAGAGTCGAGATTTCCTGATAATGAGCAGTGAAAGAGAGAGAAGAGGGGGGGGGGGGGGGACCTGGGGAAAGTCTTTTTGAATGCAGATAATGGCATATTTGCCTAATAAACCCAATTACAAAGTTTCTTAAAATCGCCTGTACTATTGATTTCAGCAAAAAAAAAAATAAAAAAATAAAATAAATTATATATATAAATATATATATGTGTGGCAGTGACACTTTAAGGTCCCACTGATTTCAATAGGGCTGTTCACACTGTTCGAAATACATTGCGCACACATTTTTATCACATTGCATACATCATATACGGTCCTGAAAAACTACTGAACGTGTGACTGTATCCTAATAATAATAAAAGGATATGTCAAAAAAGTTGGTTGGAAAATGCACCAAATCCATCATACAGAGCGCATACACAAATGTCTCTGATGATAAATTCCCACCGATATCTATTATGGTCATTCAATTTCATATACAGAAGACTGGACCTCCAGGTTATCCTGTAGCTGTATGAGTCTATGGTATACTGGTATAATCGTTCTTCTAGTTCCTGTAGATTTATCCACCATGATACTTTTCCCTCTTCATACTCCTGTGCTGATTCTAGGACATGTACGTGTACGCGGGCACCTAGCTTCTGTGCCGTAGATGTGTAAACATTCCGTGTATATGGGCCACCTGGCTGCCCGCAGGGTAACGTTCAATAATGGATATAGGTATCTTATATAATGATTAGTGAGCCACACACATGCACTGCCAATGAGTGACATGTTGGCATAGTAGTTGGCAACTGGACTCAGGCCTGGGGCTCCATCTGCGGGATGAATCCTCTCTGTGGATGTGCTGTAAGATAAGTGGGTTCCTACATGAGCACGTAATATGGTAATGTCAGAAATGTGACCGTGATAAATGAGAATTATGTACTGACAGCTTCACAGCCTCACTGACCTGGAGACGACATGATGTTATCTGCTAAGTGCAGAAACAGAGCAAAGTCATCAGCAAGTAATCCTGGAGCCATGCCTCGTGAATGGACCTCGCTTTACGCCCATGACTAAAGGAGAGAGAATGACACAAAGGCTGAATCATTGCTTTTTCTAACAATTTTTGCTTCCCAAAATTGAGTATTAGGGTGCGTTCACACTACGGAATCCGTACAGAGAAGTTCCCACAGATTCCGCTGCTCGCCCCCGCTTGAATCCCCGCCTGTCCCATAGACCCTATTCTATGCTCAGTCCGAGTTGCGGAATCCGTGGGAAGTTCTCTGCACGGATTCCGTAGTGTGAACGCACCCTTATGGGTGGAAGTCTGGTAGCTGGGGCCCCAAAAGTCTCTCCCAATGAAGAAGAGGCCACACAAACCCAGTCACTCTGCATTGGAAGACGCCAGCTTTTTTTTTCAGGTGGTTGATCAAAGAGACATGGCCAGATATTAGCTGCGGATTTATATATCTGGTATAGGATTGTCTACACTGCAAGCGATTGTAGCAAACCTTCAGCTGTGAGTGGTCTGGACGGGTTTTCAGCCTGTGAATGGAAACATTAATGATTCCATTCACTGACAGCAAGCAGAAGTCTTGAAAAATGTGAATGTTGTATCATATTTTATTATACTATAATGTTATCTAAAACCAGACAAAACTCTCTAAAAACAAACCCTTTTTTTTTATCGCCATGTCTTCTCATAGCTTGCATAGTATAAAGGCTGGATGAGTAAACTCCCCAGTCAGAATATTTGGGGTACACTCTCGGTCACACACATGTGTGTCTAATATTGCTGCACTGTTATTGAGCTCTGCAGGGGTTAATTCCACAGGTTATTTCCAAGGAGTCGGTCTCCCTGACAGGCAGGTGTAAGGGTGCGTTTACACAGAAAGATTTATCTGACAGATTTTGGAAGCCAAAGCCAGGAATGGATTTGAAAAGAGGATAGATCCAAGTCTTTCCTTCATGACCTGATCCCTGTTTATAGTCTGTTCCTGGCTTTGGCTTCAAAGATCTGTCAGATAAATCTGTCTGTGTAAACGCACCATAAGTAAGCATGGGTGGCCATGCCTGAAAGTGTCTTGGATATGCGGAGAAATGCTAATTGAGGATTTCAGCCTTGGTGAAGGGTCTGGGACTGGCAGTGCTGGAGACATCGGAGCAGGTGTCAGTGTCAGCGCCTCTATATACAGAGAAGGAAATGGAATTAGGACAACACTTATTGATGGAAACAGTCAATGTGAATTGTGCAACTCGTCTCAAAGTCACGTTCACATGGCCGGGTCTTGGCCTGAGACATAGGACTTGGTCTAATTTTTCTGTAGGGAAAAGAAAAAAACCTGAAAAAAATTCATAAAATACATTAAAAAAATGTCTGTATTTACAAAAAGTTATTCCAGTCCTTG
Organism: Dendropsophus ebraccatus; assembly: GCF_027789765.1. Classification (NCBI taxonomy): domain Eukaryota; kingdom Metazoa; phylum Chordata; class Amphibia; order Anura; family Hylidae; genus Dendropsophus; species Dendropsophus ebraccatus. The sequence continues at coordinate 16,911,187 of NC_091465.1, forward strand.
CACCCTCCAGAATACATACACTGACATTAGGGGGTGCAGAGGAAAAATAAATTCATGTATTTTGTCTCCTTGTATACCCACCTCCAGTGATCCCCTGCTCCCCTGCCACTGTATGAAGTCTTAAAGTTCCCGCTGTTGTCTTCTACTTCCTCCTTCTGAAGACATTTTGTGCCCATGCCCGTTCTGCCAAAATCTGGGCTTTGTGAGCAGTCTCTGCCGGCACAGAACATCATTAGATACAGGAACAAGAAGGAGACCACAGTGGGACCCAGAAGATTTGACAGTGGCAGCAGTGGGGGATCAGTAGAGGTGAGTATGCAGGTTTTTGCTTTTTTTAGACCACAAGGAGGCATATACCAATTAAATTTTCCCCAAAATCACTTTCTACATAGAGTATATTTTACCCCAGACCGATTAAAGCTACTTGGTATTTCATTCGACGATACATATTTTCATTGTTAAAATGATCCTTGTACTTTTCTCCATGTAGTCTTCATATGTCTTAAAGTGCCACCCTCTGGTCGTCTGTTCTCCTATACCTCCACCAACATTTTGCTTCCCTGAGGATTCTCTCCTCTCCAGTCTACTTACTGGGAGTTATTGATAAAATAGTACATGGCCATTAAAAGAAATTATCCCATAAAGTTTGAAAAAATATGGTCCCAATAGCTAGCCCAGAATTAATAAGCCACCCTTTGTGCACTGGAGAAGGAATAGCGAGCAGTGGTATATGGGTGGTGTGTGTATGGGTATCTGTATGCTTGGTCAACCTTGTTTCTTCGAACTAATTTTAAAGGGGTTATCCAGCGCTACAAAAACATGGCCACTTTCTTCCAGAGACAGCACCGCTCTTGTCTCCAGCTTGGGCGGGGTTTCCTGCTCAGTTCCATTGAAGTGAATGGAGCTTAATTGCAAACCGCACCTGAACTGGAGACAAGAGTTGTGCTGTCTCTGAAAGAAAGTGGCCATGTTTTTGTAGCACTGGATTATCCCTTTAAGTTGAACCGCAAACAATATGGAACAAATAAGGAAGAGGTTTATATAATCTCTTGACTTGAGCATCACCATGATTACCTTCCTTTTGATGTTTTTTCAGTCCGCCAATAAATAAAAATTATTGTGATCACTATTTACGTCCGTTGTTATAAAATAACGGCTCTTTATTTAATCTAAAAATTGTTACTACATTGTAGGAATATAGCTTTGAAATGTTTTGTTGCTGATGTTAAATTACAAAACTCATAAATAAAACCTTAAAAAAAAAAATCCCTAGAAAACCTCTTTAAAATAATAAGAAAAGGAAAGCTAAAAATCCTATCAATTCTATCCAGAAAATGTTGATAATTCTTTTAATATCAATTATGATTCAGATTTTTTCCCATATGTCGGTTCGATGTTTGCTTCTCCAATTTGCTGCTGTAGGGCTATGTTCACACAACAACTTTTATTGACTGACCTTCATTTTGAGATGAAGTACTATGTTCATTACAGATGTATTTTGCACAATACGGCAGCGTTGGACGGCCGTCAAAATGACGGCCAAAAATAGTTACTGTGTGAACGTAGCCTTACAATATTATAGTGTTCACGATAATATCCAATTCTTATTTAGAAGGATATTTTATTACTGTAATATAATTTATGTAAGAAAAACGAATGTGAAGATTACTGAGTACAAAAACTGAACAAAAAGAAAACTTTGTTCAATGAAATGTAAAAAAAATTAATAAAAATCTGTACAAAATTTGAAGAAATATAATATATTATTTTGTGCGCGGACATGGACTAGTTGGGAGCTCGGTTCTTTATCGTATATCCAGGTTTGCTCACGTCCCTCCACCATGTCAGGGAGATGTGGGGGCTGTAACTAAGCAGTGTGTCCCTCGCTGTAGGACACATGTGTAATGCGCTGACGGATCAGTGTACTCTGTGTATTAAGTGTGGACAAGCGGCAGCTTTAATCTCCTCGTGAAGGATGGTTCCCAGAGGTTACGGGCTGGACACACGGCCCAATGTGAACTCGGAACAACTGCGGAATTCTCCCACAGTCCATGCAGTATGTGCCAGGCAGAGAACACTATGCACCATGTACAGGAGGCAGGAATATTCCGGGATCATATCAGTGCAGTGTAAAGGGAGGATCAGGGCAATCAATGCAATAAAACCATAGAATATGACATGTAAACCATGTAGGATACTTATACTATGTGACTTTCTGCTTATGCAGAATTGTTGAATTATTTACTTGGTTTAAAATAAAGAAACATAAATATTAAAATGTAAAATATATACATACGTATAGTGTGTAGTGTTATGTAACTAAAGCTTAAAGTGTACCTGTCATTATAACTTTCAAAATCTAAATCAACAGTAGATGTGATATAAAGCAAGTTTGCAATTTACATTTATAAGTTTTTGTTGTTGTTATCATGCTGTAAAACAAAGCTGTACTTACCAGAAATCCAGGTCCAGTCTCCTGCAGGCAGATTTTCTGACCTGTGCTGGATGAAAAAAAAAAAAAAACTGACTAAACACAGGAATTCCGGCCAGTACAGAGAGTCCATCAATCACATGACTGCCTTCTCTCTGTGAGCGCTCAGATGGCCTGGGAAACACTGGACTTCCTGTTTTCTGACTCTTTGAGAAAAAAAAAAAGTCAGAAAACAGGAAGCGCTGTTGTTTCCATGATAACTAAAAAAAATAAAGAATGTAAATTGCAAACTTGCTTTATATCACATCTAATGTTGATTTAGATTTTGAACGTTATAACGTCAGGTACACTTTAATCTCTGTATAAAAGACTATTTCCACAACTTAGCGAGTCCGGCTTTAAATGTGTCAAAAATGTTGGCAGTAATCTCTTGGTTGCTCAAACATGTGTCAACTATACGTTTCCCATGAATGGTCTTCACTTTTAGATATACTGTATATTAGCATGCAAGCTATGTTCACATACTGTAAAATAAAGGTAAAATACAGCAGTATTTTCAATATAATAATGCCATCCATTGATGTCAGTAGGAAATTAGATGTTATTATACACATTGCATTAATTATGGCCGTTCAAATAATGAACATGCTCAAAATTTACATCCTGATTTTCCAAAATACTGACGATTTTTTCCATCTTTTTGCCAGTTGCCTCCAGCCGTTACATAAATGAAGCTAATGTATCCATAAAGCACATTAGACTATTGTTCAGATTCTAATTTATTATAGATGTTGCATCACTTTGATAAATAGGCCGGCTATAGCTATATTCTTATCTGAATATCGGATGAAAGGATCAATATGTGTGTTTATATTCCTCAGTTTTTTCAAGATATTTGCTGAGAATGAGTATGGTCATAGGGCCCTATTCCACCGGACGATTATCGTTTGCATAATCAGTAACGATTAACGATCTCAGAGAACCGCTATTGCGAAAGACCTGAAAACGTTCACTCATTTCCATGGAACGATAATCGTTACTTATGATCGTAATTGCGATCGTTTTTCTTCGCTATTTATTCGCTATTGCGTTCGTATCTATTGCGAACGACCGAACGATGTCTTATTCAATGTGAACGATTCGCAAACGTTTTGCAAACATGCAACGATAAAAATAGGTCCAGGTCTTATAAAGCGATCAATGATTTCTCGTTCGGTCGTTAATCGTTAACTGCATTTCAACCGAACGATTATCGTTTAGATTCGAACGATTTAATGATAATCTGAACGATAATCGTCCGGTGGAATAGGGCCCTTATAAAGAGATCAACGATTTCTCGTTCGGTCGTTAATCGTTAACTGCATTTCAACCGAACGATTATCGTTTATTGTTATCGAACGATTTAATGATAATCTGAACGATAATCGTCCGGTGGAATAGGGCCCTAACAGTCCTATAAGATTTTTGACAATCAAAGGTAAACAATTGCAAACGAGAGCTTTTGGAAACGACCTGAAATCATTCTCCATAATACGCAGAACGATAGTTGTTAGTTACGACCGCAGTTGCGATCCGTCTGTTTAGCTCACAGAGCATTGTATGTGATATAATTGTATCCCCTCCTCAGCTGACAGCAGCACTGGCCGGTGTCTGAGAAGATCATCCTGGACAGTACTGCAGTACCGGCCAGATGATCTTCACTGCAGTTGAATTCGGACGCGGGCGCATCGCCACTGCACTCAATGGAGCGTGCGGCCGGAGCCGCACGTTCCATTGTTTGAACTGACAGGTTTTCTGTGACCGCTATTCATAGAATAGTGGCTGCAGAAAACTAACAAGATACAACGTTATTACAACGGCCGTGATTATTACGAAACGTAGTGTGAATATTGCCTCAGCCAACATAGATGTCAGTGAGGGTGCAGGGGCTGCCTCAGGTGTTTGCAATGACGGGGGATTTTTTAGGGCATGTAAAACCATAGTCTGTATCCATGTTTTCCAGATCTCCCTAGAGCTGCATCCAACTTCTTCTGCTACCAGTAATCAAATGCCGAACGATCAGACTTAAGCATGCACCAGTTGCGCTCATCTTTGGGAATAACGCGGGGGTCAAACATATAAGACTTGGGTTAGACCCATCATTACGGCATGTACATTACGTCTATGGAGAGAGGAGGGGTGAACAGCTGCCAGACTCGTGCAATATCCCTCATCCCAGGGAATCCACAAATAATCTAACATGGTTTCTCATCATAAATGTCACAGCTGCAGATCTCTATGGCGCTGGATGTCACCGGCTCTATTCCCTCACATGTAAAATATGAGAAGAAATATTAGTGACAGAGCTTCACATGGAGAAGCTACACACATCTGTGGAGTCTGGTCATAGTGCCATGATGCTGTGATTTATTGTTATTCAGGTCAATTTTCATGGATGCAGACATTAAAGGGACTTTAACACCCACTAAACTAAAAGGAGTACTCCGACAAAAATCTTTTTCTTTCAAATCAACTGATTTTAGAAAGTTATATAGATTTGTATATTACTTCTATTCAAAAATCTCATGTCTTCCAGTACTTATAAGTTACTGTATGTCCTGCAGGAAGTCGTGTATTCTCTTACTTCTGAGACAGTGCTCTCTGCTGCCACCTCTGTCCATGTCAGGAACTGTCCAGAGCAGCAACAAATCCCCATAAAAAAACCCTCTCCTGCTCTGGACAGTTCCTGACATGGACAGAGGTGGCAGCAGAGAGCACTGAGTAAGAATGGAGAGAATACATCACTTCATGCAGGGCATGAATTACAAATCTATAAAACTATGTGAAACCAGTTGATTTGAAAGAAAAATATTTTTACCGGATAACCCCTTTAAGTAGATTAGTAGATTATACATCAGCATACAACGCTGATTCTGTATCTGCAATTTCCATCTTTCTATGTTCTTACATTCCTTTGCTATAAGCCCCAAATGAAGGGGTCTAAGTGGTTCTCTCCATTATATTCTTGAGCTAAGTTATGCATCAGCATGCCCAGTTTATAGGATTACAGCAGGCAAATACAAAGGAGTGGATGACTACAAGTTACAGATATGAAATTATAAAATGAGAAGAAAAAAGGATTGCGGGCACTCACCACTTTCTGTGCACAGTCTTTATTCCACGTATAGTTAACAACAAAATCGGCAGGTAAAATTCATATCGGGCGCGGACGCCAAACACTCATCAGTACTTTTAGTAACTGCAAGTACTGACGAGTGTTTGGCCCCGCGCTCGATATGAATTTTACCTGCCGATTTTGTTGTTAACTACACGTGGAATAAAGACTGTGCACAGAAAGTGGTGAGTGCCCGCAATCCTTTTTTCTTCTTATTGTATTATTGCATATGTACTACCAAGTGGTCTGATATGAGGAGCATTTTATAACAAGTTGTAATTGGAAATGAGTCTTGACAAAAATCTGCAACTTTTATATTAGTTTAACACATGCCCCACATAGCTTCCTAAGAACGGGAACTTCTCAGCTGTGGAATCGTAAGAACTGTAGACAGAATAGAGCAAAGATCAGGACTAGAGATGAGCGAACCGGGTTCGGGTTAGAGTCGATCCGAACCCAAACGTTCGGTATTTGATTAGCGGTGGCTGCTGAAGTTGGATAAAGCTCTAAGGTTGTCTGGAAAACATGGATACAGCCAATGACTATATCCATGTTTTCCACATAGCCTTAGGGCTTTATCCAACTTCAGCAGCCACCGCTAATCAAATGCCGATCGTTCGGGTTCGGATCGACTCGAGCATGCTCCAGGTTCGCTCATCTCTAATCAGGACCTATACACATGGGGAGAGCACTGGAGTAACCAAGGAAGGTAAACGGTATTGTTGCTCCAGGTAGCACAAACACATTGCTGCCCCCCCCCCCATCCCTCGCCAGCGCTTCAGTATATAAACTACTCTGACTTTCAGTGCAGAACATCAGGCAGAAACTCCCACGCAAAAGGAAGGATGGCAACATGAGATTACGGACATCACCACAGCAAATAATAGACGTAATGACAGCCCGGGAGGCAACAGAGATGGTAATAGATTTTCTAGGAGTTCCTTGGCACACTTCACTGCCAGGAAGAATTAATAAGAGGCAGGTAACCAAAGGAGAAACCTGCGCAGCTAGAGAGACAGTCGCACCTGGTATAACCACCCTGCTACCACTACTTCTTTAATGTTACATGATACAATCACTTTGTCGTTGATGGGGTTTGGATCTTAGGTCTATATTGACACTGGATAGTAATAGATGCATATATTCACTGACAGCAAGCAGACATACTGAAAATGGGGAAAAATTGAAGCACAAAATATATTTCAACATTTAAAATCTGTGTATTACGTATTTCTTTTACCCCCTTTGTGCTATAGTCCCACCCTGGTATATACTGTATAGATTAGCGCTCCTGGAGTCCGGGATGATGGGAGAGATACATTATATGTTTCATAGGTATACTGGATTGTGAGCTACCGAATTAATAGATGATAGGATTAATAGTTGTTTTTTTTTTTGTTTTTTTATTTCAAATCAACTGGTGTCAGAAAGTTATATAGATTTGTAATCTACCTCTGTTTAAAAATGTCAGATGTTCCCATACTTATCAGCTGCTGTATGTCCTGCAGGAAATGTTTTATTCTTTCCAGTCTGACACAGCGCTCTCTGCTGCCACCTCTGTCCATGTCAGGAACTGTCCAGAGCAGTAGTAAATCCCCATAGAAAACCTCTCCTGCTATTGCTATGTTCTATGCCAGTGATGGCTAACCTTGACACTCCAGCTGTTGCAAAACTACAACTCCCATCAGCCTGGGCAGCCAAAGCCATATCTTTGGTTGTTCAGGCATGATGGGAATTGTAGTTTTGCAACAGCTGGAGTGTCAAGGTTAGCCATCACTGTTCTATGCCGATGAACACTATTGTAGATATATAGAGCTCATGCTATTCTATATACGTTGCTTTTTACTTGTTTTGTCTATGAAATCTTTGATGTAGCTTTAATATGATATTGTAATTCTGACATTTATTATCAAAAATTAATAAAAAGATTAAAAAACAAAACAAAACCAACAACCTCTCCTCTTCTGGACAGTTCCTGACATGGACAGAGGTGGCAGCAGAGAGCACTGTGTCAGACTGGAAAGAATACACCACTTCCTGCAGGACATACAGCAGCTGATAAGTACTGAAAGACTGGAGAATTTCAAATAGAATTAAATTACAAATCTAAATAACTTTCTAACACCAGATGATTTGAAAGATTTTTTTTTTTGAGTACCCCTTTAATGAGATTAGATTGTGAGCTGCAGAGGTCAGGGAAAATGGTTAAAAATCACGTGTGTTTTCCAGAGACAACAATGAAACACATTATTTTAATAAAAATAGATTTTTACTTGATTTTAACTGTTAAAATGCTCTTTGGTACATTCACACTTACCGGATCCGCAGCAGATTTCATTTAAATAACTGAACTCAGCATCAAATCTGCTGCGGATCCTGTAGGTGTGAACGCACCATGAAGGTGTTTTATGGCGTTTCTGTGAGAATCCATTGTAGCTTGATGGGGCAGGGATGATGGGACTGATTAGACGCTGTGCAGTATTGTGAAATCCGCTGGAGTTATATAAATTGTGGGCCATCAATCATGTTTTGTTGCTGAGCTCTGTGGAAATGAGACGTGTGCAGGGAGGAAGCAGCGGCCCGGCGTTCACCTGTGCGGCCTCTGTGACTCAGCGCTAACAGTTTTTTTTTCTATGCTGCTTAATTATGACAAGTTTATTATATTCAATCATGAAAAATCTAATTATATATTTATCATATTTAATTACGAGGATCCAGCTGTGCATGTATTCTAATCCAATGATGACAGGCTGTCGAGAGGAGGCATTAGCATGGAAGCCACATTCTTCATCCGCGCAGATCGCTGAGGCTGCAGGTGCGGACACGCCACCCAGATAGGGTGAGAAGCTGCTGAACGCTCCTAATACCCACTGATAATAGCTATCACACATGTAGGATGAAATGCAGGGTGAACAGTCATAGGGATCGAGGCTTCACTGATAATCCAACGTCAGTGGCTCTGATAAGCGACGGATTATCCAAAGTCATGAAAAAGTATATAAAAGTTATAGAAAGTCTAAAATAAGCTACTTATAAAGATTTGTTACTATTAGTATAGTCCTAATACATGTAAGGCTGGGTTCACACTGCGTTCTTGCAGTCCGTTCAGTGTATACGTTCACATGCAATTGTGTGCAATCAATTTGGATCAGTTTTTTATTGACCTCCATTATGAAAAAAAAAAAAAAAAAACGGATCAAAACGGCTGCATTTTTTAAGCGTACACAAAGACGTGGTTGACCATGTTTTTGCGTATGTTAAAAGTAACCATCTAAAAACGGATACGTTAAACAGACTGTTAGAACGCAGTGTGAACCCAGCCTAATGAGTTTATATTAACCCCCTGGTTCAAACCAACACGAAGGAACAGATCTGTCGACAGCTCCCACTGATTTCATTGGTCTGTAATGGATGATAAAACAAAAATTTCGTCCTCCATTTGCAGCTGTTGCTATTTTTCTTTTTTTTTTCTTTTTTTCATTACATTCAAGTCAGAAGGACGTAAGAAGCTCACAATCCTGCAAGAAGCCAGGCAGGAGAAAAGTTTGTGATAGAAGCAAGTATCAGGCTTTGTTCACACATAGTATTTCTGTCAGTATTTTGATCAGTCTTTTTTCAACCAAAACCAGGAGTGGGCTGAAAACACAGAAACTGTGCAAATATTGTGCGATTAGAATAATTCTCTGTCTATTCCACTCCTGATTTTGCCTACAAATACGGACAAAAATACTGACCAAAAAACAGTGCGTGAACATAGTCTAAGGCTATGTTCACACTACTTATGAGACCGGCCGTTCCGTGACCCGGCCCTTAAGTACCAGCCGGATTATCTTTCCGGCCGCAGGGTTCGTATACAATGTGTATACCCTCTGGCCGGGATCCCATAGAAATGTAGGCAATGTTCCACACTGCATAAAGTACGGCCGTTGCTGCCGATGGCAACAACGGCCGTACTTTTACTTAGTGTGAACATAGCCTAAATGTGATCAAGGATCCTAAAGGCGGCATTTGTTATAAAGGGAATCGATGACAGATGGATCCAGTATGTGGCTAGGTTCACACTGTGTACCAATGACGGCCGTCTTTCATAACAACATTGTGAAAATAATGTCCATTATTTACAAAAAAAACTAAGGACGTAATGAAGGATGTCCGTCCGTTATTTAAAAAGATGAAGGATGGCTGGACAGCAATGAAATGATTCATTACTGCAATGAAGTGATGGAGTAACCCAATGAAATGATCAATTACTGCAATTACATGATGCATTCACATTAAATTTTCATTGCAATACTGTGTGTGTGAACACAGCCTCATACTGAAAACATGGCAGGAAGGAGGTGAAGCCTCTGGCAATGAAGTGGTTAATTTAGCCTGCGTAATTGTTAAGATTTTCTGGGAAATGAATCAATCATAACAATTACTGCTACCTGTTAATGCACCTGAATGAGATCAGATCCCAGAGCTGCCGCTGCCTGAGGATTGCTGGATTTATTTATACAGTGTTCACTTAGTGAATAGACAATGACAATAAGAGGTGATTCCATAATGCGGACATGCCGTACCGCCAGCTTTACTGATAATTAAATGTAATAAAGTGATATTTATAGTAATGTGATTGGAAATCACTACATTTGGGCCATAGGGCCCTTGCACACTGAATAAAAGAGGCGGAGTCTGTGCTGCGGATTCTGCTTAAAATTCGGCCTGTCCTATTTCTTTAATGGGATTTCTCTTGCATCTCTCCTCTCCGATCAAAGAATGAACTTAAATGTTCTTAAAGGGGTTATCCAGCGCTACAAAAACATGGCCACTTTCCCCCCCTCTCCTGTCTCCAGGTCAGGTGTGGTTTGCAATTAAGCTCCATTTACTTCAATGGAACTGAGTTTGAAACCCCACCCAATCTGGAGACAACAGTAGGAGGAAAGTGGCCATGTTTTTGGATAACCCCTTTAAAACTGTGCATTGCTCCCTCCAACATCAATGAAAGCTTGAAGTCTTTTGTGGTAGTTGTGGATGAGGCTCTTTACTTTCTCAGATGGTTAAGCTGCCTATTCTTCTAGGCAAAAAACCTCCAGTTCCTGTAAATTCCTGGGCTGTGTTGCAGGAACTTCATGCGTGAGATCTTTCCAGAGTGGCTCAATATTATTAAGGTCAGAAGACTGAGATGGCCACTCCAGAACCTTCACTTTGTTCTGTTATAGCCAATGACAGGTCGACTTGGCCTTGTGTTTTGACGCGTTGTCATGTTGGAACGTTCAAGTACGTCCCATCCACACCCCCAGTAACATGCTGCATTTATCTTTCCTTTAACTTTGTTTTTTGTACCTTTGTATCTCGCACATCCCCAAAACATCAGCGGTCCACCTTCGTGCTTTACAGTAGGAATGGCGTTCCTTTCATCATAGGCCTTGTTGACACCTCTCCAAATGTAATGTTTATGGTTGTGGCCAAAAAGTTCAATTTTGGTCTCATCACTCCAAATTACCTTGTTCCAAAATTTTTGAGGCTTTTCTCTTGGCGTATTGTAGGTGAGATACCTTGTGGCATTTGCGTAGTAATGGCTTTCTTCTAGCGACTCAACCATGCAGACCATTTTTCTTTAAGTGTCTCCTTATTGTGCATCTTAAAACAGCCATATGGCTAGTTTTCAGACAGTCGTGTATTTCAGCGGATGTTATTTGTGGGGGGGGGGGGGGGGGGGGGGGTTTGCATCCCGAACAATTTCCATGGCAGTTCTGGCCAAAAGGGTCTACTTGACTGTCGTTTGCTTTTTACTGAGCCCCAGTTTTTCCATTTGTTAATCACAGTTTGTACACTGCTGACTGGCATTATCAATTCCTTGGATATCAGAACAAAGTGAAGGTTCTGGAGTGGCCATCTAAGTCCCCTGACCTAAATATCATTGAGCCACTGTGGGGAGATCTCAGTTCATGTAAGACAGCCCAGGAATTTACAGGAGCTGGAGGCCTTTTGCCAACAATGATTGGCATCTTTACCATCCGAGAAAATAAAGAGCCTCATCCACAACTACTACAGAAGACTTCAAGCTGTTGTCATTATGATTTAAAAAGAGAAAACACAGTAGTTTGACATTAAATGGCTTCACACGGCCACTAACCATGAGTGGGGAAAAAGTTATTTTTTTTTGTTATTCATATTCTCTGAAAAAAAATTTCTTCTGGGGTATTTAAACTTTTGAGCACAACTGTATCTGATTATATTGTTCCTATGATATTGGGTAAATGGTAACGGTAACTCTCTATATATGTACAGGGGTATATTTTTGTAATATTTACCATCGCATATCAGATGTGATGCTTTTGGCATATTTTTACCACTGAAAAGTATACATCCTGCCTTACAATTGTTGTATGTGGCGCAGCTAACATCTACTATATTATCCGTACTCAGAGATATCACTGTGTTATCTGTTGTGTTACATAGGACTGCAGGTGACATCTACTACAATATCTGTACTAAGAGTTATCCCTGTGTTATCTCTGGTGTTACATAGGACTGCAGGGAACATCTACTTTATAATCTTTACTTAGAGTTATCCCTGTGTTGTCTCTGGTGTTACATAGGACTGCAGGGAACATATACTTTATTATCTGTACTCAGAGATATCACTGTGTTATCTGGGGTGTTACATAGGACTGCAGGGAACATCTACTACATTATCTGTACTCAGAGATATCACTGTGTTATCTGTGGTGTTACATAGGACTGCAGGGATCATCTACTACATTATCTGTAATCAGAGATATCACTGTGTTATCTGGGGTGTTACATAGGACTGCAGGGAACATCTACTACATTATCTGTAATCAGAGATATCACTGTGTTATCTGGGGTGTTACATAGGACTGCAGGATACCTGTACTACATTATCTGTACTCAGCTACAATACTGCTGGTAGGAGGCCTTTGGAACTCTTTGGGTTTGTGGGATCCTGGGAGATTTCAACACTTAAGCTTGCAAAATAGTGAGTAGCTCAAGGCCCTATTCCACGGAACGCATATCGTTCGTATTCGGCCGATATCGGTCGCTACGAACGATAATTGTCCTGTGGAATAGAGTGCAAGGATCAGCCGACATCGTTCATGTCGGCTGATCGTTGCAGTCGCTTGTTTTTCAACAAGCGACTGATATAGCAGCGATCTGCTGCCTTACCTCCGTTGAATAGGAGCATCGGCAGCAGACGCTGCTGTATTCTATGAGCTGCCCGGACGATCAGCGACCCCCCGGGCAGCCCCCCCGCAGCTCGCCGCCGCCCCTCCCGCACTCACCTGCTCGCCGCAGCCGCGCTGAATAGCGGCGGCAGCGAGCGGGGAACGAGGAGCAAACGAGCGCTGAGAGCGCTCGTTTGCTCCTCTTAACGACACGTGAAATAGGGGCTTCAGGAGTATGATAAAAGATGAACTCAGGATCAATGCAGGATAAGTAACGTAAGAGTCCTTTTACATGGTACGATTTATCCGCCTTGATGGCCACAAACAAACACTGATCAGCGAGATCAGCAGCGATCAGCAGGATCAAGCTGACAGCACAGATATATACATACCTGTGCTGTGAGTTTTCTTTTATCATTGCCGACCACACATAACCTTGTTTACGACAATGGAGTTTGCAGCTTGCGTTTTTGCAAAAAGTTTCGCTAGTGTGAAACCAGCCTTACAGGTCTCTTTTGCAGGTATAGGAGATTTCTGCTCTCTCCAAAAAATTTCCATTGGTCTGAGATCAGGATTACTGCCAATATGAATCTTCCCTTTTCTCCTTCACCATTCATTTGTACTTTTGGATGTGACTTTAGGCTATGTTCACACAATGTGCAACCAAAGGCCGTTATTTGGCACTCAAAATGGCCATTGTGTGAAACAACGGCTGTTGTGCATTGACTTCAATGAAAATCATTGCGTGTGTGTTTTTCATGTGCATTGTGTGAACTTATGTGTAATTGTCATTTAAAATTTAAAATCAATAGTACAAGCGATTTAAAAAAAACAACTCTGTAATAGGTTTTATTAGGCAAAAAAAAGTCTTTCTGTCCTCTTGTTTGAAACCTCCTCCCAGCTCACTTCTTATCTGTTCATTATCAGGCAAAGTCTAGCTTAAAGGGGTAGTGCGACGCTAAACAATTGTTCACTAAATAACACACATTACAAAGTTAGACAACTTTGTAATGTATGTTATGTTAGTGAATGGCCCCCTTCCTCATGTTCCCCCCACCCCCGCCCGTGTACCCGGAAGTGTAGTGCTCTATACTCACTTGATTCCGCCATCTTGGGACAATGATGTCATCTTCGGGAGGACAGCCGGACCGCACCAGCCCTCCTTCATGCCGGCACGAGGGACGGTCGGAGCGGTTCGGCCGGCCTCCCAAGATGACATCATTGTCCCAAGATGGCGGACAGGGGTCGACACGAATCAGGTGAGTATAGAGCACTACACCGACGGGTCTAGCGTGGGTGTGGGGGGGGGGAAACACGGGGAAGGGGGCCATTCACTAACATAACATACATTACAAAGTTGTCTAACTTTATAACCTGTGTTATTTAGTGAATAATTGTTTAGCGTCGCACTACCCCTTTAACGATAAGCAAAGTGAAGATGGGTTTGCTGAATCCATTTTAACCTATGGAGGGGGAGGGGCTGAGGGAGAGGAGGAGACAAACAGCCCTGCCATTTGGAGACTGTCTGGACACAAAACACTGCATTCAGAGGTCAGAAAGGTCAGTGCTGGTTGGGGAACTTAGTGAGATAATATTGCAGGGTGATGTGCTGTGCAAGGCTGTCTTTTCTCCTCTCTGTGCTCACAAGTCCCCCTCCCCCCTCCATAGACCATAATGGACAGCAAATTCCTGCTTCTACTAAAGTGTGTGTGTGTGTGTGTGAGGGGGGGGGGGCAGTAGGAAAAAAGCTTTTTGAGTAAAAGGAAACTTTTTTGCTGAGTAAAAACTATTCTCTTCTGTCTACCATGTCCTGAAAGGTTCTTGATTGTTCCATGAGTAGAAACATATTGATACCATTTGGAGCTGCCAGGATGTTGAGCTCCTTGGATATGGTCTTATACCATGTAGACAGCTTGTACTTGGTCGTAACAGTATTTCTGCTCTGCTCAGTTCTTGTCTTTACTATTTTCAACAGAGAATAAAACTGCCCATAATAAACATGAAAGCTGCCATTGATAGGCTCATGACAGTCATGTGACACAAACAATGCGGAGACAGGAGAGGCTCATAGTCATCTCAGGTTATTCTGATCTTGTCCTTTGTTTCACACTAACCATAGACACTATTCATTGTGTCCTGCTAATGGCCTACCGTTTTTGTTTTACTATTGTGTATTGTTTGTAACAGACGTATGAGTTGTATCTATAATATATCTATCTCCAAGAAGTTTCACTAAGTACTTAAGTTCAGAAGGTATTTTACATGGTTGACTTAAAGGGGTTATCCAGCGCTACAAAAATATGGACACTTTCTTCCAGAGACAGCACCGCTCTTGTCTACAGCTTGGGGTGGGGTTTTGCTGCTCAGTTCCATTGAAGTGAATGGAGCTTAATTGCAAACTGCACCTGAACTGGAGACAAGAGTCGTGTGAGAAAGTGGCGCTAGATAACCCCTTTAATATACAGGAAGGCTACAAATGGTGACCATATTGGTGTTGTTGTTGTGTAGCTGCCTGCACACTTCTGGTCTGTGAAATGTATGTGTGGCGTTTTGGCTTCTTGCGGAAATAACCTGCCAAATACTGACATCCATTACTCTCTCATATTCACCCTCTCAACTTCCAAAACAGAACAGGTTGTATTTGCCCAGGAGGTAATTTCTGGCAGATTAACCTCTTCACGTCTGAATGACTGATCGGAGCCTTGCAGGAAATTATTCTGCTTGGATACCGACACAAGGAAGACGTTAATGTTCCTTGTTTGGCCTTGCAGATCCTGAGTGCAGGAGCCCGGGGGTGCACGCACCGAGCCAACTGTAAACAACTGCGGTGAATAATTTGGTTCAGGCCCTTCATTAATAAAGCAGCTGTTCATTTATCAAAGCGGCAGAGCTGACACCATTATTAGTGGCTTCTTAATTATAAGGGGAGAAGTGATGGAGCTGGAGGAAGCGTTCCTAAAGGCCTGTGCACTCCTGAAGAAGTCACAACATGTGAACTCAACAACCAGTGTCTGTATTATATAGTTATTGCACATGACTGTTGCCCTCGTATGCTGTATGTGCACATCCACCGAAATTGTTCATAGGGTGTTTAACTTGTTTACGGTATATTGTACAGTTCCATAGAAAATTCTGTACAGGACTGTAAAAAAGGGGTTGACTCTGCGGTGCACACCTGTGTCTCAGAGATGGAGCCTGTAAGGAAGACACATACAAGTGGGGGACTAGCAGGGGATTGAATTAGTGAAATTCAGGACAACGCATTTCGATCATGTATGGACCTGATGAAGAAGGGAATTTGCTATCAAACTACCCTGCTCGCCCTCTTACAAACCCCATCTCTGGAAAAAAGGGGCATTGCAAATTCCAACATTCTACCAAATCCACCAGCACCACAAAAATTTCTATGTTACACCCCAGATAAAGGTGCATGTAGCGCCCTTTTTGTGTTTTCTTTTTTACAATGTTAGGCTATGTTTACAGTCACACGCTGTATAAGACCGGCTGTTCCGTGACACTGCTGGGTCACAGAACGGCCGGTCTCAGAAAAGATTTTTTGCGCCGCTGAGTTCCGATGTGGCACATCAGTGCGCGCCCGCATCACAACTCCCCTCTGCACACTATGGAGCATGCAGCCGGAGCCGCGCGCTGCATAGCGTGCACTAACAGAGTTTTCTGCAGCCGCTATTCATTGACATGTTATTTTTCTACGGCGCCGCTAGGGATCCCGGACGGAGTGTATACCATGTGTATACACTCCGGCTGGGATTCCGTCGGCCTGCAGCACAACGTAAGTTCCGTACCAATCACGGCCAATGCAACAACAGCCGTGATTAGTATGGAACTTACGTTGTGTGAACATGGCCTTACAATGTATCAGCCCAGACAGAGGAGCTCCCAAAGAACTGCATAGACTGGATGTGATTGTAACAAACCATTGTATATCATGTATAAGGCTGGGTTCACACAGTGTCAAATAGAAGCAGAAAAATACTGAATTTCAAGGCAGAATGTTTCTAAATATATACAGTATGTAATTTACAGGTGTATGTTAGTGGCCTTTCTTTCATCTGCAAATGACCTTTAAGCTTATTTGGAGCATACTTTCATCTGCATTTGTTCGAGTGTTATTAGAGGTGTTCTCACTGATTTCAAAGGGAGCATGTGAGGTGTAATACATGCAAAGAATGGATATCACGTCTTTTTTTTTAAAACCATGTAACTATGTAAATTATGTATTTCCCATTGAGATGAATAGGATGAGCTTTGTTGACATTATTACATGTCTGTTTAAAGGGTACTCTGGGCGGGAGCACTTTTTTACTATGGCGGGGTGGATGAAAGCAACAATGTCCACTTACCTCCCCGGCTCCAGTGCTGGGGCACGCATCACACTGCTATGGGCTCCGGTCCTGGTCTTAGACAGGGCTTGAGATGTGATGTTTCAAGCCCGATATGGCTTGAAACGTCAAATCTCAAGCCCCAGCTTAGGGTCCTATTACACGGAGCGATTTTTAACGATTAGCGTCTAACGATAAACGATCACAAACAAGATTGTTTATCGTTAACCTGAAATCGTTCACCATATTACACAGAACGACAGTGGTTAGTTACAATTGTTACTACGATCGTTATTGCGATAGTTACTATGATCGTTTATTCCATCTGATCCCAGCAAAACAATGGACAATGTGCAATACACTGAACGATTAGTGAACAAATGCGGAACTTGAGCGAACCAATGTGGAATTACAGCGAACGATTAACGATAATTTTAGGTTCAGATCTAAATCAATGATCAAGGACAGACGGACGATTTTTTTGAACGTTGCCTGCAATTACACAGAATGATTATCGTTTAAATTCAAACGATATAACGATTTTTTACACGTCCCGTGTAATAGGGCCCTTAGACCAGGATGTGATTAGGAACTGAGGCCAGGAACAGCGTGCCCAAGCGCTGGAACTAAGGAGGTAAGTGGAAGTCATTGCTTTCATCATCCCCGCCCATAGTAAAAAACGCCTCCCGCCCAGAGTCCCCTTTAGGTGCAGTATGTGTATGTGAATCTGTCCAAAGGTCTGCAGTGGTTCTCAAATTCTAAATGTGAATAGGTGCTTACTCACTTCCGCTTCAAATATTTCTGCAGTTATCTCCGCCATATCGGCAGAACAATAGAAATGCTAGCAATGTCTGATCCGTATAAGGAGACAGAATGGAGATGTAAACAGGGTGAAAGAATTTTTCATCTGAGAGCAAGCAGAGGTCTTGAAAATAAGGATGTGAAGCTCAACACAAACCTATAGAACATGTAATGAAATAAAAATCTGTTTTCTAAGCTGTGCAGTAAATTTAGTTGGATCATAACAGATTATTTTTTTCTCTTTTCATGTTGACAGGCTCATCGCCACTCCGATCATACCCTCTCCTCTCAGTCATCAGCCGCCAGCCTGGTGTCCTCAGCCACCTTGTCCCCTCTACGTCCTCCTCACCCATTCAGGTTCTATCCCCCACACATCTCTCCCCGCCATGTGCACGCTCCGAGACGCCAGCCAGCGAAGCCCCTCAAAGTAGCGAATCAGAACTTGAACAGACAGCTCCTCGGGTGAAGAAACCTCGTCGCAGCAGAACGATATTCACAGAGATCCAGCTCATGGGACTGGAAAAGAAATTCCAGAAGCAGAAGTATTTGTCCACTCCGGACCGGTGAGTACACGTGTAAAGCCCATAGGGTCCATTACTGTCACATCCTACTATTTGTAATGGCTTCTGCAATTTCTGCAACTGAAAATCAGTTCTATTTATCTGAATGAGAACATTGCAGATGGATAGGACAGATGTAGACATTTCGGCATCAATTCTGCCATATGTGAATACACCCTAACACTTATTCCTTCCATACTTGTTATTATCTATTCTCCTCCCCCCAGTTCTGAGCTGCTGCTTTCTGCTGATGACACAAAAATCTGTTTGATTTTGTCCCTGGCCAGGTGAATCTGCAACTTTAGTAGCTTCTTTGTAATACTTGCGGGGCAAAGTTGCAGATAGGACTTGTTTACATCTCAGAAGGGAGGGGGGAGGCGGGGGAGACAGAGAGAAATGCTCACACACAGTTTTTGTGTCTTCAGCAGAAAGCAGCAGCTCAGAACTGGGGGAGGGAAACCGAATAGATAATAACAAGTATGGAAAGAATTATTAGTCTAACCATGAGAAGCAACATATGAAAAGTTATGTTTAAGCGGAATACCCCTTTAAGATCTCTTTGTAAAATCATGTGGTAGCTGGGTAAATCCCTCTGCAGGGAGGAGCTGGCCCATGGTCTGCACACCAAAGAGCCCATAGGTCATAGATTGGTC
Organism: Dendropsophus ebraccatus; assembly: GCF_027789765.1. Lineage (NCBI taxonomy): Eukaryota > Metazoa > Chordata > Amphibia > Anura > Hylidae > Dendropsophus > Dendropsophus ebraccatus. Next base: position 16,930,301 of record NC_091465.1, read on the forward strand.
ATATATTATGATAATATAACATTAAATGATCACACCCTGCAGAAGATCAAAGGCTTCTCCTCCCTGATATGTGGCTGTGCAGCTCTAGAAGCATTAATGCACTTGAAAAGCAGGACAGTCTCCTTCCCGAGCAGCAGGCATCCTGGGACAATAAGTGATTCTATTCACTTTCATTTCTTTGGTCTGTCCGCATTCTCTGCCAACCTTACTCCACTCCAGCTGTTTGTGGCTTAAACGGTTCCCCAGCTGCACGGTGATGTCAGCCCACAACACAGCCAAATCCCATATACAGCTCTGGCATCCGAGTTGGCACAAGCGCTCAGTATGGAAGATCAATCGCTCTGCCTGTTACCCACATGCCCAAGATCAGAAGCCTTTGCACAAATAGTGAAGAACCGCTGTAGACTGAGAAGTTCATTACGGCCAATTTCAAGCTCCCGAACAGTGAAATGTCAGATGAGATCCAACAAATATATTATCACACATTTACACTGGCTCCCAGCTTGGGAAAATGGTTTTATTTTTTTTTTTTGCACTTTGTGCTCAAAGTAAAGCTACTATACATTGCTACATAACAAAACTATACAGTGCACATATATAGTTCTGCCATATACTGGGTACAGCAATCAAATGCCGAACGTTCGGGTTCGGATGGACTCCAGGTTCGCTCATCTCTAGATAGTTCTATGAGCTCATACAATAGTGCCATAGAGTTTGTTATGAAGACCCCCTCTATAGTCTTGCCTGCACAATCTGGAAGTTAGTGATATATGGAAATGATTTGCTGTATACAAAGTCACCTCTTCTGCCTTTGATGCTCAATGATCTTTTTATTTTCAGGCTAGACCTGGCCCAGTCCTTGGGTTTAACACAGCTACAAGTTAAGACGTGGTATCAGAATCGAAGAATGAAGTGGAAAAAAATTGTAAGTCTAGTCTATGGGAATAACTGCAGCTGCCTCCTATTTCATGAGTTATTATTGGAGGCCACCAATAAATGTGTAACCAAACATATCATATATAATAAATTATAATTATAATAATATAAATTATGTTTCTCTAAGGGCCCTATTACACGGGACGATTATAGTGCCAAAAATCGTTCGCTGCAATTCCACATTCATCCGCTCAAGTTCCGCATTTGTTCACTAATCGTTCAGTGTAATTGCACATTGTTCATTGTTTTGTTCAGCACAATGTGCATTTACACTGAACGATTAGTGAACAAATGCGGAACTTGAGCGAATGAATGTTTAATTACAGCGAATGATTAGCGATAATTTTAGGTTCAGATCTAAATCAACAATCAACGACATACAAACAATTTTCTGATCGTTGCCTGCAATTACACAGAACGATTATTTAAATTTGAACAATATAACGATCTTTCGCACGATAATCATCCCGTGTAATAGGGCCCTAAGTGTCATATGCGGTTGGGTGGGTGGGGGACTGTTCTGACCACTGGGATGTCAGCAAGATCTCCAAAGTGGGGCTTCTAGTCATTATTATGATTGGGGTGGTGAGATAGTTATTGTCTGCATAAGATAATGTAGCCAGTAACAATGCTCAACTACCTTTAGCAGCTCCCATAGAGAATGAATGGATAAATAGCGCGCATGCACTCACTGCGCTAGGAGCCCCGTTCTGGCAATCTACCCCGTGGTGAGACCCTCTGTGATCTGACATTTATCTGTTATTTTAACTTGGAATGCTCATTTAAAATCTGAGACCCATTGGTTTCTATCGATGTACACATACAAACTGTCAGATATGACTGGCTGAGGTGGCGATGCCTTTAAGGTAATATAGCACAAGGAAAGTAGATGCGGAAACATGGTTACTGGAATGCATTAGTTTTAATTCATAAACATTTCTTTGATGCATTCATAGAATTAAGAATTATATAGCAAAAAAATTGATCGGGAAGATATAAGTTGGTTGTCCGGTCCATATAATCAAGTCCATTTTACCGTATCTATTAGCACTCCTCAATCATTGGTCCCTGTAATGCTGGGAGCAATAGGAATGGTGGAATAGCAGAAAGTGCTACTATACTATTAGCGTACGTGCACACTACAGAATGGCGTCAGATAACATGTCGAGCATTCCGCAGCTCTCCACGCGTCTCCACCCGTGTCATAGACTCTATTCTATGCACGGGTGGATTCCGTCGTCCGTCCAAAGAATGAACCTGTTCATTCTTTGGATGGAGTGCGAAATTGTGACGGGTTTTCTGTCGCCGTTCCGTAGTGTGCACGTACCCTAAGCCTGAGGTCTCCTCCAATTGAACTTCATAAATGAAAACCATCAGATCAGCTACTACTCTCAACACAGTCTAAGTAGACAACAGCAAGCAACCGGTTTCATTTATAGAACGTGAACAATCCTCATTTACTTTCCCACAGGTCCTCAAGGGTGGACAGGAGGCACCCACCAAGCCTAAAGGACGTCCAAAGAAAAATTCTATCCCAACTTCAGAGGAAATCGAAGCAGAGGAGAAGTTGAATAGACTGGCCCAAGAGGCTCAGCTTCAATCAGAAAATGCTGAGGAAGAGCAGGAAAAGGCCCTAGGAGAAGATGAAGAGGGACAAACGCTGGAAACAAACGAACAAGAAGAGGGTGAACAACTGGAATCAGGGACCTCTCCTGCCTCGTCCACATCACAGCTAAACATCTGCACAAATGACAGAGGCTCCTCCAGCTAAAGACAAACAGACACTATGTGTGCATTAAGAAAGTGCGCCAAGCTGCGCCCACAATCTCTGGGGGTTACCCGGTGCATGCCCTGGATCCGTCCTATGTGCAGACCTCGACCCTTAAAGGAATCTTCCCTCCCTTTTATCTAGAAAGGAAAAGGTTAAAGCCACATGGAGGAGGGAAGAGAATGGAAGAACTCCGTGACTAATGGGGTCTGTACAGACAAGACTGGGAATTTTTGCTGTGTTTGGAAAACAATTGGACAGTGTATATATAGTGTTCTTTATTTTTGTGCCAGAAACTGCAGTGGAAAGGGTGAAAAAAGCCAAAGCAAAAGGGAAAGAAGCTGTTTCCCAGTGTAACTTACTTGAGAATGCTTTCACATTAAGTGCCTTTTTGCATGTTAAATCTTGTAAGACAATCTTTATGTGTTAATTCACGACCGTAGTCATTTAATCTCTTCTCTGTTCACCACCGGGGGTTAAATTCCATAAAATGGGAATAAGAGGCTACGGTCAGTGAGTGCAGAGAGCAGACGTCCTCTTGGCGGTGGACAGTATTCAGATCTCAGCACCAGACGGAGTCACGGCGGGTCACGAATCGACTGAGGCTCTGTGCTTATTTATCCAGGTTACATTGTATCATATCTGGAGAACTTAGGAGGATTGAGAGAACATCTATATAAAGTATACAATGTACTCGACCAGTCATCTGAAATGTATGGCTTTCCAGCTGTTGTGAAACTATGGGCCCTATTCCACCGGACGATTATTGTTCAGATTATCGTTAAATCCTTCGAATCTAAACGATAATCGTTCGGTTGAAAAGCAGCTAACGATTAACGACCGAACGAGAAATCGTTGATCGCTTTATAAGGGCCCTATTCCACCGGACGATTATTGTTCAGATTATCGTTAAATCCTTCGAATCTAAACGATAATCGTTCGGTTGAAAAGCAGCTAACGATTAACGACCGAACGAGAAATCGTTGATCGCTTTATAAGGGCCCTATTCCACCGGACGATTATCGTTCAGATTATCGTTAAATCCTTCGAATCTAAACGATAATCGTTCGGTTGAAATGCAGTTAACGATTAACGACCGAACGAGAAATTGTTGTTCGCTTTATAAGACCTGGATCTATTTTTATCGTTGCTCGTTCGCAAATCGTTCGCATTGAATAAGACGTCGTTCGGTCGTTCGCAATAGATACGAACGCAATAGCGAATAAATAGCGAAGAAAAACGATCGCAATTACGATCATAAGTAACGATTATGGTTCCATGGAAATGAGTGAACATTTTCAGGTCTTTCGCAATAGCGGTCGTTTGAGATCATTAATCGTTAACGATTATGCAAACGATAATCGTCCGGTGGAATAGGGCCCTATGACTCCCAGCATACCCACACACCTGTCTGGGCAGGCTGGAGTTGTAGTTTCGCAACAGCTGAAGTAGTTGACGACCACTGTATTCGATGCTCTAAATATGATTTAAGTGATCAAAGCCTCAATGTAAACTATGCAATAGGAAATGTTCCCATATAAAGTAGCAGCCAATGGGTAGCCTCCCCGCAGGTTAATAAAAAGCAATAATCCAAAGGTAAAGAACTCCCTGGGCTGAGGGAAGATAATGTAATCTCATTCTAACCTAGGGGTAGGGAACCTTGGCTCTCCAGCTGTGGCAATACTACAACTCCCATCATGCCTGGACAGCCAATGCTAAAGCCAAGGTTCCCTACCCCTGGTCTAACCAGATGTCATGTACAGAACATAAATCTCTAGTCAGATATTATCTCATGTACATAAAGTTCAATCTTCATATCATAAAAAAGTTGTGCTTTTTATTCCTCAACGTATTGAAGTTCTTTTCTGTCGGTGAATGGATATGAGTATAGAAATTTTGTGCATGTATTTTGTACTTCTCACAGCAGAGTATTTGTTGCACTGTATCCAGTCTAGACAATCCTCAGCTTGGACTCAAGGCTTTAACAAACCCTCAGGACAGAATTTAAGTTTACACAGGGTTGCCTTGACTGGACACAAATGGAACAAACCCTCATTTATAAAAACTGTTCAGGATGGGTTGTCCGTCGCTGAATATGAGCAAGAGTGTTTTCATTCACTGACAGCTAACAAAGGCCAAAGAAAGTCATTACACAGTGATTAAATGGTGAACACACTTTCAACAAGCTGTTAAAGCTCCAGTGATATATCTCCTAAAAGTGCTGGATGCACAGCTTACCCTGCTCAGTACTGCTCTATAATGTATAGTGTCACAGTTGTGGTTTTTTTTTATTTTTTTTTTTATAGAAATCAATAGTACAGACGATTTTAAGAAACTTTGTAATTGGATGTATTAGGCAAATATGCCATTATCTGCATTCCCCCCTCCCCCTCCTTTCTCCCATTCACTGCTCATATCAGGAAATCTCGACTTTTTTACATCAGTCATGCCCTGTTTAACCTATGGAGAGGGGAGGAGGGAGATCAGTCACCAGCAGAGAACAAAGGATTACACAGTGGGAGCTGTGAGAAAGCCAGTATTTAGAGGTCAGAGAGGTCAGTGCTGACTTCAAAGGAGATAGCCCAGTGATGTAGCTGTAAATTATCACTTTGTTGTCTTGTTTTGGTGTCTCATCTCCCTTCACCCCTCCCCTCTCCATAGAAAACCATGAAGACAGGGGGGAGAGCTTCAAACTGCTTTTTCATGATAAAAATGCATTTTTCGGCTAATAAACCCAAAAGTTTCTTAAAATCACCTTTACTAATGATTTCTGCAAAAAAAATAAAAAATAAAAAATTAAACGACAGTGACACTTTAATTCTACTGCTTCTGAGGAGATGCTATAGAAATATAGGGGAGCAGGATTCCCTTCTCAGGGTTTTCAGGGTATGGAGACATCATAGCAGCTAGTCTACACCCACCTATTCAGAGTACAGAGGGAGAAAACATGCTGTATAAGTATATAACGGCAAGAAATAGTGCTAGTCCTCGTGTACACATACAATATGGCTCTTCATGAAAAGTCTGTTGAAAAGTTGGTGACCATTTAAGCTTCATGTACAGACGTAGAAATGTAGCGGCCCTATTCATATAAACAAGAGCTAAACTGAGAATAACATGATATCCCCCATTACTTCCATCTCAGGAATTTTGGCTGATTCTCCTCTATTTGCCTTTGTCTGATTCCGTCCATGTCACACAGTGCTAGTGTCTTCCAGGAGTCACAGATTTATCTGCCCCATCTCACGCGGCTGATCCTGCTAATATAACAGGAAGCATCTTTATGACATTGTTCATTTTCTATGACATGTAGGAATCCTCACCATTTCTGCTTGCTGTTAGAGAATAGGAACATTGTTAGCATCAAGAGACTAAAGAGCTCATACAGCTACAGAGCTTGCTGCAAGAAAAAGCTCAGACACATTGTAATGAGATGCACACATAGAGAACTTCTCAGCTTAAAGGGGTAGTTCACAACATTTTTTTTTTTTTTCAAATCAACTGGTGCCAGAAAGTGCTGGAGATTTGTAATTTACTTCTCTTAAAAAATCTCAATTCTTCCAACACTTCTCAGCTGCTGTATGTACTGCAGGAAGTGGTGTGTTCTTTCTAGTCTGGAGAGCAGAAAAGGTTTTCGATGGGGGTCCTGCTCTGGACAGAGGTGGCAGCAGAGAGCACTGTGTCACACTGGAAAGAATGCATCACTTCCTGCAGGACATACAGCAGCTGATAAGTACTGGACGACTTGAGATTTTAATTTAATAGATTTAATTTTAATAGAAGTTAATTACAATAGAAGTTAATTACAAATCTCTGGAACTTTCTGACACCAGTTGATTTGAAAGAAAACAATTTTGGTGAACAACCCCTTTAAGCTGCAGGAGCACCTGTTAACAAAATGGTGTTTTATGTTCAGAAATTTGGGTTTAAATAATGTCATAATAAATCTTTACAGCAGTCAGCTCAGGTTTTCCGATAAAGGCCCAGTTCACACTTAGCAAAAACTGCGAAATTCTGCGGCAGACGTCTCCACAGTGAAATCCCGCCTTGTTCAGTGTCCTGCAGTGAGTAAATGAGAGGGCACGCATCGGCTCCCGTCGATCTCCGCTCAAAGAAATGACATGTCAATTCTTTAAGCGGAGAGGGGAGGAAGCAGATGCGCGCCCTTCCATTCACTCACTGCAGGAAACTGAGCATGGCGGGATTCCGCGGCAAATTCCACCGTTTTTGCTCAGCGTGAACGGGGCCAAAGAGTTACAAATCTCTACACAGACATAAGAATTGCACAATGTAATTCTACCTGTCTATAATATAAAATGATGACTTGTTTTCCATCTATGGTTGATATCTGCTGGAGGGCCAATCCATGGCCGTCAAATGGCAGACACTGTCATAATCATACATTTCAGGCCACAATGATCTCACTGGGATCGCTGCAAACAAAGTGCCAGCTCCTTGGCTGTGAGTAATGTCAAACTCCCAAAAATGTCATCTCCTTATCCGAATTATACAGAGAATTTAAATTTTCCTCTCATTCTTGATAACTTGCCGTATAGAAAAAAACATTTTAGGGATGTTCACACAACATCATTTTGCGGCCGTATTTTTGGACGGGCACCATTTTGAGGCCAAATGAGGCCACTGGTGTATTTTGGCCTCAATATAAAAGCCGTCCAAAACTAAGGCCACAAAACTACATTGTGTGCACATAGCCTAGTGATGACTCTCACTGGAGCGCGTCTGATGGCGGAGTCTTCTGACAGTGGATCCTGGTAACACTATTGTGAATGGAGCTGTGTATAGCTCACTGTACATGTTACAGTTCTGTAACTCCTGTGTAACACTGATTTGGAATAAGATTTATAATAAAGTATCTATTTTTAAAGAAAATCTAGAAGTGAAATATAAAAAAAAAATAGTTTTGTGTTTTTTTTTCCGCTTAGTGAATGAGTTACATCTTTTATTATACTCCAGAGCTGCACTCACTATTCTGCTGATGAGGTCACTATGAACATACATTACATTACTTATCCTATACGGATCCTGAGTTACATTCTGTATTATACTCCAGAGCTGCACTCACTATTCTGCTGATGAGGTCACTGTGTACATACATTACATTACTTATCCTGTACTGATCCTGAGTTACATCCTGTGTTATACTCCAGAGCTGCACTCACTATTCTGCTGATGAGGTCACTGTGTACATACATTACAACTTATCCTGTACGGATCCTGAGTTACATCCTGTATTATACTCCAGAGCTGCACTCACTATTCTGCTGGTGGGGTCACTGTGTACACACTGTACATTAAATGACTTATCCTATACCGATACTCAAAATTATTATGTATTGTGCTTAAGAGTAAAAAACGAAAAGATTTAGGGTACGTTCACACTTACCGGATCCGCAGCTGATTTAATTTAAATAACAGAACACAGCATCAAATCTGCACCATCAAATCTGCTGCGGAACCTGTAGGTGTTAATGCACCCTTAGGGTAGCTTATTAGAAGCTGACTTTCTGCTGCGGATCCGCACTGTAAAATCTGACGTGGATCCGCAGCAGATTTGATGGTGCAGATTTGATGCTGTGTTCATTTATTTAGTCAAATCTGCTGCGAATCTGCTGCAGATCCGCAGCAGAAAATCAGCTGCGATACGGTACGTATGAAGCTACCCTAAGGTATTCAGATTCAGAAAACATTTTTCCCGTATGAACAGAAAAAGTGATAAATCCAGTTGTTGTGGGCCCTACTACTAGGAGAGTGTTCTCTATTTCTCCTTAGTACACAACTGCAGTAAGGAAAAGAGTGAATGAAGTGGTGGCCCTATCCTCTGCTATCAGTCAGACCCATGAACACTGAATGAGGCTATGTTCACATAATGTAATATTTAAGTAAAGAACGGACGCTGATTACTGCAGGGACAGCATTGAAGTCAATGCAATGCCGCCTGCTGTGTTCACACAGCGTTATGTTAACGCCCATTCTTTAGAACGGGCATTAAAATATTGTACCTGCCTATTACTTCTGGATGCGCTTCAGTGAACAACGTCCGGAAATAATAGCTGCTAACACAATGTAATGTGCGGCGGTCGCCGATTACATTGAAGTGAAAGGTTAATTGATTTGCGGGCAACAATTGCAACAATAGCCGTGATTAATACGAAAATATACATTACGTTATATATATATATATATATATATATATATATATATATATACATATAGTATACACTCCGGCCGGGATCCCTAGCGGCACCGTAGAAAACTGACATGTCAGCTTTCTGCAGAGGATATTCAGTGAATAACGGTCGCAAAAAACCCTGACAGTGCACACTATGGAGCGAGCCGCGCCGGCCACACGCTCCATAGTGTGCAGTGGGGAGTTCTAAGCGGTGCTAAAGATCATCCGGCAGGTACTGCAGTAAAGATCTTTTCTGAGGCCGGCCGTTCCGCGACCCGGCTGGGTCACAGAACGGCCGGTCTCATACGTAGTCTGAACATAGCCTAAAAACGTACTGGAAATGTTCCACGTAGGATGGATGAATGGAATACGTCAATAAGCGGATGGTTTTTAGAATATAGAACCTGTCCAAAAATGACGGCTTGATTAATGAATCTGCTGGTTGTTGTGGGTTTTAAATGAAACACCCATGACACGCCCGCAACACGTCCACTTGGTGTTTTTTGTTGGGTTGTGTCACACACTTTTGGTAAATATGTTGGAAAAACTAAACCGGCAGGGAAAATGGACAAAAACTGTAAATTTACTGACGGGAACGTAGTAAATAAGCTTCATTGACGTCTAAGGGCAGTTCTGGAAATACGGACCATATAAGTGCAAGTGCTATTTTTATGCAGATGGGACTTTCTGCAAATATATGGAACTTGGAAAGAAAATCAGCTGTGTGAATTGCCCCATAGAAATCTCTAAGCTCTACAATGTCTAAATTACTGACGGTATATGGATAGAAATAGACAGTCATGTGTTTCAGATTTGTCCCAAATTTTCAGAGAAGTCAAAATCTGCAGTTAAACTGTTGCAGATCTTGCAGCATAAATGCTGTGGATCCAGAATAATTTACAGTCAAAGGTTTTAAATACATAGATTTATTTCTACTATAAAGAATCCCCGTCACCACAGCCGCTGCCGGATCTGTTGGGGGTCGCACGCATAGAGTGGAATTAATGGCTGATCCAGCAGTGGCCTGAGTGACGGGTACGCTATAAATAATCAGCACCAATACTCGTAGCAGCAAATCCGACACAGATCCATGCCATTTGGTGCAAACTTGCAGCTGCACTTTTCTGCCACATGCACCCTTATGTGATCACTTACTGTGGGGTTCATGTATCATATTACACTGAAATAATGATACATAGTAACATATGGGGGATGACTGTTCTCATCAATGTCTATCTATGGTGTTTGGGAACGTTCACACTGGGGAATACGCTTGGAGTTCCACCCGTCTTATAGACTCAATATTTGTCGTCGGATTCTGTTGTCCACCCAATGAATTGACATACGCGGAATCCGCCAGCAAATATCATTGGGTCTATGGGACGCGCGGAACTTCAAGCGGAGGCCACCCAGCAGAATCCACTTGAAGTCTCATATTCCGCAGTGTGAGAGTACCCTTACAGGGTGTTGGTTGTCGCTAGTGACTTTTATTCCAAAAACTTGGAATATGGGTAATTGTTAGAGATGAGCGAACCTCAAGCATACTCGGGTTCCCTTGAACCCAAACATTCAGCGTTTGATTACTGGTGGCTGCAATTCATTCATCTCTAGTAATTGGGATCTATTGGAAGTTTGGACTTACATATTCATATATATTCTGTATTTCCTGACCCTGTTGGGCAATTCTATTTCTGTCTAGAAGTCCACACCAGTCACTTCTATCCCGTTCTGACGTCTTAGGGCCATGGTATGGGGAAGTCAGATTGGGTCCAAGAGCATAAACTCCAATCTGAAATTCACGACATGTCGTCGCTTAATCCGTATGCTTAATTCCACCTGATCCGTCTTTATAATAACTTGTCTTTAGGAAAAGGCTATGGGATTTATAGATGTACTATAGTCAAAAGGGTTAAACAAACATGGCACTGATATTTATGATTTTGCCTGGGCAGGGCGTGATTGAGAGAGAGGACCAGCCTCATCTATAATACCGAGCCTCACCTCGCCGCTTTGTTAAAACTTGTGCCTGATGCTCTGGAATAACACTGACACCATTGTGTTCCTCCAGGAGGAGTGACATAAGACGGGTAGAGAACGCCCATCCACAAAAACTTCCATGGGAGCGAATAACATCAGAGGGAATCATTGTTGTTCTTGGTGGTTCAATTAAACATATCAGAATGTGTCCTGGCACCCGGAATAATGAGCAGTAAATGAATGTACAGTGGAGCGACTGCCAAGTGCGAGGCTAAGAAAATACTAGAGTTGTTGCAGGAGCTGCTCCAGCCTCCCACAGTATGTCAGTAGTGTCACCCTCACCCTGAATAAAAGAGGGGGTCTGGGTAGACAGATGTCCTCACATGCACTGGAACCAATGCCTGTTTCATGTACAATGCTGTGTAAGAGTCCTCACTACTCCTATTAAAGGGGTATTCCACTCAAACATAACATAACATATGTTGCTGCCCATGGTGAGACTAGAGACCAATCTGTCCAATCAGGCCGATTCGGCAGATTATCATTCCGTGTAATAAAGAAAACAATGAGCTGTTTTTATGTCTTTCAACATGTTGAAAAATCATTGGCCACCAACCGTGTATTACTGCATGTAATAGCGATCTGCGGCAGATGGCTGATGAATATGTGCAAAAAAAAAAAATAACTTTATACATGACTGTCCACACTCCCTGGTCTCTTATAGCTTCTGCCCGCTACCGACAGCCGCTGGAACTTCAGAGACGGTCTCTAAAGTGTCACTCAGCCTAGCCAATCACTGGTGAAGACGGGACAGTGCCGCGGCCAGTGATTTCTTCAGAGACCTGCTTGATAGCTTGTACAGTACACAGTGAATTACCGTCATATTGCTGATATAACACCCTGGCAGGGTTTAATATGAGCACAAACATGAAAGGCACCTGCTACCCTACAAATGAAGTGTGTATGTGTGTGTGTGTGTGTGTGGGGGGGGGGGGGGGGGGGGGTGCAGAATGGACGCGTGTATGCCTTCTAACCATCTAGGTTGGTGTTTCTCAACCTCTTCAAGCCAAGTACCCCCATGTGATGCGATCTTCCGACCAAGTATCCCAAAGACTGCAATCAGTTATGAACACTGATTAGATAAGGCCAAGATCACACTGAGCCCATAGGATATGTATAAAGTCTATCAGCAGTTGATTCCCAGATCAGATCCCCCATAACAATGGGACTAATGTTACATAATAATGCAACCTATAGCCAGACATAGTGTCCTCTGTGGCCTCAGAAAATTCCCCCTGTAGCCATTAATGCCCCTTCCCCAATAATAATTCCCCTTGTATCCAGTAATAATTGCCCCTTCCCTTGTAGCCAGACATAGCTAAATGTAATGCTTCAAGTAGCCAGATATGTCCCTTAAGACTAAAAATACTGCAAACAGCCAGGTATGCCCCCTGTAGCCAGATGTGCCCTCTGCAGCCAGATATGCCCCCTGTAGCCAGATGTGCCCTCTGCAGCCAGATATGCCCCCTGTAGCCAGATATGCCCTCTGCAGCCAGATATGCCCCCTGTAGTCAGATATGCCCCCTGCAACCAGATATGCCCCCTGTAGTCAGATACACCCCCTGCAGCCAGGTATGCCCCCTGTAGCCAGATGTGCCCTCTGCAGCCAGATATGCCCCTTGTAGTCAGATATGCCCCCTGCAACCAGATATGCCCTCTGCAGCCAGATATGCCCCCTGTAGTCAGATATGCCCCCTGTAGTCAGATATGCCCCCTGTAGTCAGATATGCCCCCTGTAGCCAGATATGCCCCCTGTAGTCAGATATGCCCCCTGTAGTCAGATATGCCTTGTGAAGCCACATATGCCCCCTGTTGTCAGATACACCCCCTGCAACCAGATATGCCCCCTGTTGTCAGATATGCCCCCTGTTGTCAGATATGCCCCCTGTTGTCAGATATGCCCCCTGTAGTCAGATATGCCCTGTGAAGCCACATATGCCCCCTGTTGTCAGATATGCCCCCTGTTGTCAGATATGCCCCCTGTAGCCAGATAAGCCGTCTTTAGCCTGTGTTGTCTGCAGGTTCTCACAGAATATGGATTAATTTGGTATAAAGATAAAGCTAAAATTGCAATACAATTACTGAGAGCAGAATATTAATCAATGTGTGTGACCTCCAGGGAAGGAGTCAGTGATGGGGTCATGGTAAACGCAATTTTACAAGAGAAAACGTTGCATATTAATGTTATAATCCTATAAACTCTGTTCGCTTTAAAGAAGAACAAGATAAAGCGCGTTTTATTACATTCATGTGCCCAGATTAATTCTGTGCCTATGTATCAGCCCATGTAATAGTCATCATCTCACATTAACCCTTACGCTGCTGGCTCCAAGCTCATATGCTACAACCTAACATCAATGGAAAGCCTGGAAACCAGAATAACATGTACATGGGGGATCTCTTCTCTCCACCCTAGACACTAAGGGAGGCATTTATTAAGTCCGGCGTTTTTTACGCCGGACGTAAAAATGCCCCCGCAGCTCCGGCGCTACGGAGATTTATGTAGAGGCGGACTGCCTCTACATAAATCCCGTGCGCGCCGTTGCGCACCGCCGAAAACCTACGCCAGCTGAGGACTGGAGTAGGTTTTCGGCGTACATTTTGGCGGAACGGATGATAAATCGCGCGGACTCTGAGTCCGCGCCCTCCGTTCCGCCCACTCTCCGCCCCTTTTCCGCCCCCTGGCGTACTCGGCGGAAAGTGCCGATTTGCGAATATTTTATTCGCAAATCCGCCATTTTTTGCTTAAAAAAAGACGCAAATCGGCACTTTCCGCCGAAAATCATCCATTCGCCGGATGATACATGTGGCCCTAAGGCTTCCTGTATAGGGATTGTGCATAAAATAACTTAAAATGCAGATGTCATCTTTCTACTTGTAGTGAAGTGCTGGACCTGGGAAGATGGTGGATTTCAACAATCACAGCGACTAAAGTACTGTAGCACCCCAATATCAGTCTCATGAGGAAAAGAAAGAAATTACTCAGGAATACTAATAAATAATTGGTCTTTGTATCATCAGACGTAATAGTCACCTCTCTCACAGCCGGGGTCATGATCACTTACTTCTTTGATCTGCTAATTGTACGGCTGTCAATAGTGATTTATGTAATACCATGACTCCAGTCCCTGCACTAATCTGTGGATAGGATGCATGTGACTTGTTATTATTCATAAACACTGCAACAATATAAGGATAGAGACTTCATTTTATTCATAGGGGAAAAGTAAGAGATCACAAGGGTCTGACCTCCGTTCCCCTGCTGATCTCTGTATTGGCCCCCGGCTTCTGTATTATGAATAGAGCCGTGGGTATGCTCTATTCGTTCCTATTGTGGTGCCAGAAAGAGCCGAGTAAGCCGGAAGAGCGATGTACTCAGCTTTCTCTGGCGGTTCCAGAAGAATGAATAGAGCTGCCGGAAAGAGCAGAGTAAGTCAGACGAGTGCTTACTCGGCTCTCTCTGCTCTTAGGGATGAATAGAGCCGCGAGTCACGTGCCCTACCAATGGCTGTATTCATAACACAGAAGCCGGGGGGGGGGGGGGGGGGGGTTGGAGGTCGGACCACCCTGTGATATCTTACTTGTCCCCTATCCCGTGGATAAAGGACAAGTTATTTTTCTTGAAATACCCCTTTAATATGGCAAAAACTGCTCTACAGGAAGGTCAGGAAACCAGAGGCTGGAAGCTTGCATGTACAGTACCTGACTATTCAGGATTGGTCCCTTATTAGCGCAGTGAAATGTGATATAAAACACAGAGAAAACCCCTGAAACAATCCATATTTTTCCTATTATTGCGGTGTCCTGACAGTAAAAGAAAAAAACGCTGCATCGTCATTCCGGAACATCTTTCCCCTACACTACTATGTGAAGACATGACCATAACCAGCAGATTATTCCCTAGAAATTGCTTCATCTGATGATGTCACAGCTCGCATAGTGACTGCTGATCATTATATAGATGATGAAATATTTATTGGTAGAACATAGACAACAGGGCTGCCATTGTTCTGATCAGGTTCCACCCAGACGTCGTGTAACCTCATGAAAAACGCCGTCCTGTGCTGTTCTTCTGATTCATTCAGGGAACCCAGACAGGCGCCTCCAAATCCCAAGTTCCACAGCATTCCTGCAATGGGCTCAAAACCTCTTATACATATGTTGAGGTGTCTAGGCCCAGCTTTTATAAGTATTAAGTCTATCAGACCAATAGTATAAATCACTAATAATTTGTGAGGTGCTATGGCGGAGGGATGGCTGGTCACTAGCTAGGTGGTGAAGTGTGAGCCACTCCTATGGTGGTTGGCCGAGATGTAACCGGATCCTAGGGTGTTGTGTCGTGACACCAGTACCGGTTGGGCACATAGGAATGATGGCACACCTGCTTTTAGTTTAAAGGGCCGGATACACCTTGTTCCCCTGTGGTCAGTGACCTGCCAGGCTGCTATGGGGTCCCTTGGGCTGTTATCACTGTGGGCCAAAGTGGTGTAGTGACCCTCCCGGATTATTGATACTGCCACCCACAGAAAGGTGATGTGTCCCAAGAAGTGTGTATATACTGTGTTGGTGCAAGGCGAAGAATCACAGAGTCTCTTTACCATAAATAATTTCTTGTTTACTCTGAAAGTACTGATGTGTAGCAGAACATACAACTGTGCCTTAACAGGATACAATACACTTGACAATACACTTGATAATACAGGATCCAGACCTGTGATGAGAGCGTAGAGAGTAGTACAGTCGTGCTGACTTGGTTGCGTGTTGAGAAATATATAGAGGAATCAGAGGAGCAGAGTGGAGGATGTTGTTAGAGTCCCAACCCAAGTAGTATTGTACTTTGCCGGGATGTTGGAGGATGAGGTAGAGATATAAGAATACTTGAAAGAACACTTGTGCCCGTGCATCGACTCTTGACCTACCAGTGTCGGGGGACCTGTCCTAGAGGGTGACACAAGCCCCAGACCCCGTTACCTGGGATGAGCGGAATGCTGAGGATTTCCTGCTGACAACCGCGCTGCGAGATAGAGTTCATAGGCTTCTAGCAACTTTGCTCTATCCGGATCAATTGCCTCCATGTGCATGTAAGAAGATTGATAACATATGATCCAGAAGGGCACATGGAATAGGATGCAGGAGGTTTATAGTTGATGTGTAAAAGATGTGTGAATTTCTGCACCTTAAGGCTAGGTTCACACTACGTAAGTTTCAGTAGCAGGCTCCTTGAATAAGCGGCCGGAGATTTATGTAGTTTGCGTACAATGGAAAGTATACGATCTACGGCTGCACAGTTCACACTACGTAAGAACTTACGCCCGGATCGTATGCGGTGCCGTAAAAAATGAACCAGACCATTGTTTTGGAACGGAAATGCTGTAACTTACGCCCGTAGCATAACATGCGCTCCCGTACGGAGTGGTGATTTCTTCTTTTTTTCACTTTGTTTTGCCGATCCAAAAGGTTCTGTGGGGTGTCCAGGGCTAGCCGAAGATATCCCAGTAAAATACCGCTGTCAGATCGCTACGTACGCCACTCGGGAAGCGTACGTAGCTTACGGGTGTAAGTTCGTGGACCGTACGTAGCCGGCCGCAACTTGCGTAAATTCTGGCTGGAGTTTTACACGTATATGTCCGGCCGCGAAAAATATGCGGCCGGACATATATGTAGTGTGAACATAGCCTAAAAGGGTACTCCAGTGAAAATCTTTTTCTTGGAAATCAACTGGTTTCAAAAAGTTATATATATTTTTAATTCTCCCTTTTCTGAGTGGCTAGCACTCCTCCTGGTAAGACCCAGGTGACCCCAATTAGCAGGAGGCACCTGTGCACACATGGTAAGTACCTCCTATTTCTCCCACTCTACCTCCGGTGCAGTGGTGAGCAGTAAGACCTTGTTCACACTTGTGTTGCTTGGTGGCCGCTTTCTCTGCTGGCGGCGCCTGCTGGGTTTGGGGGGCCCTTGGGGTTTGGTCCTGTGACAGTGGGGTTGCAGGGCCGTTCCGTGAGCTCCCTTCCCTGCTTGCGCTTGCTTTGCAAGGTTAGCGGTTGCTGACTGACACAGTGCTGATTTAGTGTAGGGACTCATGTAAGCCAGGGGACCTGCACGTAGTAAATAAGGTTTAATCAAATTTAATCAAATTATATACCAACATCCTGGCGTTGGTTTTTAAATGTAGCCGCAGCACTCCTTCTCTCTCCATGTCATATATTTGTATTTTACTTCTATTTAAAAATCTCAAGTTTTCCAATACTCATCAGCAGCTGTATGTCCTGCAGGAAGTGGTGTATTATTTCCAGTCTGACACAGCGCTCTCTGCTGCCACCTCTGTCCATGTCAGGAACTGTCCAAAGTAGGAGATTTGATACTACTCTGGACAGTTCCTGACACGGACAGAGGTGGCAGCAGAGAGCACTGTGTCAGACTGGAAAGAAAACACCACTTCCTGCAGAACATACAGCAGCTGATAAGTACTGGAGATTTTTAAATAGAAGTAATTTACAAATCAATATAACTTTCTCAAATCACTTGATTTCAAAGAAAAAAAAATCACTGAAGTACCCCTTTAAAGGATGGATGTAGGACTTGGCAGAAGAACTCCTCTACTTGAGCTGTCAGGTTGCCCTGTTGTTGTGCAATGGGTTCCATAAGAGTATATTAAATGAAACTATGCGCAGAAACTTAAAGAGGATGTACCACCAGGTACGTCCTCTTTAACCTGACACAGGGATAGAATGGCGCAGTGACGGGGAAGCCGGTGCCGCGGTCCGTTTTTCGAACCGCGGCCCTGTTTCCCCTTATGGCGCTGTTCTTTCCACGGTTACTGGATGGTGCTCAAGCACTGGAGGTAGGCCGGTCCGCCCCCAGTGGGAGGGAATTCCCTCCCATCTATGACGCGGCACCTTTGATTCTAACAGGTCCTATATATTCATTATATTCTCAAACAATCCCTTTAATATTCCATAACATTACCCCTGGACAGTATTGCACTAGTATTTTGATTTCTCTTGGAGATGGGAGTTTTCAGTAAGGATTTGATAAGACAAAGCGTGAATTGTTACACTTGTCTTGAACCTCGCACACTTGTCACGTCTGCAGTTTTGCTGAGTATTCGCCACTATAACTCAGTAAGTTTTGCTTACAGACAGCAGATTTCAGGGTTGTTGTGGCCACAAGGTAATCCACAAGTGATGAAGACAGAGAAACACTCCATTTTTCCATGATTCTGTCAACCCATTTAATTCAACAATAAAAGCTTTTTGATCCTCGTTGTCCTGACCATTAAAAGGGTTGCTCACCCAAAAATTATTTCTTTCAGATTAACTGGTGCCAGAAAGTGCCAGAGATTTGGAATTTACTTTTATTACAAAATCTAAAGTCTTTCAGTAATTATCAGCTGCTGTATGTCCTGTAGGAAGTGGTGTATTATTTCCAACGTGGAGAGCAGGAGAGTTTTCTATGGGGATATGGACTTGCTCTGGACAGTTCCTGACATGAACAGAG
Source organism: Dendropsophus ebraccatus (assembly GCF_027789765.1). Classification (NCBI taxonomy): domain Eukaryota; kingdom Metazoa; phylum Chordata; class Amphibia; order Anura; family Hylidae; genus Dendropsophus; species Dendropsophus ebraccatus. The sequence continues at coordinate 16,948,729 of NC_091465.1, forward strand.
GTGGCAGCAGAGAGCACTGTGTCATACTAGAAATAATACACCTGCAGGACATGGGGTGCATGGGGCAGGGCTTTATTTAGGTATGCCAGTAATCACCCCCCAAGTGTTTCTTTAGGATATATGAGAAGGAATGAGGGTGATAAAAATGGTAGTCAGAAAGGATACTGGGCACAATTTTAGAGACTCTCCTTAAGGGTAGCTTCACACGCACCGTATCGCTGCGCTAATAACGCTGCGAGTCGGGTAGGTCCTGGCAGATCACTTTCACTACATACACGCAGCGGTCTGAACGAACGCTGCGTGTATGTAATTCTGCCGGCCGCTTAACCCCTTCAGCTACCGCCCGCCTCCCGCTCTGTATACATTACCTGTCCGCGCTGCACGGGGTCCCGGCGTACTGCTCTCCCGCCCGGCCAATCAGTGTGTTGCCCTGCCACAGCGAGGACAGGTAATGTATACAGAGCGGGAGGCGGGCAGCAGCTGAAGGGGTTAAGCGGCCGGCAGAATTACATACACGCAGCGGTCGTTCAGACCGCTGCGTGTATGTAGTGAAAGTGATCTGCCAGGACCTAGCCGACTCGCAGCGTTAATAACGCTGCGAGTCTGTACGTGTGAAGCTACCCTAACAATGCAGATCCATATGAGAGGGTTATGTTCGGCTGGGTCCACATGGAGCAGTAGACAACGACACCAAAAAATGCACAAATTATAACAGCTTTCATACAATTTAGATACAATGATAATAAATGAAAATACACATTTTAAAAAATTCTAATTTTTTAAAGATTTTCTAGGGTTATAATTATTATTTAACATGAGCGAGTGCAGGTAGAAGTATGTGATGGGGACGTCTCATGCTCGCAGGGGTCACACCTATAGTGATGGCATATATCATCAACACAGAAAGGTCTTGGTTCCCATCGGTGATTAGAGGAAATTGCTTGTATTATTAATGTTACTCATAGATTAATACGATATGACTAATGCTGAGTACACGCAGGGCGCAGATCTAAGGAGGCCGGATACACTGAACATTTATTATCCTAAAATGTCCCATAAATCCATGCTTGTAATAGCCAATAATAGCCAAGGACTGAGGCTTCAGGGTGCTGGATAAGATAGAACACTGTTCTAGTGATCTATTAAAGCAGTGATTTTCAACTAGTGTGCCGCGACACATGGTCAGGTGTGCCGCGGGGAAAGTTCCCCAAACTATGGTGCCCCTGTGAAACAGGAGAAACCTGGGGATGGGGGAAAAGCAGGGGGGAGAGAAACATGGGGATGGGGGAGAGAAACAGCGGAGAGAAGCAGGGGGAGAAAAGTTTGGTGGAGAGAAGCAGTGGGGAGAGAAGTATGGTGGAGAGAAGTATGGTGGAGAGAAGTATGGTGGAGAGAAGTATGGTGGAGAGAAGTATGGTGGAGAGAAGCACGGGGGAGAGAAGCACGGGGGAGAGAAGCACGGGGGAGAGAAGCACGGGGGAGAGAAGCACGGAGGAGAGAAGCATGGGGGAGAGAAGCACAGGAAAGAAGCAGGGGGGAGAAGTATGGTGGAGAGAAGCACAGGAGAGAAGTAAGGGGGAGAAGTAGGGGGGAGAAAAGCACAGGAGAGAAGCACAGGGGGAGAAGAAAACAGGAGTGAGTATAAATACATTTAGAATCTATATTATTAACTATATGTATAATATGTACTGTTTTAGTGTCATTTTGTGCCATTTTGGTTGGTGGTGTGCCCCGGGATTTTTTAAGTATAAAAAGTGTGCCTCGGCTCAAAAAAGGTTGAAAATCACTGTATTAAAGAACCAATAGAGGAGCCCTCAGTAGACAGTAATCACCTACCCGGAAGAATTATTGTCTTCTGTACAATACACAGCAGTGTTGTAATGGAGTAGATGAGTGACATGAGGTGCAGTGGACTGAGTTTCATCTAATGACTAAATATGATACGTTCAGGTAACAAACACATTCTTACCCTAAGCTCAGCTGAGGTTTTGCTGCTAAACGTTAAATCGTCTTTAATTCTAGGATTTAGCTGTCGAGCATTTCTGATTCCGGCAAATCTTACAGAATAAAAAAAAAAAAATAGCCTAAAGCCAATCCTTACAGAGAAAGCCAAAAATGGTTCAGGAAAAGGTCAGCGATAGAAATATAAACTATATCCTATATACAAAGATATATTGCTTCTCCTTATTTATCGTATATAGATGATATTGTACGGCAAAGGATAGTGACAGAAGGAGAAATAAACCATGTCATGTATACATATACTGTATCGATGGTCTCTCTATATAGTAATCCATATACATTGGATGACCACTTCCTAAGTTTGAGGTCGGCAGCGTGTAACCCTGGAAGGAAGTCACGTGTCAAGCTGGTTTGGTGGGTATATAAGGTGTGTGATAGGCTGTCTGTACACATACTGTATCTCTCATTGCTGTCATGGGTAAGAGGGGTGATTAATGGATTTCAGACCAAGGGCTCCAGTATTTCCAAAACTCCACTTTTTTTATTGTTCCCATGCAGCTGGGCTAAATGTGTATTGTGACCGGGCAAATGGTACCAGTGCAATGTTATGTGGAAGCAGCAGGGCACCATGTGCAATTGATGTGACAGCTGATCACAGGCAAGAAGGTGCTTGTCAGGCGAGAACCATCAGAAGACAAAGCCCCTGCAACCACTGCTGGAAGAACACAAGCTGGGGGTGGTAGTGATATGGTCTGGAGACTATTCTTGTGGGAATCTGTAGCCCACTCAGCCATCTGGAGGGGCTCTCAAATGATTTGGGTCATGCTGCGTTTAGACGGAACAATTATAGTGCGAATTTGCACGATAACGATCAAATTCCAACGATAATCGTACGTGTAAACGCAGCAAACAATCAAACGAGCGATAAATCGTTCATTTTGATCTTTGAACATGTTCTTAAATCGTCGTTTGCAAGAAATTCTCAGATCGTTCCGCGTAAACAGTCGTTCACCTGTTTTACTTATGTGCAAGATAGGCTAAAGCGATCGCAAAATGATTTTTCCATACGATATATCGTTCTCTCTAAACGCTGATCGTTATAAAAAAAAAAAATTGTTACTTTCGAAATCGTTAATCGTACGATTGGGCGAATTATCGTTCCGTGTAAACGCAGCATCAGAATCCATCCTTATAGATCCTGTACACCCATATACGCTGATTGTCTTACTTGGGGCGGATGCAGTGGCGTAGCTCTCATAAATACGGACATGGAGAGAAAGGATCGCTGCACCTCACACCTATGGCTGACACTAATGCCTCTCGGCTACATTTAAAACCAACGCCAGGATGTTGGTATATATTTTGATTAAACCAAATGCCTCATGTACCACTTGCATTATGTGAACCAGGGGACCTGCACGTGGTACATGGGGCAATATGGTTTGATCAAATTATATACCAACATCCTGGCGTTGTTTTCTAAATGTAGCCGAGAGGCATTAGTGTCAGCCATAGGAGTGAGGTGCAGTGCTCCTTTCTCTCCATGTCCGTAGCTACCAAAGAGGCAGGGTAGGCAGTTGCTATGGGGCCCATGCAGGAGGGGGGTTTGGGGGAGAATGTAAGAGCATGTGTCCTTCTGCTTAACCCCTTATGTACTGTAGTGTGTAAGTGACCCAATAATTACTTACATGCTGCAACCAGGGCTGTGGAGTCGGAGTCGTGGAGTCGGAGCTAGTTTTGTCTGAAATCGGAGTTGGAAAAAATGTACTGACTCTGACTCCAGGTTTTAAAAAAAATCTTAGTACAATTTAGAATTGAGTTTTGATGTGAATTTTATAAGTTTTGCTCATCAATATATATTATGAGCAACATTCTAATAGATCACTGGCCCTATTACATAAGGGTGGTCGGGGAAAAGTTGTCGGTCACTATTTGGCAGTTTGTTTCTGAGCTGGAAGAGTCCATTGTGTGGGGGGAGATCTGTGCTGTTCTCTTCCTGGATGCTGTAGACTGTATATGAGCAGCAGTGTAATATGAAAATATCCTGTGTGATATATAGGAGGAGGAGAAGACATAAGTAGTGTAGCAGTAACCTCTGTCCTGTTCTATGGCTGCAGCTCTGTGTGTGTGTGTGTGTGCGCGTGTGTGTTTGCGCTATGGCTGCAGCTGTGTGTGTGTGTGTAATGGCTGCAGCAGGCTGTGTGTGAGTGTGTGTGCTATGGTGTGCCCCCACACCTACAGTGACCCCTCTATATCACTATGGCTGACCTCTATATTACAGGTATCTGGCATTGTTAGCAGTGTTTCTGTGTGTATGGTGAATATTTAGTTAGAAACATAGAAGACTGTCAGCAGGAATAGCCTACCTACTCCATCTAGTCTAGTTCTGAGTAGTTCAGGACATGGAGGCTGGAGACTGGCTGCATCCACTGCACACACAGGAGAAGCTGCTTTATATCTTTCCTCATTCCCTCAGAAATCGCCCCAGGATCATGTAGGACATTAGGGAGAAGCTGCTGAGCCAGTGTGATAAATAACTCCCCAGGTATATGACCGGCCATTTATTAAGGAGCAGGAGTGGGAGTCGGAGTCGGTCCTAATAAAATTCAGGAGTGTGAGTCAGAGTTGGAGTCGGAGCTGCGGCTTACCGACTCCACACCCCTGGCTGCAATACTTCCTGCTTGTATAGCTACTGTCAATGCTGCACATGGTGGGTACTCTGGATATTAGTTGTTAATCATAGTAACAGTACTCGACTGTGTACACTGATGATATACATGTAGTACAGGATAAGTAATGTAATGTATGTACACAGTGACCCCACCAGCAGAATAGTGAGTGCAGCTCTGGAGTATAATACAGGATGTAACTCAGGATCAGTACAAGTTCAGTAATGTGATGTGTGTGTGTACACAGTGACCCCACCAGCAGAATGACTTGTCACTCCAATTATAAACACTAGGGGGCCACTCTTGAGACTACTGGGGCCACCAGTGGTCAGATCCCATGTGATCTGACACATCCTGTACATAGGAGTTATTTAAGAAAACCCCTTCAATTTTGCATATAAGCCATATCAGGTGATCAGACCTTTTATACAGCCATGTTGCATGAGTCCCTGTACTAGTAATAAATACTGTTCTGACTATCTGTACCATACTGCTATACGTTATACAGTGTATCTCTTCTATCACTTTGCCCACTATTACTCTAATCATGTGCTTTCTTCTTCTCCTAACTTTTTGGCCTGGTTTTATTCTGCTGCCAAGCTCGGTATTATCTGTCACAGGGACCTGTAGTAGTGGATGCATCGGTTTCTATGGCCATTACAATAGCTCATTAGCATGATAGAAGCTTCTAATAATATCCGGGACACTGATAATCCCCGCTGATGAGAAGATACACCAATGAGATACACAATCACCTGAATATGTATAACGCGTGCTCTTTGGATACAAGCTGCAGAAGATATGTACAATTCTACTACATCAGCAGAGTAGAGTAAGGGCCCCTCTCTATAGATATACTTTTGTTGCCTGTGTCTAAGTTTTTATTTACATAAAAAGTTATTTTTATGTGAATAGAGTCTGGTCCTATCATTCCCTTTGTTACATATTACTGTGCTGTATGTGCAGGGCACATAGGTGATTATGCAAGGGGTGGACATACCACACAGTAAGGCATAGTGGTGCCACGGCCAAGGGAATGATGGCTCCACCTCTTTGACACTATTCACAGCCCATATCAAGGTGTTTTTTATGTTCTGAATGCTTTCATTATCATCTATCCTGTGGTGCCGGAAGCTCAGTAGGCAGTCAGGGGATGACAGATTCACTTTAAGTCACTCCTGATATACCTTATGCTTCAGATGAGCCACCTTTTTATAATTTTTGTAGCTCGTCTTTCTACTTTATAAATATTTCTTTGTAGACATAGCATTCCAGACGTGGTTCCACACTGGCTGCACTGACTACTAGAGATGAGCAAACCGGGTTCGGGTTCGAGTTGATCAGAACCCGAACGTTCGGCATTTGATTAGCGGGGGCTGCAGAACTTGGATAAAGCTCTAAGGTTGTCTGGAATACATGGATACAGCCAATGACTATATCCATGATTTCCACATAGCCTTAGGGCTTTATCCAACTTCAGCAGCCACCGCTAATCAAATACCGAAAGTTCGGGTTCGGATGGACTCCAGCATGCTCCAGGTTCACTCATCTCTAATGACTACATATAAGGCAGTCAGAAATCACTACTCCTAAGTCTTTCTCTTCTGAAGTCTTTTCTAACACAGCACTATCAATAGGATACTCTGCCTTCTCTCCTGGTGAGGAGGACATGGAGGTAAAGGAAGATGGAGGAGAGCATGACAGATGAAGCTGTGGATGGAACACAGCCTGAGAGGGAGGCAGGGGAGGGGACTGACAGCTGACGGTAGTGATAGGTGAAGAGGCGAAGCGAAGCTCTAAGCTTGCAGAGGCTGCAGGCAGGAAGATCTGGCCTATTCACTATGCATGGCTTTTACATTTCACATAATGCCTCAAAGATGGAAGTACTGTAGGTACAGGTAAATGACCCTCATTACTACAGCCAGTGTCGGACTGGAGGATCCTCCGGTGGGCCCCCAGCATTAGAACCTGCACAAACACTGACTGACATTTTGTTTCTCACTGGTTCTTCATTGGTGGCCCCCAGAATCATTTCCTCTGGTGGGCCCCAGATACCCCCAGTGAGCCATTGACTCATGTTATAATGAATAGTGTACAAAAATGATTGTTACCCTTAAAAGAGAAGTCCTAAAGTAGTGGGGTCCCGCTGACTGCCTGAGCAGAGCTGACACGTTACAGCCTGGGTCCCCACTCAGACCAGGAAGCGGACGGGGACTGGATCGGTGGTACGCGGCCACCATCACTGGAGCTGGGGAGGTGAGAGCATTTTATTTCTTTTATCATCACCTTCCTCGGTATCTGTGAGAAAAAGATCTGCCTGGATTTCTCACTTAACTAGCACCCAAAAATAAAAACTCGTCAGGTGGAGGTAATTTTTCTTTTTTTGTTGCCATCTTAAGCCATAGAAAAAGCTCAACAACCCAGAGGATGAAATTCCCGCAAAGAACATCCCTTCCACGGGTCAGATCCAGGTTACATGGCCACTAACTTTTCATCAGTGTTCGCATAAATCAATAAAAATTCCTCTTTCATAAATTATTTGACTTTCTTGCTTTCTCGCCTCTCTAAACTCAAAAGCCACTTTGGAGAAGTGCAAATATCATTCAGGCGATGGATCAGCTCACTGAGGGATCAGGTTAAAGCTGCCCATAGAAGTCTTTAGAGAGGGCCAGGAGAGGAGAAGAAGGGAGCTACAGAATGGGGCACAAGAAAAGGAAGATACAGAAAAGCTGTTAAAAGCTCTAGTCCCAGTGCTGGACTCACAGCTTACATTGCTTACACTGCACTGTACTGCTCTATAAAGTAGCGATCCTCACGTATATATACATATAGCAGGTTATCTTTGAGGGTGGAATCACATGTACCACATTTTCAGCAGATTTCATGCTGCGAGCTTCTCACAATGAAATCCGCTGAGATAATTAATTCTAGAGATAATGATTTCTGCTGGAAATAGATTGTCCTATAGACTTGTAAAAGTTTAAAGGAGAAGTCCGGCGAAAATTTTTATTGAAGTATTGTATTGCTCCCGAAAAGTTATACAAACCCCAATATACACTTATTATGGGAAATGCTTATAACGTGCTTTTTTTCCCTGCACTTACTACTGCATCAAGGCTTCACTTCCTGGATAACATGGTGATGTCACTTCCTGGATAACATGGTGATGTCACTTCCTGGATAACATGGTGATGTCACTTCCTGGATAAAATGGTGATGTCACGACCCGACTCCCAGAGCTGTGCGGGCTGTGGCTGCTGGAGAGGATGATGGCAGAGGGGCACTGAGGGACACAGGGCACTGGAGGGACACTGAGCATTCCTCTGCCATCATCCTCTCCAGCAGCCACAGCCCGCACAGCTCTGGGAGTCGGGTTGTGACATCACCATGTTATCCATGAAGTAAAGCCTTGATGCAGTGGTAAGTGCAGGGAAAAAAAGCACTTTTTAAGCATTTCCCGTAATATGTGTATATTAGTGATTTGAATAACTTTTGGGGGGCAATACAATACTTTAATAAAAAAATTTCGCCGGACTTCTCCTTTAAGTGCTTAACACCTGAAATCATGCTTAACCTCTTAAGGACATAGGACGTACCGGTACGTCCTATGTCCTCACTTGCACTTCAAAGCGGGGGCGCGCGGCGGCCCCGCTTTGAAGTGCCGCGATCCCGAGTGCCGCGTGTAGCCCGGGACCGCCGCTATTAGCGGGCACGGTCTGATCGCCGTGCCCGCTAATTAGCTAATCGGAGGCAGCTGTCAAGGTTGACAGCTGCCTCCGATTACCGGAGGCAACGTTTCCCTGGTGTCTAGTGGGGGAGATCGCTCCTCCGGGACCTTGTCCCGGAGGAGCGATCTCCGTTACTGATGCCGGCCGGGGACGCGTCCAAGATGGCGCCGTCCTCGGCTCGGCACTCGTTTACTTCCGGCTGCAGCAGCCGAAAGCAAACGAGTGCCGATCTCATGGATCTCTGCAGCATATCTATGCTGCAGAGATCTCAATGAGAGATCCAAGTGTATATACTAGAAGTCCCCCATGGGGGCTTCTAGTATATGTGTAAAAAAAAAAAAAAAAAGTGTTGTTAATAGTAAAAAGCCCCCTCCCCTAATAAAAGTCTGAATCACCCCCCTTTTCCCAGGTTTTAAATAAAAGTAAACAAATAAATAAATAAATAAACATGTTTGCTATCGCCGCGTGCGTAATCGCCCGAACTATTAATTAATCACATTCCTGATCTCGTACGGTAAACGGCGTCAGCGCAAAAAATCCCAAAGTGCAAAATTGCGCATTTTTGGTCGCATCAAATCCAGAAAAAATGTAATAAAAAGCGATCAAAAAGACGTATATGGGCAATCAAGGTACCGATAGAAAGATCACATCATGGCGCAAAAAATGACACCTCGCACAGCCCCATAGACCAAAGGATAAAAGCGCTATAAGCCTGGGAATGGAGCGATTTTAAGGAACGTATATTGGTTAACAACGGTTTGAATTTTTTACAGGCCATCAGATACAATATAAGTTATACATGTTATATATCGTTTTAATCGTAACGACTTGAGGAACATGCATAACAAGTCAGTTTTACCCCAGGGTGAATGGCGTAAAAACACATTTCCCCCAAATAAAAGAAATGCGTTTTTTTTTTCAATTTCACCACACTTCGAATTTTTTTCTGGTTTCGCAGTGTACTTTATGCAAAAATTCAGCCTGTAATTGCAAAGTACAATTAGTGACGCAAAAAATAAGGGGTCATGTGGGTTTCTAGGTGGAAAAATGCAAGTGCTATGACCTTTTAAACACAAGGAGGAAAAACCGAAAACGTAAAAACGAAAATGGGCCATGTCCTTAAAGGGTTAGAGTCACTGTCGTTTTTTTTTTTTTTTTTGCAGAAATCAATAGTCCAGGCGATTTTAAGAAACTTTGTAATTGGGTTTATTAGCCAAATCTGCCATTATCTGCATGTAAAAAGCCTTTTCCCAGGTCCCCCCCCCTTCCTCTTTTTCATCCACTCTGAAAAATCTGAAAATTGTGACTTGTTGCAGGAGACGTACCCTGTCTGCTCTAGGGAGAGGGGAGGGGGGAGGAGGAAGGAGGGAGTTAGCCGGCAGCAGAAAGCAGATAACAGTGGATTACAGGCACGGAGCTGGGTGACAGCTGTAATCCGAGCTCAGACAGGTCACTGGTGATGGTCAGAAGAGATATCCCGTGAGGGATTTGTAGATTAACTCTTTGTTGTCCTGTTTTGGTCTTTTCTTTAGCTCTCTCCATAGGAGAACAATGAAGACAGGGGGGAGAGCTTCAAACTGCTTTTTCATGATAAAAATGCATTTTTCGGATAATAAACCCAATTACAAAGTTTCTTAAAATCGCCTGGACTATTGATTTCTGCAAAAAAAAAATTCACGACAGTGACACTTTAACTGTCTGTGTTCCACTGGCGTGCTGACGCATATTTCTCTGGGTCTCTGCTCAGTGACGGCCCGCTCAGCCAATCACTGCACTGTCTCCCAACAGCCAGTGATTGGTGGAGCGTCCCGTCACTGAGCAGGGACTCGAAGATGCACGTAGGATAACAGATATGCAACAATTCTAACCTGTCTATTTTACTGCACTGAGAATCTTCTGGTTCCAGGAGTGAAGTTAGAGTTAATCCATAAATGACCTTTCCTTAACCCTTTGAGTCCATGTGACGCAATTGCATCATGCAATTTATTATGAGATGAATCCAGAGTGAGGAGGAGGAGGAGGAGGGTGGAGGTGCAGCTGTTCAGAGCGTTCCCTTTAAACACCTTGTACGTTTTCCATATGAAGTAGATAAAGTAATTGGCTCTAATAAGGACGCATGCCCTATGTTTAGAGTGCTGGCAAAGATACAAAGCTTGCTGAGTGACTGGAAGTGTGCCAAGAGTTAAATCCCTGCCTGCAGCGGATCACACTGTTACCAGGAGTTTGTCATCTCCATGTATAATGAGCATTAGTAATTTTACAGGGTTCTGCGCTTTTTCTTCACCTTCTATAATTATCTGCACTTTATTTAGCTCTTCGGAGTGATTTATGGGAGACGTGAAGGTGAAGGGGCTGGTCACTACTCGGCTGCTTTCTCTAAGGCTATGTTCCCACGGTGTATTTGTCTTTCGGAAATTTCTGCAACTGTCACATTTATCTTAATAGAGCTTGCAAAATTCATTCTTGCCATAGATACACCCCTATGCTTGGAAAGGCTTGGAAACACTAACCTGTTTCATCCTTTAGTGAGAAAAAGCTTCTCAGCATTTTTCGTTTTTACTTCTTGAAGATGAATACAGAGTTTTTTTTACTGAATACATCTGTAACTCATCCGAGAGTAAAGCTTGTACATGTTCTTCTTTCTTCACACATGAGAATACTTTCTGTTGAGATAATGTCTGTCACATCCTTTGGTTTCAGTCTTTGACATCGGATTTATCAGTACAATGGATGTTTCAACACAAGGAGTGATATTTAGCTGCTTCACCTGTGACACAAACATCAGAAATTCTTCACATTTTCCTTTGCCTTCCGATGAAGCATTGTGTATGGGATTACTGTAGTGTCATAAATGAATAAAGCTAAAAACTAGAACTTAAAGGGGTATTCTTCTCATAATTTTTCATACAGTATGTTGCTGCCCATAGTGAGACTAACAATTCCTTTAATAAGTTATGTTTTCATGATGTTTTTTTCTGTTTTCTGTTTATATATTTTTTTCTCAAAATGACGTATGTCATTTAGCGTTTTTGGCCCCTGTCATTACAATGACGGCTGTTGGTACATTATTCCAGTTTAGGCCTCCTCCTGCACCAGATTTACGTAAATCAGGAGAAGGGGTCGATTTTTGTATCCGCCATATGGGAGGCACTAAGATCAGGTCGGTTGCCTCTAAGTGAATCCGGCAAGGTAGTTGGGGGCGGGGCCTAACTTAAGACCAGTGTGTGAGTATGCTGGTCTTCATAAATGTCCACCTATGTGTATTTGGCGGCCATCATTCCATTGACTTCAATGAATTCCACTTATTTCAGTTATAATTCAGTAATAATGGACGCTATAAAAAAAAGAACATTTTTATTATTTTTTTACACAATGTGAACATAGCCATACTTATACTTATATTATCTATTCAGTCTTCTTTCCTCAGTTCTGAGACACAAAAATCTGTGTGTGAGCTTTTCTATCTGTCTCTCCTCCCTCCCTCTCAAGGCGTCTAATTTAAACAAGTCCCTGGCAGGCTGTAGCTGCACCTTTGTAGTCTTTTTGTAATGTGGGGAGGGTTAATATGAGGTCAAGTTGCTGATGAACTGTGTTTAATCCTCTAAAAAATACAAAGTTGCCAAAAAGTTGCAGATAGGTACTTGTTTACATCAGCCAAGAGAGGGGGAGAGAGAGAGACAAAAGCTCATACACTTATATATTTGTGTCTTTAGCAGAAAGCAGCAGCTCAGAACAGGGGGAAGGAGACTGAATAGATAATAACAAGTAGGGAAGGAATTATTAGTCTCACCAAGTGTGGCAACATATGAAAAGTTATGTTTTACTGAAATAACCCTATTTTTTTTTCTACCAAAAACACCATCTAAAGGATATTGTGCAACATTTCGGTCTCTGCCCCTTTTCACACATTCTTTATGGACACTCAACTTTACAAATTATATAAAGTATCCCTTATTCTTCTACCTGACCTTATTTCCTTCCCCCTGCTACCCAGACATGAAACACCAGATCGATTCACATACATGTGAGGGCAGGTGTGGAGACCTTCCTGACTACAAAAGATTTCAAGCGACTCTGTACTCACAATCTGTCCCCCCCCCCCCCAAACCCCTTGTACCTTCGGATAGCTGCTTTTAATCCAAGATCTGTCCTGGGGTCCGTTCGGCAGGTGATGCAGTTATTGTCATAAAAACAACTTTTAATCCGGCAGCGCTGTGTCTAACGGCCGGGGCTTACATTTGTATATGCATTAGGCTGGCACCACCTCTCTGTCCTTCCTCCCCACCCTCCTCATCATTAGGAATGATCCAGGAACATTTATTGCTGTTTGAGCTTTGCACGGGTGTCTTAACGATCCAGCCCATGTTCATTATACACACAGGTGGGGAATAAGAAGCAATCTACCTGGAGCATTCCTAATGATGAGGAGGGTGGGGAGGAAGGACAGAGAGGTGGTGCCAGCCTAATGCATATACAAATGTAAGCCCCGGCCGTTAGACACAGCGCTGCCGGATTAAAAGTTGTTTTTATGACAATAACTGCATCCCCTGCCGAACGGACCCCAGGACAGATCTTGGATTAAAAGCAGCTATCTGAAGGTACAAGTGGTTTGGGAGGGGTCAGATTGTGGGTACGGAGTCGCTTTAATATTATGTTTCTGCTTACGCAGACAATAGAGATCAACATCCATGGCAGCCACACACACAGCAGATAGTGATCATGTGACTCATGAACAGCAGCTACACACACAGAATATAGTGCTTATGTGACATCCAAGGCAGCTGCACACACAGTTATGATGTGGCACATCCATGGTAGCTGCTCAGTCTAAGGCCATGTTCACATTGTGTAAGAACATCAGCCTTTCTTTGACATGGTTATGTCAAACAACGGCCACTGTCTTGCATGCTCACCCATTTGATTTGATTTTACTTGATCATTGATCATTTGATTTTAATTTGAATGTGGGCACATTCGGGTGTCCCCGCACTCCAATTTACCATAGACCACAGTGTAAAGTAGCCATACTTTACACTGTAAGCACAGCCCATTTTGTACATTTACAAGCGGCCATACAAAATCGACCTGTCGCAGAGAACGGACACTATACATCATGCAAAGCGGGGAAACCATCCAGGACAGGCATTCACACACTGTATTTTAGCAATAAACAACAGACGTGGTTGCAGGTTGCAAAAATGGCCGTTGTTTATTGCCAACAATCGAGTGTATGGAACAACGGCCGTTGTTCCAACCTGCAACAACGGCTGTTGTTTATTGTTAAAATACATTGTGTGAACATGGCCTAAGGCTGCAATCACACGTCCGCAAATTTTGCAGAAGGTGAATGCCTGTCCTGGATGGTTTCCCCGCCTGGCACGATGTATCAATATCATGTCGGCAGCAGGGTCTCTGCGGCACTGTAGTGACAGAGCTGCGTCGTTTGTGGACACGGAATGACGAAGATCACCGACTGTAAAAGGAACCTAAGAGTGCAACATAGACACATGAAACCTAATGTCACTTCAGTCGGCTATCCAGAAGCAGAAGACACCTAATAGGCAGAGAAACTCCCAGCAATGGTTACATTAAATAAGCCTGCTGTCAGTGGCATACTCCCAAGTGTGATTGATGACATCCAAGCTATTCCTCTTGAGTCAACACACCCTGACATCAACTCAATCAATCCTGGGTGGTCAAAGCTGTAGTCTAAGCAGAAATCGTATTCCTTATAGTCACTTGAGACTAGGGAAGACAGGCAAAGACACATTACTATTCTATGGGAGAATATGATGAACTTCCAGGGATAATTGTGTCTATATGTGTCTTGTATTGTATCAAGTGAAGAGCAGAGGTGACTAAAGAAGACAGCTGAGAAATGGTAAAGGAGGGGGAAAAAAAAAAAATCAAAGGTCTTTACATTATATTGCATATCCTGTACTGATCCTGAGTTAGGGTATATGCACACTGAGCAATTCTTGTGGAATTCCGTGCAGATTCCACCGTAAAAAGCGTGTGGAATTCCGCTAATTTAAATGCAACATTGCTCCTTTCCATGCACATTCCGCACGGAATCCGCGTTCCGCCCAAAGAATTGGCATGTCATTTCTTTGGGCGGATTCCGCTAGAGGAATCCTATGGAAGTCAATGGGGCTTGAATTCTGCTTGAAATCCGCTTGCATTTCGCTCGATTTCGGCTCAAATTCATCTCCTATTCTGCCAGAGCAGAATAGGCGAGGAATTTCAAGCAGAAAACTTTCTGCTTCAATTCCTCGAGAATTGCTCAGTGTGCATATACCCTTACATGCTATATTTGGGTATGTGCACACTGAGGAAAAGGTGAGGTATTAGGTGAGGAATTGAAGAGGAATCTTTGGGGATTCTGCAAGAGGAATCCTATAGAAGTCAATTCCGCTTGCATTCTGCTTGCATGAATTCCGCTTGCATTCTGCTTGAATTCTGCTTCAATCCCTTGAGAATTGCTCAGTGCGCACATATCCTTAGGGTGGGTTCACACTACGGAGTCCGCACTGATAAGTTTTGGTGGATTCCGTCGCTCGTACGCAGGGGTGTAGCTAATGTCTCTTGGGCCCCGGTGCAAAAGGTCAACTTGGCCCCCCCCCCTTTCTCGATACTATTGGTATATATATATATATCTCAAGACTGATATTACCAATAATACCAGTATACAGGAAATATTATCACCATACATATTACCGCCACACTGTTACTAAACAAATCCTGTTTACTGAGACCAATATTGCCAATATTACCAGTACACAAGGGGAAATATTACTGATATTTTATTATATATTATTCAATTATAGATGCCCCCCATGTTATCCCCCATATAGATGGCCCCCCATTTTATCCCCCTTACAGATGCCCCCCATGTTGTCCCCTCCTCCTGCCCCTCCTCCTGTCTAGTGTTTGGAAATGCTTTCTGAATCCAAAAACTCAGCATTTGTCTCCCAGTGGCTGGAGAAGTTGTATGTCGCCTTAGGGAGTCCTATAAAACAAAGATACAGCCATAAGCTATAGGCTGTATCCATGTTATCCTGGCAGCCCTAGGGTGGCATCCAACTTCTCCAGCCTCTGGGAGTCAAATGCAGAGCGTTAAGGCAAAACTGGTAAAAATTGTAAATTGGATGATGAAAACATATAAGTAAATCAACCCCTGAGGAGTCAATTAGTACATACAGTTCTTACTCTGTAGTGATTCTAAGTTCATCTCCAGAGCTGTACTTTTGCACTACTCTGCTATTGATACCACTGTGTATATACCTTACTTTTCCTGTACTGATCCTGACTTACATAATGTATTATACTTCAGAGCTGCACTCACTATTCTGCTGGTGGGGTCACTGTGTACATACATTACATTACTTATCCTGTACTGATCCTGAGTTACATCCTGTATTATACCCCAGAGCTGCACTCACTATTCTGCTGGTGGGGTCACTGTGTACATACATTACATTACTGATCCTGAGCTACATCCTATATTATACTCCAGAGCTGCACTCACTATTCTGCTGTTGCTGTGACGAAATCAGCAACAAAGAAGACCATTGCCATTATTTCCTTATCTTTATCTTAGATATATACTTATCCCAGCAGATTTACATTGACTTATTGTGCATTTTCAAATCACATCTGTTAGAGATTCGTTCCAAGCATCTACTACTCTTTCAGTAAAATAATATTTTCTGTTATTTATTTTGATCCTCCCCCAACTACCCTCAGGTTGTTGTTTAGTGATCTGCATTTTGGGAAGTATTGTCTTTACATCTGGCTAGCTGCCTACTACATTACAGGAGCTCAGCTGTTGGGACAATGGTTTGGGAACTAAACAGGAATCCAGACTGAGGTATTTTGCATTAACTGATATACTATAGCAGGGGTAGGGGACCTCGGCTCTCCAGCTGCTGCAAAACTACAACTCCCATCATGCCTGGACAGCCAAAGCTAAAGTTGTAGTATTGTAACAGCTGGAGAGGCAATGTTCCCTACTCCTGTACTATAGCAAACCCTAAGCTCTGTGATTAGGTTTGTATGGATTTCCCTGGATGTACATAAGGATGTCCACAGTAAGGAAACATTTTCAGGCTACGTCACCACTAGGTATAAACAATGGCCGTTGTTTTAAATATAAATTTGCATTGAAGTTTATGAACAACAGCCGGAAATAGATGACATGAACTGAACATTATTTTGATGGCCGTAGCCAAACAACGGCCCTTGTTCAGCACATTGTGGGACATAACTGCCGTTGTTTACGTTGACTTCAATGCAAATCATTGCATTGTGAAAAGAATTGTTTCGATTGAAAACAATGGCCGTTCATTTCATAAAAAGTGCGTCGTGTGAACACAATGTAAAATTATGAATGAGCAAATTAAGCTTAAATGACCTAAAACCAGAAATCTCAGTGGGTCAAATGGCAAAAAGCACATAGATCGGTGCACAAACTGAGAAATGAACCTATGATAGCCACAAAAAGAAAAGAGGGCAGAGACAAAGGAGGAGGACAAGTGCAGAGGCAGGGAGGAATCACAGGTGAAAACGGAGTGTTCCTGCTGGCAAGCAGTGACAAGACTAACACACCCTGTGCCATGTTGGTCGTGTCAAACCTTCCTGTTTTCGTCCCATCGCCCAGAGCTCTCTTGCAGGTGTCCCATCTGTTTTCTCCAAAAAATAAACTGGATTTATTATGCTTGAGACTGTGGATGATCTCCGGCTTCGATCGCTGCATAATCAGGGTCTATGTGCAAAGGGCCAAACAATGAGATCAGCAGCTCAACTCAAATGGTCCATTTACATGGAGCGATAATTCGCCCAATCGATCGTTTAATGATTTTGATTTGGTTTTTACAACAATCAACATTTAAACAAATAAATCGTTAGAAAAATCGTTATTGCGATCGTTTTTAGGATCGCTTAATCCCATCTCACACATAGGGTGAATCTATGAAAGACTGTTTAGACGAAGCGATATGCCATACCCTATACTGATGTCCACCAATCACACAGAAATGTATAAAAAAATTACTTCACAGTTACAACTGTCTGGATATTACAATCAAAATAACATAAAGTGGGAAATCAAAGTTGCTGTCATCTGAAGTTAAACAAAAAAACTTCCTTGCATATAGCAATGTAATCTATAATTATACAGTTCAACTGTATTGGCATTAATATATGCAAACTTAATATATACAAAAATATACAAAGAGCAAGTAATGAAGAGTATTGCTGGGCTGCAACTCTATTACTATTAGTAGGCATGATGGAACACACTCAATGACCACAATCACCACCCCAGACCCTAACATAGATTTCACTCTGCGACTTCCTCAGGGGAAAAACACGAATGATTAATTGCTACAAAAATGGCAACAAAGCACTATGTGTGAACCAGGCTTGAGAAAAGCATGTAGCATCTTGTAGGACCTGTAAAATCCAGAGGCTTTATTAAATCTATATTAAATCTATAGATTAACTAAGGCCTTTGGACTTTACATAATGAGACATGGTGAGTGCCTGTAATGTTTTTTTTTTCTATTTGTTGGATTTATTGCATTAACTTACACTTTAGTTTTTATGTCATATGAACATTTATATAGACTATTACTCCTATTTGCATAGTGTTTGCTGTGCTTTTTTCTTTTGAAGTGTATGACAAATGATAAGTTGGCATCAAAATTGCTGTAAAAGGATAAATTGGCATCAAATCGGCTGTAAAACTCAGAGTTTGAAACCATCGTCTTAGGCTATGTTAACTCATTGTATTTTGGTCAGTATTTGTAGTCAAAATCAGGAGTGGAGCCGACAGAAAAATTATAATGGAAAGAGTCATCAAACCACTGGTTTTGGTTGAAAACATACTGACCAAAATACTGAGCGAAATACTGTGTGTGAACATAGCCTTACACATACAGTTGTAGCAAACTTTATCCTAATATTGACCAAGTTACATGCCACAATGTATGTAGGTATCAATATCAGGTGAATTCCACCCCTACGTGCCATTATTTTTTATTCTGTATAATAAATGCTCTAAATAAAATAAAAAAATTAAAAAAATTACAGAATGGCTGTATTTTGTTAATCTACCTCCCAAAAATGATACCGATAAATTTTTTTCCACAAAAAAACAATCCTCCACCCACCTTCATCAGGAAAAAAAAAGAGTTTTGGAATAGGACAACACAATTTGTATTTTTATTTTCTTTACAAAAAAAAAGTCTCTTTTGTGACAAACTAGTAAAACTTAAAGAGACAATAAAATCTGGTTTTGACCCAAAAGATAAAATGAATAAATAAATAAATAAAATAAATAAATAAAATAATGAATTGGTTTATTCTTACCCCACGATGAACAGCATATATTTAGAATGCAAAAAAAATAAATATTTTTTTTCAATTCTCCATCCCAAACATACAGTTTATCACTGTGGCATAATCCCTACAGATGATATATAGGATGATTATAGGAGGCGACACTGGGCCACAGTGCACTTTGTTCGTGAATTTCAACCTGTGTCTGAAACAGTAGGACTTTTCCGCATATGACAGAAAGAAGAAACATATATGGGATAGATAATTGTTGCTATATTCTATTTAGGTAAAACAATATAAAGGTCCCACAGGCATAAACTAAATGTGCATAATAGAGCCAGACCAATAACTATGTAGTTCAGTGTGATACTACAACTCCCAACATATCACTGGGAACAATCCATGCAGAAAACAAACTAGATCCAGCAAAAAACAACATATATTGTAAATATAGGTTTACATCAAATGCAAAATGTCTCAACGCATTTCTCCCTATTATGTCGGTTTCATCAGGAGGCTCATGTACTGGATAACAAAGAGGAAAAAATGTACCAAGTAGGTCAGATGAATATCCAGCATAAGATGCACAAACCAGAAATTAGAAGGCCAGATAACCATGCTCCTATGCCCTAAATCCTGTGCCAGACAAAGAGGAGAGAAGAACTTTTCCTTAAGTAGCAATTAAGCTTTATTAATATAATACAGAAAAAAACATTCAATAGTTCACAAAAGTTTCTGAAAAGGTGGAAAACTGCAATGTTTTTGCCACAATTTCAGAAATAACAGCAAAAAAAAAGTGACTTTACTGCAATGTGAGAACAAAGCCCAAGAAGTATTAAGCCTTAGATCCTGTTAGATCCTGAGGATACAGAGTATAAGAGAGGAGGATGATCCCGGACACAGGAGCTGCTTTCTTGCACTGTTGTAGCGGGGGTCATACACACAGACTGCTGGCCGTTGATCAGATGATGAGCTGACACCCCATGGTAATGATACAGTTACATTATCTAGATACATTCTTGTAGTTTTTCCCACAGCACCTAAGCTGCATGCTGTGAATCGGTGATGGAAACGTCGCCTCGTGTTTTGGTTTTTGTTGCTACAAACACATCGTCCATTTACATAAATATGTGATATTCTTGAAGTAACAGGAAGATCGTATCTGATTTATCCTAACACTACTCTATGTGGAAAACGTAGCGCTCCTGGGCATCCGTGTGCTCGGTTTTACCTTCTCTCTGGCTACAGTCGAGGGGGGGGGGGGGGGTGATTCTTGGCGCTCGTCTTCTCTGTATATTGGAGACTGCAGTGTAAACAGAATACAGTCATACAGAATCACGGATCGATAATCATCTGAATCAGGCCGATTATCGCTCTGTGTAAGAGAGACAACCATCAGCTGATGAAACGATCATTGGCTGATCATTGGTTTAGGTTTAAACCTAAAATTGTGGGACGATGACAGGCTGCACAGACGCTGCTACCACCAGCTGCGGAGTACAGGAGAGAAGACCGAGAGCGGGAAAGGTAAGGTATCAAGTGTTTGGGCAAAGGCTGCATGGACATTGCTAACGATGTCCATGCAGCCCTTATGGTGCGTTTACATAGACAGATTTGTCTGACAGACTTTCTAAGCCAAAGCCTGAAACAGACTATAAACAGGGAACAGGTCATAAAAGAAAGACTGATATTTCTATTCTTTCCAAATCCATTTCTGGCTTTGGCCTCAAAAATCTGTCAGATGAATTTCTCTGTGTAAACGCACCGTTACTGCCTGATTATCGGGCCGTCTTATATCTAGCAGATCGGTGCTGGTTTACTAAATGATCGGTCCGTAGTCGGCCCATGTAATAGGATCCTAAGGCCTCCAAAAAATTCCAGAAAAACTGCCAATGCATTTTGCATTTTTTTCTGGCATTTCTGACTTTATGTGTGAAATTTTGTGGTTCAGGTGTTTTTATGTGCTGAACTTTTTTTTTCCCCTCTACCATCACATGACCTAGCTGCTGGACCACAATACGCCACACCCTCAGCATGCTACGTTTCCCCCACAAAAAAAAACAAAAACATAAAAAAAAAAACCATGTGTGTAAGGCAGATCATAAACTTCCATTGACTTCCAGTTAACATCTGGCCAATGGCGTTTTTGAGAAAACTAAATAAAAAAAATGCCATGGTGTTTTCATTGGTGTTTTACCAAGATTTTAAGGCAATGTGAAACCAGCCTTAAAGTGAACCTGTGACACTGATTTATCACCATTCTTCAGATTGGGCTTGGAGAGATCCAAGATGGGTGGTATGGTCTATTTCTGTTTAGTAAAACTCTTGCCGGGCATTGTACTGACCAGCATGGACCTAGATCTCTCCACACCTGATCAGAAGAATAGGCGGGTATGCTGTAATTTTTCCTCCAGTATTTCAGGAATTACATTTGTGATAGTATAGAATGCTAAATTTGGAACAGGAGATGTTAAGATACATCTAACTTTGGACCAGGAATACATACCTCACTGTATACTACATCCCAAAACCACTATCAGGCTATGTTCAGACCTCGTATGACACCGTCCGTAACCGGTCTCTGAAAAGATCATCCCGGCCGGTACTGCAGTGGCGGCAAGATGATCTTTGCAGCTGCAGAGTTCTCATGCTGGCGCATCCATGCGCCTGCATCAGACCTCTCCAATGCAGGCTATGGAGCGAGCGGCCGGATTCGCTCGCTCCATACTGTGCACTGACAGAGGTTGACATGTCAGTTTCTCCCGCCAGAGCGAGAGATCCCGGCCGGAGTGTATACTATGTGTATACGCTCCGGACAGGATCCGATAGGGGGCAATATTACGCATATTTTCCTATGGCAACGACGGCCGTAGTTTTACGAAAATATACGTAGTGGGAACATAGCCTCACACTGCATGCATCACAGCAAATAAATGTTCAGTTGCTGCGACCTCTACCCAACAGTTGCCAGAAATCCAATCAGGATCATGAATTTTTGGTCACATGATGGTAACGTTTGTATCCAGTCTAGACAATCCTCCGTGAATGAACTAAATCTGCAGAGCAAATCATTTCTATGTGCTCATAGTTTGTTGCAATGTATCAGTATCAATAACATGTACGGATCGGGGGTTCTCACTGTTCAGCCCTTCATGTTCCTATTAATAGGCAGCAAGCTGTAATCTCAGAAACAGAGATAACATAAAAAAAAAAAAAAGATAAAAAAATTGCAGAATTTATCATTATACAAGAGGCAAACACAACTTGCTTCTTAGGATGATTTGTTGGATTCAAACAGTTTCTTTTTTTCTTCTGTCATTTTGTTTTATTCGTCATCACAATGAAGGCCACTGTTCTGTAATATTAGGAGAGGCTACAGTGTGTTTATAATGGGTGAGAAGTCAGCTGTGACACTGCATTGTATTTAATGGACTTCCCTCTCAGAGGCCCATCCATACCGGGAGGCATCAGTCCCATGGCACATTGTAGTGGCCTCTTCCATTCATTGCTATGTTGATAGAAGGGTGACATGTTTTGATAGAACCTTTTACTTAAATGTCAGCTGGAAACAACAGTGTGATTTCAGGTGCTTGTAAATATTACAGCAAATGGCAGAACTTATCACATTGCCCCCTAGTGACCCAGACTGGGAAAACACATTCAAGAGATCAGTTACTGGCAATAAAAAGAAGTCTGATCATAATCAGTGAAAAATACAAGAAAAAAATTAAAAATGGAAAATGAAAGGAAATTGCAGTGGCCAGCGCTGTCCCAAAAAGTCCATCAGATTGTTTGAGGAAAATGGTAATATTTATTGTATAGCATCGGTTATAACACGTGTCGGGAGACTCTCTTCCTTTATCAAATAGAGCACATTTGGGAAGCGCTAGTACTATTTATTTCCTATTTTTATTTGTTTATTGATTATAATCATTGGTAATAGCGGTGAGTGACGGGTTGGAGAAGACATTTCTATCCTCTTCCAGGATGATAAACTGGAAACGTCCTCACACCAAGATCAGAACAGCGAGCAGTGAGAACATGACAGGCTGACCCTGACAGTCCTTGCTTCTCAATATCAATAATTCTCCATGTGTTACTGGCCGGGGACGTGCAATGAAACAACAAACTCTGACTCGTGGTGAAGTGAGAACAGTAACATAACCCTATGAGCACGGACTGTCCAGAACAGCACAATAGAAGAAAAGGGAAACTCACAGACATGTTCCTGGAGCCAATCCATGACTATACAAACCCTACTGGAGGAAGCATTGTCCTGCTGACAGCCTCCTTCTACCATAGGAGAAACACCTCCCATGGAGAGATCAACTTTAGCTTGATCGCCACAATGTTTAGAGAAGCCATACTGTCCAAATATCCATTCATAGGTATCAGAGGAGCCAGGGTGCAAAATAATAATACCCCCCCCCCCCTACCACCACCACCACTACCTCCATTGCATCTCCTCCACTAGCCTAAACTGGTCACACCAACATGTCGTGGAATCATGCTGCTTGTGCCAAATCCTGCCCGACCCATCATTGCCTCCACTGTTCAGCAATAACGTTTTTGATCTTTTAACCCCCTGGAATCTCACTGTTCTGTTTCTCTTAGGTAAAATGGCCCTGGAGATGGTCTTTTGCTGTTATAACCCATCCGGACTAAGGGTACAAACCCACACACCGTATACGCAATAGATACGCAGCAGATTTGATGGTGCAGATTTGATGCTGTGTTCAGTTATTTAAATCTAATCTGCTGCGTATTTGCTGCGTATCGCAGCAGTAAATACGCTGCGTATACGGTGTGTGGGTTTGTACCCTAAGGAGCAGAGAGTTCTGGGCTTAGACTTGTTAGCTGGACACCAGCATTGTATTTGGCTGCAGTTTTTTGACTGCTTCAGCAATGAGTTTTTCTGTCTACGGAATCTCCTTAGGCTGGATGTTTTTCCTCAATTGCACCATTCTTCATATACTTAAAGAAGACCTGTCACCCCCCATTCCGGGGTGACAGGCTCCCGACCCCCCGTTACAACCCCCTATACTCACCTGATCCCGCCGGGTCCCGCTTCCTGATCCGGTCGGGTCACGGAGATATGAGCGCCCGGAGCCCGGCACACGCGCTCACAGGAGAGTCCGACGCTAATAGAGAATGAATGGGGAGTCCGATGCTCCGTCATTCTCTATGGGCATCGGACTCTCCTGTGAGCGCTTCGGGCGCTCATATCTCCGTGACCCAACCGGATGAGGAAGCGGGACCCAGCAGGATCAGGTGAGTATAGGGGGCTGTAACGGGGGGTCGGGAGCCTGTCACCCCGGCACGGGGGTGACAGGTCCTCTTTAATTTACACAAGAAAACCCCACAAGGCTGGCAGAAAAATCCTGGTCCCAGCCAAAGACCCAATGTGCTCTGTCACTATAGTGCCGCAGAGATTCAAACAGTTTCCCTGTTCCTGGCATGATACTACAGGGCTTCCCCGTCAGTAGCAGTAGTAAAATACGGGACATGGGAATAAGCCCTAAGGCCAGGTTCACACTA
The DNA here is from genome assembly GCF_027789765.1 of Dendropsophus ebraccatus. Taxonomy (NCBI): domain Eukaryota; kingdom Metazoa; phylum Chordata; class Amphibia; order Anura; family Hylidae; genus Dendropsophus; species Dendropsophus ebraccatus. The sequence goes on from NC_091465.1 coordinate 16,972,967, forward strand.
TGTAAAAATAATGGACGTTATTTGCCCAATGATGCCTGTTATTATGAAAGACAGCCATCTTTTGTACATAGTGTGCACCTAGCCTAAAGATAACTTTAAGAAGTAACTTCCCGTTCCCAAAATCTCCTTCCGGTTTGTGCCCCCAGCTACTATGCAGACCTATGTGTCTCTATGGTTATAGACTAGTGCATAGTCAGATACCACAGTTCTGCCGTCTTCTGTCTGTTTTCTACTTATTGACCCTCCTTCAAACATGCAAGAGATCTGGAAAGCCCCTTTAAGGCTGGGGACGCTTGGGTGACTCCAGGCTATGGCTCGGTTTTAATGACAGGTTGGAATATTTATGTTTCTGAATGGTAATTGTTTTATTGTTTATTATGTTTCTAGCTTCATATGTTTTGCTGTCATTTACATTCATGCTAACGCGTTTAACTTTCAATGGGATCTGTGTCAGGAGCAATTATGTAAGTAATGGATGGGGAGGCCTTGAGGACAATGCGGCGCACGGGTGGTTTTCTCTATAAAATAAAGAAGAATAACATGGGGATTGCTACACTTGTTTTCTGTACAATATTTTGGGTGTGACCACAGAGAGGTTAATCTCGGATCATCACACAGAATGTGTCAGTGAAAAAAGAGCATGTAACAATGCCACATTGTTTTATAGGGAATTATACTAATCACATGAGATTGCAGAATGATGGGTGATGGTTAAAGGACATGCAGAGGTTACACCAGCTGCGAGGGCCTCTGCATACTATACAGCCTGTACGTGAATAATAGTATACATCCTCTATACCAATTGCACTATACTGTACAGCCTCTCTCTCTCTCTCTCTCTCTCTTTATATATATATATATAAAATAGTGCACAGCCTCCATATAGACTACACCATACACCCTGTACATGGATAATGCTACGCAAAAAAACTGTCACTTAATGCAGTGATTTTCAACCAGTGTGCCGCGGCAGATGGTCGGGTGTGCCGCGGGGAAAGTTCCATAAACTATGGTGCCCCTGTGTTTTGTTCCCCGGCAATGCGCAGCGATCGGTGGCGGATTATAATGTGGGCAGTTGCATGGTGCGCTGCGGCGGGCCGTGATGCACGCATCCAATCAACGTGTGCGGTACGGCCCGCCGCAGCGCACCGCGCTCCCGGTCTCCGCTGATTGGAGGAGCACGTCCGGGCCCTACGGGCGGCCAGTAGGTGAGGCGGACAGCAGCGGCGACCATCTCGGAGGAGGTGAGGAGGAAGGGGGGGAGAGAAACCTGGGGATGGGGGAGAGAAACAGCGGAGAGAAGCAGGGGGGAGAGAAATTTGGTGGAGAGAAGAAGGGGGGAGAGAAGTATGGTGGAGAAAAGCACAGGAGAGAAGCATGGGGGAGAGAAGCACAGGAGAGAAGCAGGGGGAGAATAATGGTGGAGAGAAGCACAGGAGAGAAGCATGGGGGAGAGAAGCACAGGAGAGAAGCAGGGGGGAGAGAAGCACAGGAGAGAAGTATGGGGGAGAGAAGCACAGGAGAGAAGCAGGGGGGAGAAGTATGGTGGAGAGAAGCACAGGAGAGAAGCATGGGGGAGAGAAGCACAGGAGAGAAGCATGGGGAGAGAAGCACAGGAGAGAAGCAGGGGGAGAAGTATTGTGGAGAGAAGCACAGGAGAGAAGCATGGGGGAGAGAAGCACAGGAGAGAAGCAGGGGGGAGAAGTATGGTGGAGAGAAACACAGGAGAGAAGCATAGGGGGGAGAAGCATGGGGGAGAGACGCACAGGAGAGAAGCATGGAGGAGAGAAGCACAGGAGTAAAGCAGGGGGGAGAAGTATGGTGGAGAGAAGCACAGGAGAGAAGCAGGGGGGAGAAGTATGGCAGAGAGAAACACAGGATAGAAGCATGGGGGAGAGAAGCACAGGAGAGAAACAGGGGGGAGAAGTATGGTGGAGAGAAGCACAGGAGAGAAGCATGGGGGAGAGAAGCACAGGAGAGAAGCATAAGGAGAGAAGCATGGGGGAGAGAAGCACAGGAGAGAAGCAGGGGGGATAAGTATGGTGGAGAGAAGCACAGGAGAGAAGCAGGGGGGAGAAGTATGGTGGAGAGAAGCACAGGAGAGAAGCAGGGGGGAGAAGTATGGTGGAGAGAAGCACAGGAGAGAAGTAGGGGGGAGAAGTATGGTGGAGAGAAGCACAGGGGGGAGAAGAAAACAGGCCCAGGTTTCACACTGAGTGAGTATAAATACATTTAGAATCTATATTATTAACTATATGTATAATATATACTGTTTTAGTGTCATTTTGTGCCATTTTGGTTGGTGGTGTGCCCCGGGATTTTTTAAGTATAAAAAGTGTGCCGCGGCTCAAAAAAGGTTGAAAATCACTGACTTAATGTATGGGGGCATTATTACAGCATGGAGGCAAAGGGGATAGGGATGAGTGAATTAACAGTAGGAACTAAGCAAAGCGCTTTGTTCCTATCTGTATTCTGCTGATCAGGCTTTGGGCTTTGAAGTCTGCTCTGCTCTGTGCCGCTCCTCCCCAGGTATTGGAAAAAAGATGGATCCAGTTCTGGGAAACTGGGAGAAGTTTCCTAGGACGGGATCCATCTTTTTACTGTATGGAGGACCAGCAGGCATTTTTACTGTATGGAGGCACAGGTGGCATTACTACTGTATGGAGGCACAGGGGGTATTATTTTTGTATGGAGGCACAGAGGGCATTATTACTGTATGGAGGCACAGGGGGCATTATTACTGTATGGAGGCACAGCGGCCATTATTACTGTATGGAGGCACAGTTGGCATTATTACTGTATGGAGGCAAAGGGGGCATTGTTACTGTATGGAGGCACAGCTGGCATTATTACTGTATGGTGCCTCCATACAGTAATAATGCCCCCTGTGCCTCCATACAGTAATAATGCCTTCTGTGCCTCCATACAGTAATAATGCCACCAGTTGGCATTATTACTGTATGGAGGCACAGCGGGTATTATTACGGTATGGAGGCACAGGGGGCATAATTACTGGATGGAGGCACAGGGGGCATTATTACTGTATGGAGGCACAGAGGGCATTGTTACTGTATAGAGGCACAGCTGGCATTATTACTGTATGGAGGCACAAGGGGCATAATTATTGTATGGAGGCACAGGGGGCATTATTACTGTATGGAGGCACAGAGGGCATTGTTACTGTATAGAGGCACAGCTGGCATTATTACTGTATGGAGGCACAGAGGGCATTGTTACTGTATAGAGGCACAGCTGGCATTATTACTGTATGGAGGCACAAGGGGCATAATTATTGTATGGAGGCACAGGGGGCATTATTACTGAACAGAGGCACAGCGTCCATAATTACAGTATAGAGGCACAGAGGGCATTATTACTGTATGGAGGCACAGGTGGCATTATTACTGTATGGAGGCACAGAGGGCATTATTACTGTATGGAGGCACAGTTGGCATTATTACTGTATGGAGGCATAGCAGCCATCATTACTGTATGGAGGCACAGAGGGCATTATTACTGTATGGAGGCACAGTTGGCATTATTACTGTATGGAGGGATAGCAGCCATCATTACTGTATGGAGGCACAGGGGGCATTATTACTGTATGGAGGCACAGCAGCCATTATTACTGTATGGAGGCACAGGGGGCATTATTACTGTATGGAGGCACAAGGGGCATTATTATTGTATGGAGGCATAATATACAGCCTCTACATTATTACTAGTATTATTAATACTGTATGAAGGCATTGAGGGCATTATTACTATATAGGGGCACTATTACTGTAGGCAGGCACTGAGGACATTATCACTATTTAGGGGCACTATTGCTGTATAGATGCACAGCGGGCATTATTACTGTATGCGTGTGGGCACAGTGGGGGTATTATTACTATACAGGGAAAATGGTGACATTATATGGAGGCACATGAGGAATTATTTCAGTATGGGGCACTGTTACTGTATAGAGGCTTGGGGGGGGCTTGTAACTGAATGTAACTGTAATCACTTATACAGGCTGCAGAGCTCCTATGTGATACTTGAATATACCACTGCATGGCCAATGTATTTGGGGAACATTAGTTAAATTGGCCTCTATAGTAGATACAGTATACATTGACATGGTCAGTTATTTGGGCCTTGTATAGGGATGTAAGTTCAGGGTTCACTCTTTATATACTGTACATATTATTTGGGAGTGGGTTTAACGTATCTAAGGATAATGTATATGTTTCTAAAAAAGTAATTACCAGATGAGGGGGGTGTAGCTATGCTTGTTTCACGGCAATGCTGTACTAATAAACAACATAATTTTAGTAAAACTAAAATATATCTGTTTTTTTTTTTTGGTGGGGGGGGGGATATCTTGTGGATCATGCAGCAGCTCCCCATCTCTGTGATATGACAAAGGTTTTCTTGGGGTGCTGGGGATCGCCTCTGACACTTTGCACTGGAAAATAAAATAATTTTTCAATGCTAAAGAAGCACAGACAGATATATGAAAGGTACCATCTTCCTCCTGGAGCTAATAGCTATCTAGCAGTGTCAGCCGTTTGGAATCTGAATTGTAGCTGACAGATTCACCCTTATGTGCGGCATCAGATTGGGTGCAATAATCTCCGTCTCTCTGTTATCACGTTCTTATAGTAAAACATCTGTATAGCTCTGGTGTTTTTTATGATCAAGTGATATCAGATTAATCACAATAAATACGGAAATTATTTTTTAAAGTGTATTTTCTAGCTTTGGATTTGGTATTAAACAAAAGCATCCACATCCCTGCATCTCGTACGCCGGCGGCAGCTCAGTCATTGGCTGGTGACCATGTGTCTTGATAAATCATGGGGTCTGTGCTCTCAATAGAAAGATGCAGCTGTTAAGAAATGTGAGATGGGGGGTCATTTATCTTAATGCTGGTACTAGGCTAAATCTAATGTGAAGCTCGACTAAGTCCTTGGCCAGTTAGTCAGAACAAATAGATCACATTTACCACCAGAGCAGTCTTTGTTTGCATTGATGCCTCTTTTATACAGTAGCATTTAATCATTTTAAAGGGGAAAAGTCATTAATCACGAGACAATAGCCATTACTGCGAAAGTGTAAACCGGATCCTTAGAAAGTACGTACTGATAGCAGACGGCAGCCACTTGTGTCCTCTCTGGCTGAGTGTCCTTAAAGCTCAAGTAGGCAGCCTTACCATTAATGGTTCCGCAACTTCCTAATATACTTCCATCATTATTTTGCTTGTCTGTCCTGTTTGCTGATACATTGCTAAACAGAGTAGATTGAGATAAATGTACTAAGGTCACAGAGGATTGTCTAGACTGGATACAACTGCTGCACACTCTCAGCTGTGAGACTAATGGTGCGTTTACACGAAACGATAATTGGGCCGATCGTGCGATTAATGATGTCGGAGTAACGATTTTTTTTCATAACGATCAGCGCTTAGACGGTACGATATATCGTACGCAAAAATCGTTTTGCGCCCGCAGCCCGGCCCGCCCGAAGCCGGCCCCTACGCTCACAGCCCGGCCCCCAGCTCATCCGCAGCCCCCTGTGCCGCCCGATCGCCACCCCCGCCGCCACGATCGCCAACTCCACCGCCACCGCCGCTCTGATCGCCACCCCGGCCGCCACCCCCGCCGCAGCTCTGATCGCCACCCCCCCCGCCGCTCCGATCGCCACCCCCCCCCCCGCCGCTCCAATCGCCACCCCCCCCCCGCCGCTCCGATCGCCCCCCCCCCCCCCCCCCGCCCTGTCCACGAGCATACGTTACCTACTCCGCGTAGCAGGTCTTCGAAATCCCCGACTCCCCTCTTCAGTGCATTGATTGGCTGAAGAAGTGAGCCAGGAATTTCAAACGGCTTCTCTTCAGCCAATCAGTGCTGCCGTGCATTGATTGGCTGAAGAGGGAAGCCGGGAATTTCAAACGGCTCCTCTTCAGCCAATCAGTGTTGAAGAGGAGCACTGATTGGCTGAAGAGGAGCCGTTTGAAATTCCCAGCTCACCTCTTCAGCCAATCAATGCACTGAAGAGGGAGTCGGGGATTTAGAAGACCTGCTACGCGGAGCAGGTAACGTATGCTCGCGGCGTCGGCGATCGGAGCGGCGGCGGCGGGGGGGCGATTGGAGCGGCGCTGGTGGGGGGGGGGGCGATCAGAGCGGCGGCGGCGGGGGTGGCGATCGGAGCGGCGGCGGGGGTGGCGATCGAGCCACCGCAGGGGGCTGCGAATGAGCAGGGGGCCGGGCTGCAAGCGGGGGGGCGGGCGGTGGGTGGGTGGGGCTGCGGGCGGCCGGACTATCGCGCGACGACTGTTTACACGGAACGATCGGCGAATTTTTTGCGAACGATGATTTGATAACATGTTGAAAGATCAAAATGAACGATTTCTCGTTCGTACGATTATCGTTCGAATTCGATCGTTATCGCGCAAATTCGCACGATAATCGTTACGTGTAAACGCACCATAAGGCCTTAATCACGCGTTCATTGGTTTTTCTGGCCTGGAAAAACCTCCTGCTATCTGTGGAAAATCATCTGTAATTGCATCCATTGCCTTAAAATGAGAATAGTAATAGTTTGCATTGATTTGATCATTTTTTTTTTTACAGATTTCACGGATGTGATACCCGTGACGTCTGTAAAAAATATGAATCCCATAGACTTCTATCGGTAATCCATACCGCAATCACAATCCGCACTAGGACATGTCCTTTTTTGTTATGGAACAGATTACGGATCCAAATTAATACGGACTGTGTGAATAGCCCAATATAAATCAATGTGCAAGTTGATTATGGATTATGGATCCGCAATTACGTACAATGTGAATAAAGCCCTGGGCCATGTTCACACCATGGAAAACACCGTCCGTTCTGTGATCCAGCCCGGTCACAGAACGTCCGGTGTTACTGAAGGTCATCCCGGCCGGTATTGCAGTCCTGGACGGATGATCTTCACTTCTGCTGAATTCGGATGCGGGCGCACCCGCAAATTCACCGCTGCGCACGATGCAGCGGTGAATTCACCACCGCACGCTCCATTGTCTGAACTGACAGGTTCTCTGTGGCCGCTTTTCAATGAATAGCGGCCGCAAAAAACTGACATGGCAGTTTTTTGCATGGCCGCTACCGATCCCGTCCGGAGTGTATACTATGTAGTATGTATACTATGTACACGACAACAGCCGTGATTAATATGAAATTTACGTTGTGTGAACAAAATAACAAAATATAACAAATTGTTCATCATACTCCCTCAAAGAGATGCAATTTTAATTAATCCCCCTCCCATGCATCATTCCCCGACCTGCGGCTCTCCAGCTGTTGCAAAGCTCGAACTCCTGTCATGCCGTGACAAACGAATGCTGTCAGGGAATGATGAGAGTCGGAGTTCCACAACAGCTGGAGAACCACAGATTGGGGAACAGCGCCCTATATGATTCATTTTGCTGTAATGTCACAAGATAGTATTAGCTGTATGAGAATTTGTGGCAGGTTCTGTTATACAGTATGTAGTATATTTCTGGAGACAGGACAGTAATCCAGGGATTTAATATGATCGCCATAGCTGGATACATGGAGACATTTTTCCCTCTCATATACAGCAATTGAGGATGTTTGCCCTCCTTTGGACTAATATTGTAGCATTAGGGGTTGGACTTGATGGGTCTATGGCTTTTTATCAATGTTATTGATGATGTTACCTTTATGTCTTTCAAATCAGACTGTATGAGGGATAACTGGCTGCTTATCACTGAACACTATGCCTAGCAGGATATTTTAAATTATATTATCCATCATTGTCATGCCAGATGTCTGTTAATAGCTGTAGTACAGCAACTTGGAAAGTTTCTGGCATAAAAAAATACATTTTATATTATTTGTGTCCTCCTTGGTGCTGCCTCATATTCTGTGCTGCTGGGACAGCTCTAGACAGAATCAGTCTCCTTCCTCCTCTGGCAGCTGACAATAGTGTCTCCTCTTACATCCATTGCAGAATGAGTCTCCTAGGCTACAGTGCCATGTTACTGCAGCACATCTGCTTCTTCTCCCTCTGGCAGCTGACAATATAGAATCCCTTTGACTTCCTTGTCTGCCTAGCTATACTGCCATGTTACCGTAGTCCCTTATTACCTTCCCCAGGCTGTGCTCTCTCCAAAGACCAGTAGAAAGCTATTTTTATTTACTGCATTGCAGTGAAAAGAAAATCACTATTCAAAAAAAAAAAAAAATGCAGTGAGAAATGTGACTTAGCATGTGTGCCCTCCATCCATTGGGTGAACAGGGAGAGTGACCAAGCATGTGCGTCCTCCAGAACTTAACTCATTAGGTTGATAGAGAGAGTGACTGAACATGTGTGTCCTCCAGCATTTAACTCTAGGCGGATGGTAACAGCGACTGAGCATGTGTGTCCTCCAGCAATCAGCTCATTAGTACAGTGTCCATATTAGGACATAGTCAGAAGTCAGAAAGATTTTTTACACAAGTGTGACTACTGATTACTGACTTTGACAACTGATTACTGACTTTGACTACTGACTTTGACTACTGATTACTGACTACTGACTTTGACTACTGATTACTGACTTTGACTACTGATTACTGACTTCTGATTGTGACTACTGACAACTGACTTCTGACTACTGACCATTGACACCTGACAACTGACTCCTTATTTGCAGAGCCATACTTTGCACTCTGCGATTGTAAACCCATAAGTATGGACTGTATAGGACACATTGCAGTCTCTGCACTGCCCAGCAGCCCTGAACACAAGAATGTGGGATCAGCACACTCCATGATTGTGGGTGGCACATTCATGTGTGGTGACCCAGGGGTGCAAGTTGTTATATGCAGAGCTAGGTGTTTCAGTACTGCTGCGGCACTTGTCACAGTGGGTTGCAGCAGGGTACGTCGGCAAATGAGCTCTTCTTCAATCTGCTGTTTGGTGACTGAAGCTCATTAAGGAATGCAAGGCTTGAAACCTTGAGTACCCCCCTCAGTGTGGATATGACTTAATCCTTTGTTGGTGGTAGCCACACACTGAGGTGTGCTAGCCCAACATGGCTAGTCATCAGGAACACTGGAAACTATCGGGATCACAATACACTACTTTCTTCCATTAGCTAATTCTGCCTGTGCTGTTTTGAGCACTCTCCACCCCTATTTATAGACTTTTGGGCAGTATGCTATTGGTGGAGAGGAACCTGGGGAGATAGAGAAATGTATCCTTTTTCTGGGTGACCTTTACAGGAACTGGTTAGCCTGACAAGCCAACTCTCAGCAGGTTATAGACAGGACAATTGAGACACTGCACGTGGGCCATCTGCAATTAAGGTCTGTGCATTACGGTCTCACCGCGGCTGTGTGGATGAGGCCTCATAGTTGGTTTCCCCTAAAAATGTTCTACCTTTTGGCCTTTGCAGCTTGCATGTATATACGATAAAACATGCTTGCCATACAAGACCTCACTATGGCAGCGGAGTCTGCAGCCTCTCTCTCTTCTCCTAAAGGCTCATCTAAGCTGAAATATAAAAAAAGTAGATCAAATAGTATCTCAGTTTAGATGAGGAAATGAGAGAGAGATGAGATGAGCTGCAGATTGAACCATCATGGTCAGAAAGTTGTTTGATAGCAGAAGAGCATCGGTAAGCTATAATGTATGTGAGAGTCTGAAATAAAATGCTTTGCTCTTCTCTAGTACTGGTTACGGAGTCTACAAGGAAAGCTGAATGAGAGCAGATGACATTTAGTTTCCAGTCTGAATCTTCACAAGGTGAATTGTTTATCCCTGGGGGGAGGAAGGAACAATCCGGCATTGTCTTGCTCAATTAGATGTCAAAGCTTTTGATGAATGAAACATTAATATCCCGTAAGGGAAACAGGCGTGAAATCTGCAACAACTGTGTTATTTTATGAGACTGTGATTCCAACATTGATCTGTCTCTACAGATAACAGGAAACTTCACTCAGTCCTAGCACACTATGGAAGGGCTTGTGGATTTCTCATTCCATCAGGGCCAGGACCCAGGTTGGTTACAACTCATTACCCTTCTGTTAGATAATCCAAGGTATTGTATAGTGGGGTCCAGGGCAAAGTTCTTTGTCACCATCATTACCTGACAGAGAGATGAGGTAATGTTCCTTTACTGATGTAAACAGGAGCCACAAGGCAATCTCCTTCCCAGGTAAGTACAGATAATCATAGTGCTGTCAGTAGTCGTATGTGCAGACAAATTAGTGCGGTTACTTCCGCTCATTTTCAGTTTATATGTAAATAAAGCTAAATCACTGTACAACAACAAGCTCATTACCTTTCTGACTGACATCGGGGTAGATGGACTTAACTTCACACACCAAAGAGGCACAAAAGTCATTAAGAGATGTCGCTATCCGTGCACCACAAATCAGCTCATTTCTGAAATTAATTATAGCAAATATATCGCACCGATGGAGGCCGTACCCACTCACTTTTTGAAAAATAAAATAGTGACAGTGGGGTAAAAACATAAAAGTTACAAAGGTTGGCGTAAAAAATAATTTCTACCCTAATCATTTTCAAAATATGTGCTTGCTGTCAGTGAAAGTTCTTGTTTCAGCCTGGAGGTTGACAACCCATCCTGATTGTGCAGCAGCAGCAGCGCTGTACATGGGGCTGTTACTGATCTGGAAAGAGCAGAGCTACGTGACTACTTATGCATTTATTAATCTGCATATGTAGGAGGGGATGTAGGAGCTAGTGAGTAAAGCCAGGTCAGTGCTCGCATGCTCCTTGTCCCCCCGCCCGCTGCCAATGCTATACAGGCACTGACAGCGAGCGGGTAAGTGCCGGGGGGGTGGGAGCGACGGCAGCAGATCGCTGCTATGCTCGTCTTTTGTATTTCAACAGCCGATCGTTGCCTTCTATTGCTTCTATTTACTGGCTGTAAAGGCCGATAATTGGCCAAAGACGTCCGATAATCGCTATGTGTAATAGGCCTTTAGCGGGACGGTTCACTGTGGGGCTGCGCTCAGTGCACTAAAGGGTTAGTTTTCATATTTCCTTTTTATCAAAATACAGAAAAACGTCTACAGGTACATATCAGCAGGTTCCTATATAAAAACTCATTGACAGTATCCCTTTACGGCATGGCCACATATGTTAAATCCCCTTTTCTGCACAGAAATCTGCTGTGGCAAATCGTCACCAAGTCAGTGGAAAAAATTGGCAACAAATTTGCAGAATTTCCACAACATGAATTAAAAATCCAATGCAGGCCACTCAGCATTCAGAAACCATGCAAATTTTGCACAATAAAATGTCACGAAAATCTACCATGTGTGGCCGAACCCTACGGTTCAGTCCAGTGAGCTTATTGCATTAGTAATGGACCTGTATTTACTCTAACTTCGAGAAGCTGTATCCAGTGGAGTAGCTACCCGCGAGGGCCCCCCCTTGCCACTGCACTGGTCCCCCTTAAATTACTCTTGTGACCGCCAGCATTGTTTTGCTTGCGGTCACAAGAGCGGTCTTGTCCGGGCCCCCGGCTGATGCGCGGATGCCGGGGGTGTCCCGTCCTATCCCCGGCAGCGCCGCGCATCAGTGACCTCCCTGTGCCGCCTGGGGCCCTGACTTCCGGCACAGGAAGCACACGTCAGAAATGCTTCCTGTGCCGTAAGTCCCAGTCCCGGCGTACAGGGAGGTCACTGCTGCGCGGCGCTGCCGGGGATAGGACGGGACACCCCCGGCATCCGTGCATCAGCCGGGGGCCCGGACAAGCCTGAAGAAGAAGAGGATCGCCGGGGGAGCGGGTTGCTGGGTAAGTTTATGTGTTTTTTTTTTAATTGAAATTCTGCTTAGCATAAAGGAAAGGGGGGGGCATCTATAATGGGGGGAGAGGGGGGCATCTATAATGAGGAGGACATCTATAAGGGGGGGAGAAGAGGGGGGCATCTATAAGGGGGGGAGAAGAGGGGGCCATCTATAATGAGGGTAGCATCTATGAGGGGGCCATCTATAAGGGGGGGGGAGGGGGCATCTATAAGTGGGGGAAGAAGGAGCAATCTATAATGGGGGGAGAGGGGGGCATCTATAAGGGGGGGGGAGAAGAGGGTGCCATCTTCAAGGGGGGGCATCTATAATGGAGGGGAGAGGGGGGAGCCATCTATAAGGAGGGGGGGCATCTATAATGGGGGGGAGAGAGGGGGTCATCTATAAGGGGAGGGGGGAGAGGGGGCCATCTATAAGGGGGAAGAAGAGGGGGCCATCTATAAGGGGGAAGAAGAGGGGGCCATCTATAAGGGGTGGGGGAGAGAGGGGGCCATCTATAAGGGGGGGCAACATGCAGTGGAGGCCATCTATATATACTATAAGGGGGGTCACATAGTGTCAGGGCTACCCACTAAATGAGGCTGTAAATGGACCAGTACAGATGTGAAGTGTGTAAAGAGATGAGGATGGTGCCAGTGTGAGGAGCCTAATATGTTTCTCTGGTAGATTCTGTGGATTTGTGGCTCGGAGAAGTTCTCATAATGGCCCAGGGCAGATGGAGGAGAAGAAAATGAAAAGGGAAGAGCTCCGATCAGAGAAGACGTCCCCTGTGAGTCACCTGATATAACTGCACTGTAATGTATATGGTGTACAGAACCTGTGTGGAGCTGCTTCCACCTCTATATGACTGGATGAGGTGATAGTGATCTGTGTACAGTGGATCTTATTCAGTAGCAGCGGTGGTGTTAGTCAGTATGTGGCGGTGTTAGTCAGTATGTGGTGGTAATATTTGTTACGTGTTATCCGGTACTGTGTTTTATTGGTCTTAATATACTGGATTTGGTCAGTAATAATATGGTGGTGGTTGTGGTCCGGCGGTAATATTTGCCCCTTGTATACTCGTATTATTGGCAATATTGGTCTCAGTATACAGGATTTGGTCAGTAACAGTATGCCGGTAATATGTATGGTGATAATATTTTCTCTTCCTATATGCTGGTGTTATTTGTAATATCTGTCTTGCGGTACATATATATATATATATATATATATATATATATATACACACCTACCAGTAGCATCACTTGGTCGCGAAAGGGGGGGGGGCCCAAGTTGACCTCTCGCACCAGGGCCCAGGAGACATTAGCTACGCCCCTGGCTGTATCCAATGACTATTTACAAGGTAACTACTAGCCTCATGAAACGTCTCACGTGGAAATGAAGGCAAATGAAAATATTTGAATTTCTTTGTGATTTCTTCAGCAGAAACCTTCAAACCAAATGCCAATTGGCCGCATTCCTGACGTGATTCTTCTCGACGTTTGCAAACAACTTTCTTTCTGCTATTTTTGTGCTGCCAGATGTGACAAAGTGAGAGACATGAGGCTGAGGTGAGTGCGAGGGCAGATGCTGAGAAAATAACAATGCCCCGTTGCTAGGAAACCAACAGGTAAATACTAAAACACAGAAATATTAATCGTTCTGGCAAACAATGGAACATGAAGCGATCAATCAGCCCTGAGTGACACTCCGCTCAACACTGAACCTAAGCTGGTTTCGAAGTATGTCATCCAAGTTTCAGCCACACTTAATCGTTTTTGTTGCTGTGACCTAGTTCATTCCCTCTGTGGGAGACCCAGTGGGTGCGCTGAACCCAATAAAATAATACAGGGATGAAGTCTGACCTTTCTAAATCCAATATATTGGGGACTGCTTACATGCGATTGTTTACCACGTTTTTCAATTACAAATGGCACTGGTCAGTGAAGTCTGGAACAACATATTTAGGGCATGTTCACACAGGAGATTTTTTTTCTTGGCACCATTTTATGCCATTACATAGTATAAAAAGATTCTTTGACAGTATTTATAGAGTAAAAATTCATAATGTATTATATTTAAAGGGGTTATCCCAAGTTTAAAAGTTATCAGCTATTTACAGGATAGCCACAAGATGTTGAGAACTAGCTAACCGGTGGGTGTCTGACCCCTTGAAACCAGGGGTCCCTTGTCCCCAGAATAAACAGAGCAACATACATGTTGCTGCTCCATTCCCTCTAGTGACAAGGAACCTCCATCTTTGTTGTACCCCCAGCGATCAACTAGTTATCACCTATCTGTCCCTTCCCCTGTAGATAGGGAATAATGTTTAATCCAAGGATAAACCCTTTCACCTAAAAAATATCCAATTCTGTGGAGCATGAAGGGAGAGAACACAGCTGTGATATGTCCTCCTTCACTGTAAGCCATTGGTCTGAAAGGGCAAGTTTTTTCGACTTTACAACAAGTTTTTGGATTTTCTTACCGATTCACACCAAAAACAACATCAGGCCATGTTCACACAACGTATAACACCGGCTGCTCTGTGAAATGGCCGGCTGGTGTTACTGAAGATCATCTTTACTTCAGCTGAATTTGGATGCGGGCGCATTAGTGTGCGCCCGCATCCGAATTCTCCACTGCTCACAATGGAGCATGCGGCCGGAGCCGCATGCTCCATTGTGTGAACTGACAGGTTCTCATGTCAGTCTTTTTGCGGGGCCGCTAGCGATCCCGGACGGAGCGTATACTATGTGTATACACTCTGGCCGTGATTCCATAGAAGGCAGCACAAAGTAAGTGTCATATTAATCACGGCCGTTGTTGCAAATCGGCAACAACGGCCATGATTATTATGACACTTACGTTGTGTGAACATAGCCTCAAAATGCGCACAAGTAAATCTCATATCTTTTTTGAAGCTTCTGTAGATTTTGGTCGGAGACAATGACGCCGAATCTTTGCTAAATTTCACTGCGCACCAAGTTGTTTCCCAATAGGAAAACCCAGCTTTCATGTGGATTTAGATGCTGGAAAAGCATGAATTCAGTGACCATATGCTGCTGTGTGAATTAAACCTAACTCAATATCCTTGCTGCGTAGCTATTTCTGGGAATTTCCTAGCTTTTAACTATCCTAGAATAGGCTTTGTCAGTCACCTTAGGCAGTCAACACCCTTCCACAGAACAGAGAAATCGGGGAAAGTGTCCATCGATGATCAGTAAAGCCGTGACACCGCTGCCGTATCCTGAGGTCATGGAGCGCTATTCCTGGCATGGACCTGTGACGTCACTGGATAATCGAGAGATTAATGTGACAGAATTCTTAATAACTTATCAAAAGAACTTCCTTATTGCTCCCATTATCTCTTAATTGCAAGATTAGTGAAATGTTATTACCCGGTGGCCTCAGTTTCTTTCCAGATCTGAATATTTTTTTTAAGCTAAAGGACAATTAAGATGATTTAGTTAGGACAGTTATTGAAAGTAAGTGATGATGTAGGAGGAATTCTCTGTATGGTCATCCCACCAGGAAAACCATTACAATGTAATCACCAACGTTAGTAATTATCCTCACAGAACTGACAGGGACCTGGATAACAACTTTCCATGAATATACATATTGTAGAGGGGAGGATTCACCTTGACAATGACCTAAAAAGACGACATGGCTAGTGTTCACCGGAGTGGATTCTTCTCCTCCACTCACCCCAGGGGAACACTAGCCATGTTTTATCTGTTTAATCTTTGGTGACCCAGTTGGCTTGCCTTGCGGATCTGTTGCACTTGCACTTTATTTGTTATTTGATGCACTTTAGGTTTGGCCATGTAGTTTATATTTTTGTATATGGTTATGTATTTATAAAATATACGTAATTATTGGCAGACATGTGCAGTAATGTTCCCCTTTTTAACAGTAGGGGGAGAGTGGTGACACACTGTGCTCTATTTGAGCCAGAAGTGGAGTTTTTGGTATGTTTTAAGTGTTTTTAAGCTTTTGGAGTTTTTTTTTGTCTAAGTATAATTGTTAATAAAGTATATTAAGGTTGTGAAGTTCATACATACCTGCTTCCCTTTTTCTTTTGGCTGTTTAGTGGTGGCGACAGTATCTGGGGTACCCGGGAAAGTGAAATGGCTCCTCTACTCCTGGGGGTCCATTCGGCAGCTAGGCGCTCCCCTTGCCTCTGTGTCAGTCTTACATTACTAAACTTATGGAGAACAATTCAGACAGTCTCATGATACCTGTACTTGGGAACCATTGGGACAGTCTCACAGTTACTATACATGTAGCCGACTACTGGGGTAGTCTCATGGTCACTGTTCTTAAAGAGAACTAATGGGAAAGTCTCAGGGTCACTGTACTTATAGGGGACTACTGGGGTAATGTCATGGTCACTGTACTTATAAGGGACTACTGGGGTAATGTCATGGTCACTGTACTTATAGGGGACTACTGGGGTAATGTCATGGTCACTACTTATAGGGGACTACTGGGGTAATGTCATGGTCACTACTTATAGGGGACTACTGGGGTAATGTCATGGTCACTGTACTTATAAGGGACTACTGGGGTAATGTCATGGTCACTGTATTTATAAGGGACTACTGGGGTAATGTCATGGTCTCTGTACTTATAGGGGACTACTAGGGGTAATGTCATGGTCACTGTACTTATAGGGGACTACTAGGGGTAATGTCATGGTCACTGTACTTATAGGGGACTACTAGGGGTAATCTCATGGTCACTGTATTTATAAGGGACTACTAGGGGTAATCTCATGGTCACTGTACTTATAGGGGACTACTGGGGTAATGTCATGGTCACTGTACTTATAGGGGACTACTGGGGTAATCTCATGGTCACTGTACTTATAGGGGACTACTGGGGTAATCTCATGGTCACTGTACGTATAGGGGACTACTGGGGTAATGTCATGGTCACTGTATTTATAAGGGACTACTGGGGTAATCTCATGGTCACTGTACTTATAGGGGACTACTAGGGTAATGTCATGGTCACTGTACTTATAGGGGACTACTAGGGGTAATCTCATGGTCACTGTACTTATAGGGGACTACTGGGGGTAATCTCAGGGTCACTGTACTTATAGGGGACTACTAGGGGTAATGTCATGGTCACTGTACTTATAGGGGACTACTAGGGGTAATCTCATGGTCACTGTATTTATAAGGGACTACTAGGGGTAATCTCATGGTCACTGTACTTATAGGGGACTACTGGGGTAATGTCATGGTCACTGTACTTATAGGGGACTACTGGGGTAATGTCATGGTCACTGTACTTATAGGGGACTACTGGGGTAATCTCATGGTCACTGTACTTATAGGGGACTACTGGGGTAATCTCATGGTCACTGTACGTATAGGGGACTACTGGGGTAATGTCATGGTCACTGTATTTATAAGGGACTACTAGGGGTAATCTCATGGTCACTGTACTTATAGGGGACTACTGGGGTAATGTCATGGTCACTGTACTTATAGGGGACTACTAGGGGTAATCTCATGGTCACTGTACTTATAGGGGACTACTGGGGGTAATCTCATGGTCACTGTACTTATAGGGGACTACTGGGGGTAATCTCATGGTCACTGTATTTATAAGGGACTACTAGGGGTAATCTCATGGTCACTGTACTTATAGGGGACTACTGGGGGTAATCTCATGGTCACTGTACTTATAGGGGACTACTGGGGGTAATCTCATGGTCACTGTATTTATAAGGGACTACTAGGGGTAATCTCATGGTCACTGTACTTATAGGGGACTACTAGGGGTAATCTCATGGTCACTGTACTTATAGGGGACTACTAGGGGTAATCTCATGGTCACTGTACGTATAGGGGACTACTGGGGTAATGTCATGTTCTCTGTACTTATAGGGGACTACTAGGGGTAATCTCATGGTCACTGTACGTATAGGGGACTACTAGGGGTAATCTCATGGTCACTGTACTTATAGGGGACTACTAGGGGTAATCTCATGGTCACTGTACTTATAGGGGACTACTAGGGGTAATCTCATGGTCACTGTACTTATAGGGGACTACTAGGGGTAATCTCATGGTCACTGTACTTATAAAGAATCATTTGACCAGTTTTATTATCACTAAATTCATAGAGAACCACTTAGACCGTCCTAATGTAACTGTACTTAGAGGAAACCATTGGATCAGTGTCATAGTTACTTTACTTATAGGGAAAGTACTAAGAACTTTTGAAGATGTTATGTTCTGCTACATTTCTAAATTTCCCTCTAAACACTGCTGAGCTCTGCTTCATGTAATCTGACCACTTGAGGAGTTCACTGATCTTAGAACTGAAGCTGATTTTGCTAGAGAATTTCATATGTATATGCACAGTATGACTACTGGGCTTCCAATACATGGATGGCTCATGCCCAGTAAGGTGAAAGCTTCTGACTGCTGTCCTCCGGCTTACAGAGCAGATCATTGCTAAGGAGCCTAAGGAGCCTATGATGTCCGTATGCACTAACAGAGCATATTAACAAGTTTTGTCCTGTGACAACGCTTTTAAAGGGGTAGTTCCGATAAAAAAAAGATTGTTTTCAGATAAACTGGTATCAAAAAGTTATCCAAATTTGTAAATTGTTTCTATTTAAAAATCTTCAGTCTTCCAGTACCTATCAGCGGCTGAATGCCCTGCAGGAAGTGGTGTATTCTTTCCGATCTAACATAGTGCAGAGATTTTCTTTGGAGATTTGCTGCTGCTCTGGACAGTTCCTGACATGGACAGAGGTGGCAGCAGAGAGCACCATGTCAAAATGGAAAGAATACACCACATCCTGCAGGACATACAGCAGCTGATAAGTACTGAACGACTTAAGATAAGTAATTTACAAATCTGTATAACTTTCTGACTTTAGTTGACTTTTTTCTCTAGTGAATCCCTTTAATTACTGTCATTCAAACTTCCTGCAGATGTATCTCTGGGTGGAATCAAGCCCAAGTAAACCAGTCCCATAGGAGTTATCTGTCTTTCCACCTGCAGTCCATTTTTTGCTTACATGGTCAGATTTTACTATGATAAATCACTGCGGCTTCTTTATCCACATACAGGTTGTGTACAAGTTGAGACATTCTGGTTTTATTCGCAGTATGTGATCTTTTAAGCATTTTTTAATTGATCAACAATGTGAGGGTGAGGCCAGTAACCTAGGAATTACATCTGTGAGTCATGCTGAGGTTATCATAATGCTGCATATGCCAGGAAAGTGTGGCCAAGAAAGAACCATCTCTGCACTAAACTTACCTGGTTCACCTTTTAATCCGGCCCTTATATTTCTGACCTTCACAGTGAACCCAGTGGCACAGGATCGCCCTATATACAAAGGGTTTCTCCAATAGATTTTATAGGGGTTTAGTCCTAAATAGGGAGAGTACAGAAAGTCTTTTTTTTTTTTTTTGCAAAAGTTACTTCAACTTTCCCACTCATCTTATGATGTGTGTGAATAAACCTTTATAGCGATGCACCAGGGGACATTTGTTTGTCACTTGTATGAACAAGACAGAGAGAGATCACAATATGTACAGGACTCTAAAAACTGACGCTGTATCTGTATCTATGGACGCTGTTGAGTTGTCACATAGTATTGATGAAAATTCTAATTATATCATTCGAATCTAAGTGATAATCTTTCGGTGTGTATGTGCAGGCAACAATCAAACCACTAACAAAAAATGCGCCCGCATGCCGTTGATCGCATCTTTTGAGCTGACCATAAAATTATTGTTAATTGTTCGCAAATCCTTTGGTGTATGTACATATTGTCCGTTCATATTCTGGAGTCTACAAATGATCATAATTGGGATCATAACGAAGGACTATCGTTCTGTGTATTATGATGAATGATTTCAGGTTGTTTCCTGAAGTAAACCAGCGGAGCAGCCGCCTCCAATAAAATCCACTTTATTGATAATCGGAAAAAAGATCAAATCCAGCAAAGGGATTTTATTGGAGACGGCTGTCCCGCTGGTTTACTTCTTTGAGTTTGCATATATCAGCCCGCTGAGCTCCTGGGCGCTAGCGACCCTGTCATATACCACTAATTTATCTGTATTATTGGCACGTTTATGGTTGCTGCAGTTTTTCCCATTTGTTTGCATGTTTCCAAAACTGTTTATTTGTGATTGTTTATCATTAATCAATGGAAACTAAAAATCATTTAATCTAATAGCATCTAAGGGTACTATTACACAGAACGATAATCGTCCGAATCAGCCGATTATCGCTCCATGTAATAAATACAACGATCAGCCGATGACAACGATCATTGGCTGATCGTTGCTATAGGTTTAGACCTATTTTCGTCAGGCGACGACCGCAGGACCCGGGAGAAGAAGACCGCAGCAGCAGCCCTGGAACATGGATAGGTAATGTATATCGTCAGTCACCGGACGCGGTGCGCGGCCGGCGACTGATGATATACATTACCTATCCACGTTCCAGGGCTGATGCTGCGGTCTTCTTCTCCCTGGGTCCTGCGCGCTCTAGCTTCAGAGTGGCCTGTCAGCTGACAGGCCACCTCGGCCAATGACAGGCCGCGGTGGTCCCGACCTGTGATTGGCTGAGCGGCCTGTCAGCAAATCCTGAATCCTGAGCATACCCTAAATCTGTGACATTTAATTCCCATTAACACTTAAAGGGAACCTATCACCCCCCGTGCCGGGGTGACAGGCTCCCGACCCCCCGTTAGAGCCCCCTATACTCACCTAATCCCGCCGGGTCCCGCTTCTGGAGATGGTCGGGTCACGGAGATATCAGCTGCTGCAGCCCGGTGCGCGCGCTGAGAGATGAGTCCAACGCTTATGGAGAATGAGGGAGCGCTGGACTCTCCTGTCTTTCTCTATGAGTGTTGGACTCATCTGAGGAGCGCGCGCCGGGCTTCGGGCACTGATATCTCCGTGACCCGACCATCTCCAGAAGCGGGACCCGGCGGGATTAGGTAAGTATAGGGGGCTCTAACAGGGTCAGGAGCCTGTCACCCTGTCACCGGGGGTGACAGGTCCTCTTTAAAGGCTATGGACACTTCTGAATGCATTTGTTTGCTTTGGATTTTTTGGGTGGAAAGTGACCTTTTTCCATAGCTTCTCATTAAAAATGTTGCTGGGTTTCCCCTCTGTAGGCAGCACGTTCTCACATAAAAAGGGGCCGACCCTGTCCTTTTTAGAGAGAAATCTGTCAGAGCTGCTGTCTGATGTCTCCAGCCCTTATCTGTTTTCTCCTCAACCATCTTCTTGGTTGATTTATGACCAGAGCTATAGTTAAAGGCTAGGGATTGAGCTACCAGACAGCTACTCTGATGGATTTCACCCTTGACAGGACAGAGCAGCCTGCAGTATGTAGAAAAGCCTGGACATACCAGGACATAATAAAAGCCATACCATTCTTAGCAGGGCCCAAAATTAAAGGGAACCTGTAAGCTACAATTCACATTCTAAACTACTGATGCTGTTAAATAGCTGTTAGGTCAGGGAGACACGGTGTACCTTTCATGTATCCGTCTGTGCTTCCGAATGTAGAAAAAGGCTTTTATTCTATAGTAAGAAGAGTCAAAGAGGCTTTCCCGAGCTCCTGAACTGCAGCAAGTTGTAACACCTCCCCCGTTCCCATACCTCACCCTGTTGGGGGGCTCTCAGGTGTCAATCAGGCAGGGAGGGGGGAGAGAGGAGACATTACAGCTTGCAGCTATCCAGGAGCTTGGGAAAGCCTCTTTGACTCCTTGTAAAAGAGGATGAAAGCATTTCTATACATTCTGGAAGCACAGCTGGATATGTGAATGGTACCATGCGTCTCCCTGACCTTACAGCTATCTAACAGTGTCAGCAGTTTGGAACATAAATTACAGCTGACAGATTCCCTAAGCCAACACTAAGGGCCTTATTAACCGGGGGGTGGGGGGGTGGGGGGGGGAGGGGGGTTATCGTTCGAAAAGTCGGTAGATAGTTCGGATTTGAACGAAATTTTTTAGCGTAATAGCAGATAATGATTAAACAACCAACGAAAAATCGTTAAGTCATTTGATAGAATTTGGACATATTTTTTAACGTTGATCGTTTGCATGGAATAAGACGTCGTTCAGTCGCTTGCAGTAGCGACGAACGCAATAGCGACGACAAGACGACCGCAGGAACGATCATAAGTAACGATCATCGTTCCGTGTAATTGAGTGAACGACTTCAGCTTGTTCGCCATAGAGGTCGTTTGAGATCGTTTATCGTTAATTGTCAAAAAATCGATTTGTGTATCAGTACCCTGAGCAAACCCCAGTCTATAGATTCATAGCAATACCTTGATGTAATCGCTTTCTGTATGACTTTATCGGCCTCTCATGTGGCCGTTCTTCTTTACGTTGCTTTGTTGAGGTTTGTTTTAAAAAATTACCTGTACCCAACCCAAGAAAACGACACTCCTTTTTACAGTTTCTTGATACACCCTCCTGTTTCCAAGATATGTGGGTTTATAGCTTGTCTGACAATTCCGGTAATAGTCAAGTGTGTAAAGAGTATTAACCCCTTCGGGACCGGGCTAATTTTATTTTTTTATTTTTTCCTCCTTATGTTTAAAAGGCCATAGCACTTGCATTTTTTCAGCTACAGACCCACATGAGCCTTTATTTTTTTGTGATCCAAGTTGTTCTTGTGACAGACTTTATTTTTCCATAAAATATGCTGCAAAACCGGGAAAAGATTATTTGTGTGATGAAATAAAAAAAAAAAACAACAATTTATTTTAATTTTGGTGGGTTTCCCATTGACACCGTTCACCCTGTGGTAAAATTGACATGTCATGTATGTTCCTCAAGTTAGTTCAATTATGATAGGCAATTTATATAACTTTTATTTTATTTGACTGCTTTTTAAAAAAATAAAACCTTTTAAAAAAAAAATTAAAAGTTAAAATGTATTTAAAATAGCTCTATTCCCATTCCTATAATGCTTTTTTTTTTTTGGTCTATGGGGCTGTGTGAGGTGTCATTTGTTGTGTTATAATCTGTACTTTCTATTGGTACCTTGCTTACGTATATGCAACTTTTTAATCATTTATTATTCCCATTTTTCCAGATGTCGTGTGACAAAAAATCGGCAATTTTGCATTTTTCCCCCCCAGTTACGCCGTTTACCGTGCAAGATCAGGAATGTGAGTTTAATATTTTGGACGATTTCGCACGGGTCATAGAAAATATGTTTGTATGTTTATTTTGTCCCCCTTTCCCCCAGTACTCCAAAATGCCAGATTAGCATAAGGATCTAACTACAAACTGCACGGGAACTGCGCAGAGGTTTTTCAGCAAAGTGGTGTACGCTAAAAAAATAGATGCGTTTTGATCTGTTTTTTTAATTCTTCTTTTTTAGTAGAAGTCAATAGAAAAACTGATCAAAACGGATGCACACAAATGCATCAATTTTTTCATCAAGTGGATTAAAAAAATGGATTGTAAAAACACAGTGTGAACACGGCCTTACTGAGCAAAATGCAACTCAGAAGGTCTGTGCCCCGGACGTTTTAGGTCGCTAGCAACACCCCTGCCAACCGCACGAGAGTGGCTGGAAAGGTGGGAGGGGTAGCAAGGTTGAGGAGGGGTTTGGCCAGTGTGTGTGTGTGTGTGTGTGGTGGGGGGAGGGTGCAGTTCAGAGCTCTTCCCAGAAGCCCATAATGCTGTTAAAGGGGTTGTCCAACAAAAATCTTTTTCTTTCAAATCAACTGATATCAGAAAGTTATATAGATTTGTAATTTACTTTTGTTAAAAAATCTCGTCTTCCCATACTTATTAGCTGCTGTATGTCCTGCAAGAAATGTTGTTTTATTTTAAATCTGACACACTGCTCTCTGCTACCATCTCTGGAACAGGAACTTTGTCTCTGTTTTCTATGAATCCCCATAGAAAACCTCTCCTACTCTGGACAGTTCCTGTCTCGGCCAGAGATGTCAGCAGAGAGCACTGTGTCAGACTGAGAATAAAACAACATTTGCTGCATGACATACAGCAGCTAATAAGTATGGGAAGACTTGAGAATTTTAAATACAAGTAAATTACAAATCTATATAACTTTCTGACACCAGTTGATTTGAAAGAAAAAGATTTTCGCTGGACAACCCCTTTAAGATGGTCCTGCCACTGTGGACATTTCCTTCATAAGTTCCACAGCACAGAGGTTGCGTTCTCTGCATGCATCGGGCTGTTTGGCTCTAGACACTCCTCTGTCCCCTGATGATCATCGTTCCCGAGCTGCAGCCTCTAAGGTCACATCACATATCCACCTGTTGCTGTGTTTGGCAGATGATCACAAATACAAGCTGACGCTGGTGATCTGCCACAGAGATGTTCGGGCACGTCTGAGAATGATCTGATAATACTTGCAGTATATTTCCTGTGTGTGCTGATTATTTTCTGGCCACACATGCAGAGACACTCACCTGCCAGTATCCATATGATAATGGACTGTTCACAACAGATTGGTGATATACTACAGGAAACCACTGGCATAGACGCTTAACATATCCATAGGGTTAAAGAAGCACTGCAATTTTTCTCAAAAGAGTTTGCACTGAGCAGAGCCATGTGTATTGAAAATGTATAGTCTGTATATTCCTCACCTGTCCTATGCAATTGAGCCCAAATAAGCTTATCTGCCACCAAGAGGCAAAGAATTCAACTTGAATTTAGCTGAAAATCATCCCGGCCTACAGAGGGCGCACTAATCTCACTACAGGGGACGTAAGGACACAGTGGCTGAAGGATCTTACACATATGAATACTGTGCCAAGTTCTTCTGTTCCATCAGATTCAGGAGAGTTTACGGATTGACATTTACCATCAGGCGGCCCCCCTTCATTTGCACCCCTACTAGGATGCTGGTGACCTAAGAATCCCACCTGAGCATCAGGCAATAAAACCTGAGATGTTAATAATTGATGAAATAATAAATCTTTCCTATTCTCACAGATTTTATCTCCATACAAAACACATAAAAAGTCTCTTGCTTGTGAGATCAGCGCCAATTCACCCTGCGGACACGAAGCCATTGTGCCACTTGTGTGCGGAGGATGAAAGGGAAGCAATCTGGATATTTACTGTATTCAGATGTGACAAGTGATTGTTTTGTAAGGAAAGATTTCTCATCCTGCTGCAGTAAATCTTCTGATTAATTTCCGTGATCTCAGAGAGAAGATTCATTGTGGGTGATCCATGTTAGATCGGCCTTTTCTCCAGTCACATGGCTATGAAGTCCCTGGTATCGACTTCTTCTGTGATGGGGGGATATTATTAGTTGCAACAGAAAAAAAACTTAAAGGGGTTATCCAGTTAGGTAAAATATATGTTAAATCATCTCCCCTCCTGGAGACTAACAGTTCTGTTCAGTCTTCTTCCCCCAGTTGTGAGCTGCATATTTCTGCTGAAGACACAAAAAACTGTGTGTAAGCTTTTCACCCCCCTCACTATTGAAAGGGTTGATGTAAACAAGTCCCTATCTGTAACTTTGTAGGCTCTTTGTAATGCTGGGAGGGTTAACCCCTTAAGGACAGAGCCCAAAATGGCCTTAAGGACCGGGACAATTTTCAATTTTTATTTTTTCCTCCTCGCCTTCTAAGAGCTATAACTCTTTTATTTTTCCAGCTACAGGGCTTGGTTTTTTCAGGAACAGGTGTACTTTGATCTCCCATACCATGTATGATGGAACCCCCAAAATATCATTTATGGGGTAAAATTGGGAAAAAAATACAATTCTGCAACTAGTGAAGGGGTTCCCTGTTTACGTAATGCACTTTACAGTAACACTGACATTTTATCTTTATTCTATAGGTCAGTCTGAATACAGCTCTATGCAGCTTATATAGCTTTTCTAATGTTTTACTATTTTTATTAACAGTAAAACCTTTTTTTTTTTTTTTTTTTGCAAATAGGTATGATTACAATGGCCCTATTGTGACTCTTATAGCGTTTCTATTTTTTCACATACGGGTCTGCATGGGGTGTCATTTTTTGCACCATGGTCTCTAGTTTTTATTAATACCATATTTGTGTAGATGACATGTATTGATCAATTTTTATTCATTTTAAATAATATGTAATAAAAATAATCAATCCTAGCATTTTTAACCGCTTTTTGTTTACGCCGCTCACTTCAGTCCGCCTCTGCTCTCAACCACTTCTCCCCCCCCCCCCCCCCCCCCCCCCAACTTCCAAGACTGGGAGGATTAATCACAGTGAGTTCTTCAGCAACTATGGCCGTTGAAGAGAACAATATTGATTTATTTTATTAGATCTGACGATTACACACGCTACGGTATATAATATGTATATTTATTTATTTATTTTATGTATTTTATATATAAAATAGGAAAGGGGGTGACTAAAACTTTTATTGGGGAAGGGGCTATTTCACATTTAAAACTTAATTTTTTTTCTTTACACTTTTTATGTCCTCTTAGGGGACTTTTTTACATTACATTACATACACTGATCATTGCAATGCCATAGTTGCTGAAGAACTCACTGTGATTAATCCTCCCAGTCTTGGAAGTTGGGGGGGAGAAGTGGTTGAGAGCAGAAGCGGACTGAAGAGTTCAGATACAGTTTTCTTTAGCAGAAAGCAGCAGCTCAAAACTGAGGGAAGGAGACAGAAAAAGTAAAGACATGTCTGGAAAGAATTGTTCATGTGTTCTCTATAGGGAGGGATATACCGCAGCCAGATTGCTCTAGCACTGACATATCCATCTGAGAACAAAAGGGTAGAGCAGCAAACTTTCATCACGCCTGACTAAAGGTGTTGATACACTTTATACTAAAGTCCCCCCCACTGACAGATCCCCCCAACTGTGTAAGGAGTATGGGGGTATCCTGTCCACTTATAAGACAGGGTGTTCAACTGACTTTATTATAAGGTGTATGAACACCTTTAGGCCATGTTCACACAATTTAAGTTTCGTACCAAGCATGGCCGATGTTGCAAGGCCGCAGGCTGAGGGAATCCTGGCCGGAGTGTATACACATAGTATACGCTCCGGCCGGGATCCCTAGCGGTGCCGTAGAAAACTGACATGTCTCTTTTCTGCGGCCGCTATTCAGTGCAGGAGCCATAGATGAAATTGGGTCATGTCCCATAATAATAATGTGGCCATATGTAAGAGTCCTGCAGCCGGCATAATGAGCAATGTGACTGATGCATAAATTATAGCAAACTAACATGTTAGAGATTTGTATGCACTGTGATGTAGATGGTGAATGCCTCCTGCCCCTCTCTATCCCCCCATCTGCCATTGCTGGGTTCCTGCTTGGTCCTGCTCGTATCACATCCCTTATGGTGGATGAGATGTAACACGCTCAGCTGGATGGGAATCAAGGAGTAAGAGCTTTTATGTGCATAAATGAATCTGTGGGAAATCCAGCCATTCCTGCCCTCTTCACCCGATGCTAAACTCTCTTCATTTAGAATTAATTTCCTTCTATTGCTCTTAAAACAGAATTATGTCAAACTATAAATTATACAGAAGTAAAAGATGAAGAATCATTTTCAACACCGATCTGTGACTCATGCAGCTTCTCTTCAATTATGTTAATAGCTTTTATGAATAGAAGTTACAGATAACTCCTGACAGAACCGTGCGGCTGCCAGGAGCACAGCTGCCTAGAAACATAACAAAAGATCCACTGCAAATGGCACTGGGAGTTCCTGAGAAAATCAAAAATCCAAATCAGAACCTATTCAATCCTGGGCTAGTCACTCTCTACTGGCGCCATCTAGTGGTCACTACATGGAGATGCATCCAGCAGTTCTCCGGAGAACATTAAAACCACACATCAGGTTACTAGGGTCAAATCTTTCATACAGATGTCTTCCTGCCTGTTTTATGCAAATCAAGTCTTTGCCTGCAATTTTAGGCTATGTTCACACAACGTATATTTTTGTAAAATCATTATTATTACGAGAATATATGTTGCATTGCTGTCTATGGGATCCCGGCCAGAGCGTATACACATGGTACTGTATATGCTCCGGCCGGGATCCCTAGCCGCACCGCAAACAACTGACATGTCAGTTTTCTGCGGCCGCTATTCATTAAATAGCGGCTGTAGAAAACCATGTCAGTGCACACTGTGGAGCGAGTGTGCTGTGGGGAGTTCTGATGCGGGAGTGCACATATGCGCCCGCATCAGAACTCTGTGGCCATAAAGATCATCCGTCTGGTACTGCAGTACCGGCCGGGATCATCTTTTCAGGTCACGGGACTGACGTCTCTTACGACGTGTGAACATAGCCTTAATCTGTTTACCCTTTGAAATAAACATCAACAATTTCAAAACTTTTTTTAAGCATTAAACAAAAATTTTTACCTATGTTCCATTTGTATTTTTTTTACTATTAACCTCTTCCCTCCTCAGCCACTTTTCGTTTTTGCACTTAGTTTTTTCTTCCTCATGTTTAAAAGGCCATAGCGCTTGCATTTCTTTACCTACAGACCCACATGAACCCTCATTTTTTGGGACACCAATTGTACTTTGCTATGACGACTTAATTTTTTCATAAAATATGCTGAGAAACAAAAAAAAAAAAAAAAGAATTCTATATTATTTGGGGGGTTTCGTGTTCAGGTCATTCACCCTGTGGTCATCTATGTTCCTCAAGTCAGTACAATTACAACGATACGCATCTTATAGAACTATTATTTTATTTGACTGCTTTTAAAAAAATTAAAACCTTTTAAAAAAAATACAAAATATGTTTAAAATTGCTCTAGTACCATCCTTGTGATGCTTTTATTTTTTGGTCCACGGGACTGTGTGAGGTGTCATTTTTTTGCACCATTATCTGTACTTTCTATCAGTACCTAGCTTGTGCATGTGACTTTTTGATCACTTTTTACTAAAAAATTTCTGAATGCGACCAAAAATGTGACAAGTTTTATACAGGTATATATCCCATGTGCAGCATGGCAAAGGACTGATCTGAAGAGATAACGCTTATGAATGAAAGGTTCGGCCAGATTAATGCTATTCCACATTAATGCAACCCCATTCACACACGATAAGCTGCAACATAGTAGCATGAAATGGAGATTTTTTTGTTGCACGTCCACGGCTTGCTGTGTAGCCTAACATGACACATCGCTGCAGCGGGCCATGTCATTTCATGCTTCATTTTACACGTTATTGGTCTTGTGTTGCAGTCATTTAACCTGTGAACTCTTCTCTGTCATGCTGGATGTTCTGTGGCGGGTTATGTGTACAATGTTTGTTTAAATCAGCCGTGGCGAAAAGTCACCAGGGACATCAAAAAAGTCGCAAATTCTGGTGGAAAATCTAAACCTGCCGTAATCCTGATGTAACACTGAGACCCCTGAAGCTTCTAGTCCTCATCCGCAGCTGACACAGAAATATTTGAAGGATGATGATAAAGGAGACTCGGAGAATTTCTTCTATGGTTCGTGTACATTTCTTGCAATAAATGCTCTTTTAGGTACAAATGTTTTTATTTTTGCTTTGTACTCATTATTATGTAAAAAAAAAAAAAAGGGGTAGTTCAACAACAACAAAAAAAAATCTTTCAAATCAACTGGTGCCAGAGATTTGTAATTGATTGTCATTACAAAAATTTCCAGTATTCCAGTACTTATCAGCTCCTGTAGGTCCTGCAGGAAGTGGTGCATTCTTTCCAGTCTGACACAGTGCTCTCTGCTGCCACCTCTGTCCATGTCAGGAACTGCCCAGAGCAGTAGCAAATCCTCATAGAAAACCTCTCCTGCTCTCCAGACTGGAAAGGATACGCCACTTCCTGCAGGACATACAGCAGCTGCTAAGTACTGGAAAACTTGAGATTTTTGTTTAATAGAAGTAAATTACAAATCTCTGGCACTTTCTGGCACCAGCTGATTTTTTTTTTTTTAAAGGTGAGCAACACTTTTAAAATGTTCTTAAGTGTCTCTTCTAGAGCCTGCATGTTTTTTTCCATAAACTGCAGTCTGCTCTGTCCTGTTCATTGTGAAATCCGTCAAAAAAACTGCCTGACGTCTCAGTCTCCAGCCCCTACCACTGCTCTCCTGAACCACCTTTTCAGATGATATTACTGTAAGTCAGCTCCCTTGGCTTGTTTTACTCTGAATAGGCAAAAGCAAAGTGCCAGCTGTAGAAGAGTCAAGCAACGTTTTTAATAAAGAAACAATTTATTTTACATCTTTGAACGTATCCTAATAAGTACAATGCAATAAAAACAACTGCATTCAAAGGTGTCAATTACCTTTACGAGCAGATTGATTTGGGAGTGGCTGATCATCATGTACTTTTCTAATGAATTGTAATCCTGATATTTTAGTTAACACCTTGACTTAAGGGGTTATTTATCCTATTAAAGTGTTTGTACTTCCATTATTCCAGGTAGGATCAGTTATTTCCATCTACAGGTCACATGTTATAAAACAATTTGCTTAGATTTAGATAATTTATATAGCTATAATATATATATAGCTATAAGGGTCTCCAAATGTATATTCAAGGAAGCAGATAATAATAAAATTCCTTCAAGACAGCATCAACTGGATCTTCAGGATATTCCAGGTATCAGTCATAGAAAAGCTTTTAAAACTACAGACAGAAAGCGAGCCATAAAGCCTGCTGAGGTCACATCCATCAGACTATATATCTGCAGTGGAAATGTCCTATAGGTCACCTATATAATGTACATTGTCTTCTATATGTAAAAGGTATTTCAACTTTTTTTGACGTCATACACACAATCACAGATATAGACCTGAATGACATCATACTGTATACAGCTAATGAAGAATCTTATCCATTGTACATACAGATGACATCACAGATATAGACCTGGATGACATCATGTATAACAAATGAAAAATCTTATCCATAGTACAAGGACATGACATCACATTAATTGTGTATGATCTGGATGACATCATATACTACTAAAGAAGAATCCTATCCATTACACATAGATATGACATTACAGATAAAGAACTGGATGACATCATACACAACTAATGAAGAATCAGATTCATTGTACATAGATGTGACATCACACATATAGACCTGGATGACATCATATACAACCAATGAATAATCCTATCCATTAAACACAGATGTGACATCACACATATAGATCTGGATAACCTCATGTCTAACTAATGAATCCTATCCATTATACACAGATGTGACATCACACATATACACTAAGATGACATCATACATAACTTATGTAGAATCTCATCCATTGTACATAGATGTGACATCACATATATAGACCTAGATAACATCATATCCAACCAATGAAGAATCCTATCCATTATACATAGAAGTTACATCACACATACAGAACTGGGTGACATCTTACACAAATAATGAAGAATCGTCCATTGTTCATAGAAGTGACATCACATATATAGACCTAGATGACATCATATTCAATCAATGAAGAATCTGATCCACTGTACATAGATGTGACATCACACATATAGACCTAGATGACATCATATCCAATCAATGAAGAATCTGATCCATTGTACATAGAAGTGACATCACACATAGAGAACTGGGTTACATCTCACACAAATAATGAAGAATCTTATCTACTGTACATAGAAGTGACATCACACATACAGATCTGGATGACCTCATGTCCAACTAATGAAGAATCCTATCCATTATACACAGATGTGACATCACACATATACACATAGATGACATCTTACACAAATAATGAAGAATCGTCCATTGTTCATAGAAGTGACATCACATATATAGACCTAGATGACATCATATTCAATCAATGAAGAATCTGATCCACTGTACATAGAAGTTACATCACACATATAGAGCTGGATGACATCATACACAATTAATGAAGAATCTCATCCATTGTACATAGATGTGACATCACACATATAGAGCTGGATGACATCATACACAATTAAGGAAGAATCTCATCCATTGTACATAGATGTGACATCACACGTATAGAGCTGGATGACATCATACACAACTAATGAAGAATCTCATCCATTGTAGATAGATGTGACATCACACATATAGAGCTGGATGACATCATACCCAATTAATGAAGAATCTCATCCATTGTACATAGATGTGACATCACACGTATAGAGCTGGATGACATCATACACAACTAATGAAGAATCTCATCCATTGTAGATAGATGTGACATCACACATATAGAGCTGGATGACATCATACCCAATTAATGAAGAATCTCATCCATTGTACATAGACATGACAGGCCATCACACACATAGACCTGGAATCCGGGCACATGATGCCGTCACCCATGTTATATTTAATGCACAGCACACTAATTTCTATCTGTCAAGAAGGGCAGCTTGTGTGCATGGACAAGTTATTCTCAGATCCCTCCTGTGCCTGTTTCCCCACAGACGGTAATCCTCTGCCCTGTACAGGGTCATTGTTATGGAAGAGGCTCTTGTGAGGAATTATCGGGAGGGTTCAGTTGATTGACATTGCAGCTCCAGTCCAAGCTGTTGGTTAATGTTGCATCTTTCATTGGTTGGGATTGCGCTTTTCGGCAATATTCAGAGGCTGTGACCCCTCCAGTCACCGGCAGGAACAGCTGGACGCCACTAATGGACAAGTACGGCATTAACCCCTCACTTCACATCATTATCGCCCCAAGATGTTTACCCAGTGAATGTCACACAGATGTGATTGTTATATATACAGTAAAGTGGTCTGATAGCTCTGGTAATCTGGTAGGACAGACTCTGTTCACGCCGCTCTAGCCGGGGTCTCTGTCAGCAGTCTTCATGAATTTGATGGTAAGAATATGCACTGCATGACAGGAGCCATACTGGCCTGATGGACCCCATTAGTAGTCAAAGAGGTCAGTCAGTCACTGGGGGGGTAATTGTTGCACAATGGCTTCTATTAGCGGACTATTATAGCTTCTTTTATAAACAGTAGTGCAAACAGAGCCGTACAGGTTGATACTGAGAGAACAAAAAAAAAATAGCTGCAAAACATCTTCCTATAATTCATATAAAAGCAATGAAGACAATCATCAAGGTTATAATGTTCTCTTTACCGTATATTCTGGAAAATACGCAACAGAGGTATCAATAGTACAAGCAATTTTAAGCCCTTCCCGTCAGTAATATATATATATATATTTATATATGTTCCTACTGCACATACCCCATGCAGTAGGAATGTATATATACGTTTCTGACTGTGAGGGGCTTCCTGATGTGTGCGGGACCGCTGCAGTGAGAGCAGTCCCGCACACATCAGTGCTTAATGAGATTTTATTAAATTATATATCAGAACAAAATTAATAAAAAGCTATTAAAATTTTTCTGTTACACCAATATGATATTAATAAAAACTAGAGATCATGGCGCAAAAAATTACACCTCAACCAGTCCTGTAGGTGGAAAAATAAACGTGTTATGGCTCTTAGAAGGCGAGGAGGAACATTGCATTAATTTGACCCGGGCATCAAAGGGCTCTGTCTTGAAGGGGTTAAGAAACTCTGTAATAGGTTTTATTAAGAAAAAGAGTTTCCTTCTGTACTCAAAAAGCTGTTTTCCTAGTTTCCTAGCTTCAGAAGAAGCAAGATTTCTGTGTCCGTTGTCGTCTATGGAGAGAGGAGGTGTTGAGGGGGATAATTGAGCAGGGAGAGGAGAAAAGGCAGCCCTGCAAAATACTACATCCTTCAATCTTCTCCCACCAAGCTCTAAGACTAGTACTTACCTTTCTGACCTCTGAATCCAAAACTGAATGTGCCCAGAGAGTCTGCAAACTGTACAGCTGCTTGTCTCCTCTTCTTGTTCACTCATCCCCCTCCATAGGTTATAATGGGCTCAGCGAATCCATCTTTACTTTGCTCCTCTGTAATAAGACAGCTTTGCCTGATAATGAGCAGATAAGATGTGAAGGGGAGGGGGGAGGCTGGAAAACAGCTTTTTAAGAACAGAAAGAGGCTTTTTTTGCTTAATAAAACCTATTACAGAGTTTCTTAAAATCACTTTTCTGCAATAAAAATTCAAATCGAGAAATCGTTCATTTTAATCTTTCAACATGTTCTCAAATTATCGTCGGTCGGTTGCAAAAAATTTGCAGATCGTTCAGTGTAAACAGTCTTTCAACGATTTCACCTATGTGTGAGATAGGCTTAAACGATCGCATAGCGAATTTTCCGTACAATGTATCGTTCCGTCTAAACGCTGATCGTTATAAAAAAAAAACATTGTTTATTCAAAATCGTTAATCGTGCGATCGGGCGCATTATCGCTCAGTGTAAAAGTACCATAAGAGTCTCCATGGTGCACAGCTGTTTCTCATTCACTCCATTTGAGGAGGCTGGACTAGGATTGGGTAGTACACACAGGACTTCCTCCCTTACATTCCCAGCCAATGAGAATATGGCACAGCATATCACATACTCCTCTATGCCACGACATGATACGGTACTGTGCTGGGCTGATGATTTATACAGTACACTACTACAGATGGCATGTGGGGGAGAAGGGATTACTGGTGCACTGGACATGCAAGGTGCTGTAAGAGCGGAAGTTAAATAAACAGCAGCAACATCACATACTCCTCTATGCCATGAAATAGTGCATTGACAAGGCACTATACTGGGGGTTACTGATGCACTGGTTTTGCAAGGTGCTATGGGAGGAAGAAGGTAAGAAGCTGCAGCACTAAAGCAATCAAAGAGTACAATAAGCCCTGCTGCTGCTGAGATGGGAGGGAAGCCTTTAACCTGCTTACAACTGGCAGGTGCACAACTCAGACTTTATCAGGATCTCACTCTGGATTTCCCTCTCTTGCACAGTGCATATGGTATGTCCTACCTCCACATCTGCTAACAACAGGCAGTGGACTGCACATTGCAGGGAAGGGAGACACCTAGTGGCCAAGGCTTTAGAGCAGTTTTATTCTGAGGTGAGAAGTCATACATAAGTGTTGTGACTTCGGCAGCCCCAGTTTTTAACCCCTTAAGGGCAAAGCCAATTTTACACTTTGTTTTTTTCCTCCTTGTTTTGAAAAAATCATAGCGCTTGCATTTTTTCACCTACAGACCCATAAGAGCTGTTATTTTTCAAACACCAATTGTACTTCTCAATGACTGATGTAATTTCTCTATAAAATATGCAAAAAAAACCCCCGCAAATTGTCCTGTGAAAATTGGAAAAATCAGCGTGCGCCCGCATCAGAGCTTACCATAGCATAGTCTTTCTGCGGCCGGAATTCACTGAATTCCGGCCGCAGAAAACTGACCTGTCAGTTTTTTCCGGCGCCGCACAGATCCCGGCCGGAGCGTGTACGATGTGTGTACGCTCCAGCCGGGATCCCGTTGAAGGTAAGGTTATGTTCCACCACTCAAAACTACGGCCGTAGTTTTGCGGCGAGAACTACGGCCGTAGTTTTATGTAGTGTGAACATAGCCTTAAAGTGTAAGCTTTGAGGAGCAGGGCATGTATTGTATATTAAAGTGTAAGCTCTGAGGAGAAGGGCATGTATTTTTTGTATATATAAATATATATATATTGTATATGTTTGATATATTTTTCTTTCTATCTATATAAATATATAATTGAACACATATGATATCTACAGCAATATGCAGCAGGCTAGATGGGATCCAGGGATAAAATATCTGATCGCCACTTGTGGGGACAGGAAGGAGGTGGTGGTGGGGGGGGGGGGGGGGGGTGGGCGGTGAGTTCTGTGGTCCCCACCAGGCCTGATTTGAGAGTCACTGTGCCATGTTTAGTGTAATAAAGGCTGGTAATGTTTCATTACAATATTGCATTAAAAAAATCTAAAAACATATCTATTGTATCCTGTGTGTTTTATCTTAACTTCTCCTTACTCCTTTCTCCTTAAGTACTAGGGAAGGTGGCTGCAATATTGCACATACTAAAAAGTGCCAGTACAATAGTAGTATACATTATATACAATAAAGTTTACTGGTAGCAAGATGACAGGAACAACCTAACAAGTGGTTGAAAAGAAAGGAGTAATGGCCCTGATTTACTAAGATTATGTGCTTGTCAAGAACTTTACACCTTAAAGGGGAACTCTAGAGGTTAAAAAAATGAAAATTCTGCAAAAGCGTATAGCATTACTTACCTATCTATTCCAGTTTTGAAACTACCAAAAATCCATTTGTTTTGGTGGGTTTTGTTCTGTTTTGTGTTTCTGCACTTCCTGGTTGAGCAGTTGTACACAGTACTACAGGTTCCAGAATGCAATGTTTTCCCTCAGCTGTTCATCACAGTCCCCCACCCTGCCCATTCCCTGCCCAAATCTATTGCAGAACATCTAGGCTGTGTTCACACATTGCTGTTTCATTGTGTTACTGAATTATTTGCATTACATTATCATTTCACTGTTTTCCCACCCACACCGCGCGCTGTATTCTCTACCTGTAACACCACACAGCACTGTATTCTCTACCTGTAACACCACACAGCACACTGTATTCTCTACCTGTAACACCACACAGCACACTGTATTCTCTACCTGTAACACCACACAGCACACTGTATTCTCTACCTGTAACACCACACAGCACACTGTATTCTCTACCTGTAACACCACACAGCACGCTGTATTCTCTACCTGTAACACCACACAGGACACTGTATTCTCTACCTGTAACACCACACAGCACGCTGTATTCTCTACCTGTAACACCACACAGCACACTGTATTCTCTACCTGTAACACCACACAGCACTGTATTCTCTACCTGTAACACCGCACAGCACTCTGTATTCTCTACCTGTAACACCACACAGCACTGTATTCTCTACCTGTAACCCCACACAGCGCACTGTATTCTCTACCTGTAACACCACACAGCACACTGTATTCTCTACCTGTAACACCACACAGCACACTGTATTCTCTACCTGTAACACCACACAGCACACTGTATTCTCTACCTGTAACACCACACAGCACACTGTATTCTCTACCTGTAACACCACACAGCACACTGTATTCTCTACCTGTAACACCACACAGCGCTGTATTCTCTACCTGTAACACCACACAGCACGCAGTATTCTCTACCTGTAACACCAAACAGCACACTGTATTCTCTACCTGTAACACCACACAGCACACTGTATTCTCTACCTGTAACACCAAACAGAACACTGTATTCTCTACCTGTAACACCACACAGCACACTGTATTCTCTACCTGTAAAACCACACAGCACACTGTATTCTCTACCTGTAACACCACACAGCACACTGTATTCTCTACCTGTAACCCCACACAGCGCATTGTATTCTCTACCTGTAACACCACATAGCATGCTGTACTCTCTACCTGTAACACCACACAGCACTCTGTATTCTCTACCTGTAACACCACACAGCACACTGTATTCTCTACCTGTAATACCACACATCACACTGTATTCTCTACCTGTAACACCGCACAGCACATTGTATTCTCTACCTGTAACACCACACAGCACGCTGTATTCTCTACCTGTAACACCACACAGCACGCTGTATTCTCTACCTGTAACACCACACAGCACACTGTATTCTCTACCTGTAACACCACACAGCACACTGTATTCTCTACCTGTAACACCACACAGCACACTGTATTCTCTACCTGTAACACCACACAGCACACTGTATTCTCTACCTGTAACACCACACAGCACACTGTATTCTCTACCTATAACACCACACAGCACACTGTATTCTCTACCTGTAACACCACACAGCACGCTGTATCCTCTACCTGTAACACTACACAGCACGCTGTATTCTCTACCTGTAACACCACACAGCACTGTATTCTCTACCTGTAACACCACACAGCACGCTGTATTCTCTACCTGTAACACCACACAGCACGCTGTATTCTCTACCTGTAACACCACACAGCACGCTGTATTCTCTACCTGTAACACCACACAGCGTGCTGTATTCTCTACCTGTAACACCACACAGCACACTGTATTCTCTACCTGTAACACCACACAGCGTGCTGTATTCTCTACCTGTAACACCACACAGCACGCTGTATTCTCTACCTGTAACACCACACAGCACACTGTATTCTCTATCTGTAACACCACACAGCACACTGTATTCTCTACCTGTAACCCCACACAGCGCGCTGTATACTCTACCTGTAACACCACACAGCACGCTGTATTCTCTACCTGTAACACCACACAGCACTGTATTATCTACCTGTAACACCACACAGCACACTGTATTCTCTACCTGTAACACCACACAGCACTGTATTATCTACCTGTAACACCACACAGCACGCTGTATTCTCTACCTGTAACACCACACAGCACACTGTATTCTCTACCTGTAACACCACACAGCACGCTGTATTCTCTACCTGTAACACCACACAGCACACTGTATTCTCTATCTGTAACACCACACAGCACTGTATTCTCTACCTGTAACACCACATAGCGCTGTATTCTCTACCTGTAACACCACACAGCGCTGTATTCTCTACCTGTAACACCACACAGCACACTGTATTCTCTACCTGTAACACCACACAGCACTGTATTCTCTCCCTGTAAAACCACACAGCACACTGTATTCTCTACCTGTAAAACCACACAGCACACTGTATTCTCTACCTGTAACGCTGATATTGGAATAAAGTACATAACTTTTTGATTTTATTTTTTCTTTTCATTTCCATGCACATATTATGATCAAGCATCTGTTATCTTTGAAGTTGAGCCCCACAATAATGCTTTGCTCCTCTCTGCTGTTTAGCATCATTTACTTGTGTTATTGCATCATTTTTGTGAATACGTTGCAGTACTGCAATGACACTCCAACATGTGTGAACACAGCCCTAATTTCACAGCAGACAGAGAAATTAGTGCAACACCTGCTTCTGGCTGGTCAGAGATGGTGAATCACTCAGAGGATTGGGGGATCCAGCCCCGCCTCCTGAGACATCACACCCTGCCCCCTGTCTGCATCATCAGCCTGTGCTCAGCAAACACACACAATGTGAGACAGAGGCATGGAAGATTTGTCTCCTAAGGTCGGAGAGCAGAGGGAGCAGGAGACAATGTGGATTGGCAAAGAGGCCATTTTTTTTCACTTCCTGGATTTCTATCAGCTACCAGTGTGACAGAACCGTAGAGATACGGAAATACATTATATAGACACATCTATGTAACTTTGAATTTACTTTTAATAGAAAACAAGTTTTTCTAATCCGGAGTTCCCCTTAAGTCTATGTTCACACGCCGTTCCGCATGAACGGATGTTGTTTAACACTACCTACTGCCGGCATTAATGATCATGAATTCTGGCCGTAGGTAGCGTTAAACAATGGGCTTTCACGCGGAACGGTCGTTGTTTATACAGTGTGTGAACATAGCCTAAGGTTTTCGTTTCTCAAACCAGTTATGGCAGATTTAAAGGGATTATAATGGCATGGCTCAGGGCGCTGGTTGCAGATGCGGTGTTCAGCTGGTGGGCTCTGGTGTTTTAGGAGGAACTTGTCAAAGTGTCCAGGAGTGGTAGTACCCAGCCCCGGAACACACGGCAACTGGACCTTGGTAGGACTGGTAAGAGGTGCAGATGTAGGTGCGGCATAAGTGACGACCCCACTTAACCAGTTATTAACTTTACCTGAAACAGCTTCAATGCAATACAAAATATAAGAACAATACTGCTCACAGGTGCTAGTGCAACAATACTCCTTTAGACAGGCTCTTGTAGTAGAAGGTAGTAGTCGAAGGAACTTGTTTGCAAGGGTCATGTAGGGGCCGGATAGGAGTCATTGTCTAATAAGTAAAAAGTACTCTGCCAGGATGTCTGTTAAAAGTTTAGAATCTTGAAGAACTTCTCGTACTCACATTTAGAGGTACTCTGGACAGTAAAGTACTTTATCTTAGCACACTTTTGCTTTACTGGGAATCAGTCTCTCTTCCTTTCCTTTGGGGATGAGTGTCCTGACTGTAGAATCCATGGCGTAGACAAGGGTTTTCCTGGCTTCCGGTTACCCCACTTCTAAGGTCTAGCACATGGGTCTCCAAACTGCGGCCCTCCAGCTGTTGCGAAACTACAACTAGCATTATGCCTGGACAGCTAAAGCTGTGCACAGGAGGAGTGAGACACCTAGTGCCTGTAGGGGAAATCACAGCTCACAGTACTTGGTGTGACACCTGAGAGAGTTACTTTACCTGGGTGGCATAAGAACTTAGGGAACCACCTGTGGTGGGACACTACAATAGGATGATGGGTGTGTCTGTTTTTTATTTTAGTTTTTTATAATTGTGGCGCATATAAATATGGTAAAACATGACATCGACGGAAAAAACTAGTAAAACCATTAATTTGATGATAGAAAAGTGTCCGGATTGAGCAAAAGAGTAAAAGAGTCTGGATTAAAGAAAGGAGTATAAAGCAGACCTAGGAATTTGGAGTGCACAGGAGAGACTAGCTTATGGTGGTTTTACACGGAACGATTATAGTTTGAATTTGCAAGATAACGATCGCATTTGAGCGATAATCGTTCCGTGTAAACACAGCAAACGATCAAGCGATGAGCGAGAAATCGTTCATTTTGATCTTTCAACATGCTCTCAAATCATCGTTGGTCGTTCGCAAAAAATTCGCAGATCGTTCCGTGTAAACATTCTTTCACCGATTTAACCTATGTGTGAGATAGGCTTAAGCGATCGCAAAACGATTTTTCCATACGATATATCGTTCCGTCTAAACGCTGATCTTTATGAAAAACACATTATTCATTCGTAATCGTGCGATCGGGCGAATTATCGATCCGTGTAAAAGGACCATTACTCCCCCTCCCCTTCTTAAAACACATGTATGCTCAGCTGGGCCTTTGCTGGAGAAAAGGTATGCAAAATAGCTGAGAAAAGAGTTGGCTCTTATGTACCACCTATAGGTTGGGGTAAGTGGTACAAGAAGTCTATAAGGAGGAAACA
Source organism: Dendropsophus ebraccatus (assembly GCF_027789765.1). Taxonomy (NCBI): domain Eukaryota; kingdom Metazoa; phylum Chordata; class Amphibia; order Anura; family Hylidae; genus Dendropsophus; species Dendropsophus ebraccatus. The sequence goes on from NC_091465.1 coordinate 17,013,784, forward strand.
ATGGAATAACCAACAGTGTCAGGCACAATCATCAGACAATGATGTCAGGTCAGGATTAGTGATGAGCGAGCATGCTCGTCCGAGCTTGGTACTCGTTCGAGCATTAAGGTACTCGATGGTACTCGTTACTCGGAAGAGCATCTCGCAAGGATTCGGGTTTGAGTTCGATAAAACAGCTAAACAATTGTTTGTTTAGCTGGTTTAATAATAATAAAGTTTCAGCTCCCTGGGAAAGCAGGGAATCAGTAATACAGAGATCGGCATTACGGGGGTTAGCGATCCTCTGCAGTAATGCCGATCCCTGTATTGGTTAATAATATATTTAATTAATAAAACACATTTTCGTTCTAATAAAGTTATTTCCCTTGTTCAATAATTTTATTCTAACGAATCCATACTTGTGCAATTAAATATACTGTTAAAATAACTATATACAGTGATGCCTTGGAGTACGAGCATAATTCGTTCCGGGACCGTGCTTGTAATCCAAATCCACTCTTAAACCAAAGCAAATTTTCCTATAAGAAATTATTGATATGCAGACAATTGGTTCCACGGCCCAAAAATAATGATTATATATTTTAAATAAGATGTAAAACAAATGAAACAAACATTTAGAAACAGCTGAATATGTCATATTATAAAGTTACTGTACAATATAGCAATCAGCATGTGGAGTATAATGTATAGTAAGTGCATAAACCTGAAAATACAGCAGCAGTTTGTAGATACAGGATGGAACTGCAGATTCCCATAATGCAGTAGCGTAGTACAACAGGCTAGAATAGAGAAGCAGGGCTGCTGTCAGAGGTCTGTGTGGTCACATGACAGCAATGGGGAAGGGGTATGTGTTCAGCATGGACCAATGAGGACTGACAGAAACTGCAGGGAGAGAGGGGTTACAGCTATGTAGAGATTACCTCCACAGTCCTGTCCCCTGATGTAAGCCCCAGCCTGAAGTGGATCTGTTATGATTTGGAACGTGGGGGACACTTCTTGGTTCAGAATACAGTGCTGTAGACCCCGCTATGCAGACCATACACCTCCTCCACTCGCCCTCCCACCCAGTACAGAGAGCTCTTAAACCAAAGCAATGCTCTTAAACCAAGTCACAATTTTGAAAAACTGTGAGCTCTTAAACCAAAACGCTCTCAAACCAAGTTATTCTTAAACAAAGGTACCACTGTATATATAAATAAATGTATAATTATTGAATTATTAATTAAATATATTAACCAATACAGGGATCGGCATTATTGCAGAGGATCGCTAACCCCCGTAATGCCGATCCCTGTATTACTGCTGTTTCCTGTCCATTTCCGTGGTGTTTCCATCATTTTCTGAGGTTGACAGGTTTTCACACGACCTTCCCTTTACCGAACTTGGGTCCCCTGCAAAAAAGCTCGAGTCTCCCATTGACTTCAATGGGGTTCGTTACTCGAAACGAGCACTCGAGTATCGGGAAATACTCGTCTCGAGTAACGAGCACCCAAGCATTTTAGTACTCGCTCATCACTAATCAGGATAGAAAAGCAGAACACTCCAAGGCAAGAACAATACAAGACCAGCAAAAACATTAGGTTACATCAAATAGATACTAAGTGCCAAGAAATGACAAGTCTTATCCTTGGTAACAATTCTCCTGGGGTTTTTCTCATTTATATGTGGACAAAAATTTTACAAGGTTTTGCAGGAGCCCAAAACTACATGTAGTGCTCAGGCACGTAGATGGCAAAGAACAGTAAATAGGTGGAAGCTCGACCCAAGACATCTCTCCAGTGAAGCTCTGTGTTATCCGGGACGTATCATATCATAAACGTGATGGAACGTAATGATAACTCATATGCCGTGTTATGTCTTTCTATATACTGTAGCATTGAACCGTGTTATTACGCTGTATCAGTAAACTTGTATGCAATGAGGAACAGGTTTTTTTTTAAGTCACCGACATATTTAAAGGATACATCATCCTGTAAGAAGCCTCAGAAGGTGTGAAGTTACATCAGGGCATATGCTCATGCACAGTGTTGGGTTATATAAACTCTTCCTCTGACCTCACTCTGGACTGAAGTCACATAAAACAAAGGACACAGATTTATTCCACCAATTAAACATATAAGACGACGGATTTCAATTCAATTTTATGGCTATATTTTTACAAAGTTAGACCCTGTCAGGCGTGATTGAAATCTGATGAGTTGGCTTAAGTATAATTTGCACCAATGACAAGGGATTGGGACAATTATATCTTTCTTCACTTTCAGTCATTTTATAACAGAGGAATTAGAGCAACACAGAAACACGGAAAAAGTCTAAAAGACAGACCGCACATGAAATATTGTGTACAGTTTAGGACACCTGCACACAATAAAAAACACAGCAGAGCTAAGCAGGTTAAAATGAGTTTTACAGAGTGTTATTTTTAAGGGGTACTCCAGCAGATTTTTTTTCCCTTTCAAATCAACTTGTGTCAGAAAGTTATATAGTAATGTATTGCAGGAAGAGTGGTTTTCTTTACAGTCTGACACAGTGCTCTCTGCTGCCACCTCTGTCCATGTCAGGAACTGTCCAGAGCAGGAGAGGTTTTCTGTGGGGATTTGCTACTGCTCAGTTCCTGACATGGACAGAGGTGGCAGCAGAGAGCACAACATTAGACTGGAAAGAATACATCACTTCCTGCAGGACATACAGCAGCTGATAAGTACTGTAAGACTTGAGATTTTTTAATAGAAGTAAATTACAAATCTATATAACTTTCTGAAACCAGCTGATTTAAAAGATTTTTTTTCAGCAATGCATAACAAGTTATCATGAAAGGTATGGGGATTTCGTCTTCCAGCCTGGGGACTGAGAATAAAATACTCAAAGACTGAAAACAAAGGTCATCAAGAGTCAGGAGGAGAAGAAATCTTTCGAGATGCACACCATCTTCAAGACTGATGTTTTACATAAAACAAGCAGGGTCAGCAACATCAGTTGCTGTGGAGCTACCCCAGAAGGAGAACAATGATAAATTAATCTGATTATTACAACCCAGCCTCCTTTTCTATACACATTCCTATAGATGCAGGTAGGGTGGGTTCACTCTACGGAATCCACACAGATATGTTCCGGTGGATTTCGTCGCTCGTAGCCACTCACGGCGGCGCACATATCCGCCGGTGCTATAGACACCATTCTATGGTTGACGTCAATTCTTTCAGCGGACAGTGGAAACGGCCTGGCCATAGAATGGTGTCTATATCACGGGCAAATATTATTAATAGAGCAGACCCGTCGGGGGGCAGCCGGATCGGCACTATAGGGGTGGGGCAGAGCTCCTAACGGCTGTACCAGACCGATGAGTAAACAACTAACTGCACAGGAATGGCGTCTCCTGTGCAATAAGGTTAGTTTTATCTAACCAGCTGATAGTTCCCCTTTAAGGGCAGATCTTTGCACAAATATCTGAATTATTACTATTAAAAGTTGAAAAGAAAAGGGTAATAGGGATAAGAGAGAGAATTCCCATGTATGACACAGTCTCAAAAAGAGTGCCGCATAAAAACATAGGCTCCGATCCTGGCCTTGGACATTAAACAGGTTTATAAATCTGGCTGTGGGATATGTTACACGTGAGCATCCCCTGCATGTCTGTGACATTTCATGTTGAATTAAAACCCTACTGAGCGTCTGCATCATAAATATGGAGTGATGACAATCCCTCTGCTTTGATGGTTTTAATGACGGTGACTCTTTAGATCCGTCGCTTTTCATGTCCAGGTTCCGCTATACTTGTGTGCCCTTAATTCTTGCCTTTATGTCCTCTCATTGGCAGTTCTGTTGCTGTGGATTAGCTTTAATGTGACCTCTACATTAGACTTGCACTGAATAGCATTAGTACATCATAAAAGCCACTTGCCCGCATTTCTCTCATTCCACCAGATAATCCAAAAAAACATTAGATGCTAAATTTAACCCCTAAATATGCTCCACTGGCCAGTCACACCGGAGACGGGAGATTGTCACCTCTAACAACGCCTGGTAATTGTTTACTATGTCGCTACAAATAAAAGGGACGTGGCGAGATATACATTAAACACTCCGCGCTTCGGCCAGCATTTGAAGTCTTCAGATCAGTCCCAGCCATTTGCCTTCTGACTAATGAGTTATAGAAAAACCAAAGAGAAAAAACATTCCCCGGTCCCTGACCACAGCAGACATCACTGTGTGATCCATTTCTCAGGCTATGTTCACACTACGTATCTTTCCGGTCGTAGTGCGAACCGCGAATATACGCACGTAGTTTTGAGGTTGATGCGTTCGCTTGAAAGTATACGATATACGGCCGCACAATGCACACTATGTATGAACTTACGACCGGATCGTATACGCCGCCGTGAAAAATGAACAAGACCATTGTTTGAGGACGGAAATGTTCGAGCTCACGGCCGTGGATTTCCATGCGGTCCCGTACGAAGTACTTGTTTCAGTCATATTGAACTTGATTTTTCAATCCAAAAGGTTCTGTGTGGTTTATTGGGCTGGGCGAAGATTTCCAAGTAAATGACCTGCCTCAGATCGCTTCGAAACAAGCTAGGGAAGCATAACTGTACTACGGGCGTATGTTCTGGGTTGCGTACGCATCTGGTCGCATGTCAATTTTTCCCACGCCCGTAGTTTCAGCCGCACATGTATGGCGGCGTAAGAACTGCGGAGGGAATCGTACGCAGTGTGAACATAGCTTCAAGGTGTTTATCTTCGCAGTCTTCTCTGCACCTCTCCCCTGTTGAGGTCACTGCTCAGGTTTTTGTCAAGATTTAGTAACTTTCCTGTATTAGTTATTTGTTGTAATTCTACATCCTCTGTGGTTTCATTTTTCTTACCCTTCCAACCAACTTATCCCACACTGGTACATTAGGAACATGAGAAGGAAGAATACAGCAATCTCCTTGGTTGTTATGGCCAACATCTAGCAATGGTGCACGACAGGTTAGCGGTAACATTTGCATTTTTGGATTGCATTAGATGGATTAGACACAGAAAGGAGCACAGTGTGCATACAGCAGCAGAACAGCAAGAAATAAGTTACACTTAGCACTTATGAGAGGAAAGCATTGATTTACCTTTAAGGAACATTAAAGAAACTGCCATTAGGTTTTTGCTGCCCTATCTAAGAAGCTGAACAAAATGATGTATCACTTACATTGTTCTGTGCAGCTGACTCAGAGATATCCTCTTGAATAATGAGCACCGCACACTAGTCCTCTCCATTATGTGCACATGCTTAGTAGTCCTAGATACTCATGAGCACAGCACACTCCACAGACCAGACGTAGATTGGCAGTTGACTATCTATACTATGTTTATAGACTGTGTACAGGCAGACAGCTGTCAATCAGCAGCCAGATGGTGAAGGGAGTGGTACTGCATGAAGCCTATTCCCCTGCATATTAGGAGAACAGCATAATTATTTAAGGAAAATATAATTCTGTTCAGCTTTTCTGTCACTATTTTATGAGGCCCTTATTAAAGGCAGTATAAACATAGGTACAGATTCCCTTTCAGGATCCCCTGGAGAAGGGACAAAACTGGTAAATACAGTCTTTCTATGTTCCTCTCCAGCACAGAGCAAAAGCTAAGCCCAGCCCGACTCCCTGTCTTCCCATGTCTGTTATTAGAGACAACTGACTAAGTCACGGCCCGTGATTGGCTGAGCAGCCTGGTGCTTCAGAGACTGGCTCTAAAGTTGCATCGGCAGCAGTGGGGAGAACTGGAGAGGACACCAGGGAGCATGGAGAAGTAATGTATGAAATTTATTATTTTCTTTACACGGTCATCAGCCGTTCATCGCTATTACATGTGATGTGCAGTCACCAGCCGATGATTGTAGATCGGGACTTAAAGACATAATCAGACTATGATCGTCTTTATTACACAGAGTGATGATTCGCCTTGATTTGGCAGATTATTGCTCCATGTAATAGGGCCCTTAAAACAGGAAATGTTCTATGGAAGAGTGTTGGAAGCATGCTCTGTGACCTGTGCAGTGGTAACTGTAGCCGTGCAGCTAACAGACCTAGGACAAAAAAAAAAAAGGTATCTCAATGAAGTAAAGGTTCCAAGATAGAGCACCAGTCTGTCACCGGATGGTCCAGGATAAGTGTTTGCTAAAACCAACCCGTCAGGATAGATGTATAGATTTATTTGCTCGCTGGTAAAAAAAAAAAAAAAGTCACATTTACACAAAAGACTAAAAACTTTGATGTCTCAATTCTTCCTACACTAATGCTATTGTGTAATATAATTGATAACAAATGGTTTCTTTTGACAACAGATTACTGCCACAAAAAAGATCATTCAGCTTGTGGTGGGGCGTCTGATCCGCTCTGGGAAGCCACGGTGGCAGCAGCTGAATCTAACTTCATTCGAGCCGCCAGACATCAATTTAGGGCAATTGTTCCTCAGCCGCTTCCTCTAATCTCCAATTTGTAATTTTTTGCATTGCCCGTTCTTTGGCATTAGAGACGTTTCTTTTAAAGCTATTTAGGGTATTGAACGCCTGGACGCTTTAATGGCCGCTGGAGATGAGGTTGACCCAGCAACCACTTTGGTTGTGCCGTCAGACTGATTGAAGTTGGAAAGGCCATAAAACGGGGTCTCTTTGAGGCCGGCCGCATACTGTACTCCAGGAATAATTGAACAAATAGTTTATCTGGGTAACCAACAGCTGTAGTGTACAGGAGATTTTCGGAGGATTACTAGCAAGCTGTTAAAGAAGCCTCCCATGGGATCCTTGCATGAAAACTGCTCCTCCTCCTTCTAGTTTGATTAAAGGCTCATTGGATTCTTGGTCCTTTGAAGAGGGTTGAGGCGATACGACCCAGGACTGTGTTCTGCTCTATAGATGTCTTAGAAATAGTACAAGGTGATTAAATGTATGAACTTATACAGCGAAGGCAATAATATGCCGCTCTGTCTGTATGCGACTCCAGATTGTGTATTTCTTCAGCTGTTATATGGACGGCGTGTTATATGAAACTCTATATATTCTTCTACAGTCACTGTAAAGAAATGATAACTGACAAGTATGGAGCAATAAAGAGCCTGGGCACAGACAGCAAGATTATGGCGCTTCTAAGAAGAGAGCTCATTAAATGCTCATGAGAATCTCAGCCCTTCACAATGAAAGCATCCATGGTAAATCCAGAATTTATATACATCAGACAGCAGCTATTGGGGCGCTCTCTGCGGAATTGGAAAGACGATGAAACATTATTATTATGGAAAGAAAATGTAGAAGGGCAATATATAAAATGTCAGTAAAATCCTCGACAGTCAGACATTTCTTGCTACGTTCACAGATTGCATTCGGCCTGTCTACACATGGGAAGGATGTGCAAAGAAAAGTCCGATCCAGCAAATGTATTGCACTTCTATATAGCTGAAATAAAGCAGGATGTACAAGTGGCATCAAATTTCACCATATAACCTTGTATGATGTAAAGATCACCTAAAGCTGACTATATATATATATATATATATATATATATATATATATATATATATATATATATATATATACACACACACACACACACACAATGGTGCCTTGGATTACGAGCATAATTCGTTCCAGGACTGCGCTTGTAATCCAAATCCACTCTTAAACCAAAGCAAATTTTCCCATAAGAAATCACTGATATGCAGACAATTGGTTTCACACCCCAAAAATAATGATTTATTATTCTGAATAACATGTAAAACAGATGAAACAAACATTCAGAAACAGCAGAATATGTGATATTATAAGTTACTGTACAGTAATGGAGAGGATGGGAAACACAAGGGCGGACAGAGACTGCAGGGAGCATGAAGAAATGAGCAGGGCAGATGTGGGCACATACATGCAGCACTCTCTGTCCGGGGAGAGAGGGGTTACAGCTATGAAGAGATTACCTCCACAGTCCTGTCCCCTGATGTAAGCGCCAGCCTGAAGTGGATCTGCCATGATTTGGTAGGTTAGGGAGACTTCCATGGTCGGAGTACAGAGCTGTAGACCCCGCTATGCAGGCCATGCCCCTCCCCCACTCCCCCTTCCACCCAGTACAGGGAGCTCTTAAACCAAAGCAATGCTCTTAAAGGAGTTATCCAGCGTGGGGGCACTTTTTTGGGGGGACCGGGGAGGAGGTGGCTGAAATAAAAGACATCCACTTACCTCCCCTGTTCCAGCGGTGGGTCCCGCATCACGGCGCTCCGGTGCCCGGTTCCTGGCCGCTTCCAGGTGTCTGACGCCGCCCGAGACGCTACGTCTCAGGGCCGCTCATCCACTCATTGAAGGAGGCGGGATCCGAGCGGACTACAAACGGATCCCGCCTCCTTCACTGAGTGGCTGAGCAGCCCTGAGACATAGCGTCTCGACACCCGGAAGCGGCCGGGAACTGGGCACCGGAGCGCTGTGATGCGGGACCTGCCGCTGGAAATGGGGAGGTAAGTGGACGTCTTTTATTTCAGCCACCTTCTCCCTGTTCCCCCCAAAAAAGTGCCCCCACGCTGGAGCACCCCTTTAAACCAAGTCACAATTTTGAAAAACTGTGAGCTCTTAAATCAAAATGTTCTTAAACTAAGTTACTGTTAAACCAAGGTACCACTGTGTGTATATATAGATATATAAATTTAATTCATAACATAGTAAGCACTTAGGAACTAAAACATAACTTTTAATCAAGATCAGAATAAAAAAAGAAGGGTATATATAACCCAAATAGATAGAATCACCAATCTGAATCAAAATCACTGCACTTAGGAAAATAACAGTGTAGATGTATAAACAACGGAACGTATTGAAAGGGAAACACACGAGAGGACAAGGTGCACTCTGTCCACTCCTAGATTGTGATACTTTCCCTACCTTTTGGGGTGACCCACCTCCTTAAAAGGGTGGCCCCAACCACAATGACGTTCCCTTCCCTCCTCTAAGTGCAGGACAAGACACAAACAGACACAAAATGTGAATCACACAAAATGGGGTACCACACCAAACCAATATTCAAAAAAGAATCCAACGCGTTTCACCTGTACAAATAATAACAGGATCATCAGGGATATAGTGGTGTACAACAAACAATAACAACAAAAGAAAATGTAGTGCAATAGATGTACAGCGCAAAACCACCTGCACCACCTCCGGTGGATTGCTGGATAATGCTGAGGAGTAGCTCAGTAGCTTAAGGGGCATTACATCTTGGCACCAACTCCCTTAGGAGTGCACTGAACATCTGCAGCAGGATGCCTGTTCCACCATCGGGACGCTATTGATAAGTATTGCTGGTTTTCAGACATATGTATGCTTTGTGCTATTGAGCATTTAATAATAATCCAGTGATACTAGGATGCAGCTATTGGTTGCTTGACTGGGCTAATTGCAACAGTATATTGTATCTTAGCATGCCCGGCATATTCATGTAAATGATCATTTTCTGCTATATCCTGGCATTTGGTTACTGACTCTCAAGAGTCCTATTGGTGGTATTCATTTGCTGTAATACATAGGATTTCTATTGTCCTGATGACTAGTACTGGCATCATCCCATGTGCATTCTGAGACACACATGTGTCACTGAGCTACTCCTCAGCATTATCCAGCAATCCACCGGAGGTGGTGCAGGTGGTTTTGCGCTGTACATCTATTGCACTACATTTTCTTTTGTTGTTATTGTTTGTTGTACACCACTATATCCCTGATGATCCTGTTATTATTTGTACAGGTGAAACGCGTTGGATTCTTTTTTGAATATTGGTTTGGTGTGGTACCCCATTTTGTGTGATTCACATTTTGTGTCTGTTTGTGTCTTGTCCTGCACTTAGAGGAGGGAAGGGAACGTCATCTTGGTTGGGGCCACCCTTTTAAGGAGGTGGGTCACCCCAAAAGGTAGGGAAAGTATCACAATCTAGGAGTGGACAGAGTGCACCTTGTCCTCTCGTGTGTCTCCCTTTCAATACGTTCCGTTGTTTATACATCTACACTGTTATTTTCCTAAGTGCGGTGATTTTGATTCAGATTGGTGATTCTATCTATTTGGGTTATATATACCCTTCTTTTTTTTATTCTGATCTTGATTAAAAGTTATGTTTTAGTTCCTAAGTGCTTACTTTGTTATGAATTAAATTTGTTGCTTTATAGTAGCACAGGAGTGTATATATCGGCGTGGAGGACGTAACCCCCTTGTATATCTAATTGGGTTTACTGTGGAATTCGCGTATATATATATATATATATATATATATATATATATATATATATACACACACACACACACACAAGATGTCTGTTGGCTTGTTCAGCGGACTGTCTATGTTTTCAATGGAAAGAGGAAAGAAAATCCAAGGAAAGAAAGTGCCAAGCTCCTCTGTCCTCCAGACCTCTCTGTCCCAATTAAGACTCCTCTGTCATACTCCAGACACCTCTTTTTGACTTCAGTATATACTGTCAAAAATGAACACACATAAGCAATATGCACATTTGAAAGAGAACTTCTGCGCACCTCACCCTCCACTGAATCTGAATCTATTGCTTATGTGTGTTTATTTTTGACAGCATATACAGGTTTTTTTTTGCGGATGGTTTATAGGCCCCATTCTCACCTTGTGCAGCACCACCTGTGAGCTAGCGGCGCTAATTGGTCCCAGTCTCCTTCAAGATGGGAATTTTTTTTTCTTTTTGATTTCATGCCCCTCTGCCCTCCTCCAGACTTATTTGTTCTCTTTTAATTTTTACTGTCCTCCTCCATACCCCTCTAAACCTCTATGTCCCCTTCCAGAATCTGCTGCCCCTTATTCCTTACTGCGTTTTTTGCAGTCTGTTTAATGTGTCCATTTTATGGGGGGGGGGGGGAGGGATACAAAAGTTAATGCAAATGTGTGCCATCTGTTTGGATCCTGTTTTCCACTGACTACCATAATTAAAAAAAAAAAGTCAATTGCTTTAACATATTATTCAACATATTATATTATATTTATTATAGCATACAAAAAAGCTTGGTTGGTCACTTTTTTATGTATGTTAAAGTTAACATTTAAAAAGGAATCCATTAAGAGGACTGCAAAAACGCAGTGTGAACCCGGCCTAACAGGGTTATCATTAAAGATTCCTAAGCTGAGATGTTACTTAGTCCCTGATGATATCTATATATTTTTTTTATTATAAAGTTATTTTTTTCTACTCCAGAAATTACAAAAAGTAGAACACATTTACAAAATAGTATCATCAAATCACTGTTTGTTTTAACCCTCACCAGCCACCCCCATTGGCATTGGCTTTATCCAAGTTTTCCAGGCGTTCCTTAGGAGGTATCCACCCGCTGCACGGAGTGAGCAGACAGCGGGAATCCGACACCGATCGTTCTGGTTCTGGTCACTACTGCAACAAGTCTGATCCTGAAATTTCTTCTCTTCTAGATCTTCCACCATTAGTTAGGAGTGCTATTACTGAGAGGCTGAAGTGTTTAGGAAAAACAGCAACTTAGCCACAAAGGGCTCTGCTGACTCCAGACCACACAACTGTGCCCTGCCATTAGCTTTATGGCCAGGGTTGCTTCCCAGCCTTACTTCCCCAAGCATAGCGCAAGTATCACCACTGGACTCTGGATGGAATTCTTAATGTACAAGCATAGCAGGACATTTTGGACAACTGTCTCTTCCAACTCTGTGGGAACAGTTTGGGTTTGATCCTTTTGTATTCCAGAATGATTGTGACCCAAAGCACACTGCAAGGCTCTTAAAGGTATGGAGGAGTCTGATGTAGAAGAACATGACTGGCCACAAGACAGTCCTGACCTTAACCATATCCAACCCCTCTAGGATGAACTAGAAGGCATTCTGCAAACCAGACCCTCTTGTTAAGCATCAGTGTCTGGCCTCACAAATTCTCTTCTGAGTCAATAAACAATACACACACACACACACACAAAAAAAAAATGTCATAGAAAGTCTTGTAAGGTGAGTGTGCGATGCCCTGGCCCCTAGGGGCCACTCCGCAGTATAGATGGTGCTAACAGGCAGGAACCGGTGCAGCTGTAGGGTATAAGGTTGTCACGGTGTAGGCACGAGGGTGATACAGCTGGAAACAGGGCTCCTGACCATGCGGGAATACTGGGCATGCGATTCTTCGTTGTCCTTAGTCAGGGCACCAATGATCACACCAATGCCAAGGTTCAGAAACAACGGTAGTTGTATATTTATTGTAACGGTAGTAACTAGTAGCAACAGTCTCTCCGGATGCAACCGGGTATAAGGCAAACTTGAATAAAGCAGAGTAATGGGTGATGCTGCAATAGGCTGTGAGAGTAGCGTGCTGAATGATGGGAGTAGTAGTGAAACTGAAGTTGAGATGCTGGGTGGAATGAGACTTAAATTAAATACTTGCTGTTGATGATTAGAGAAGATGATGATGAGAGGAACTGAAGAATGACTGAAGAACGGCACCCAGATGAGAATCTTGAGACTCGAGACAGGAACACAGCCAGTGGACTGGAGCAGCAGAGCACACGCAGGTCTCTCTCTTAGCAGGGAGAGAGGACAGACACACAACCTATCCCCTATGGGGCAGGGAATAGACTGAGGTAGAACAGGAAGTCACATGGTAACCCCAGCCAAAAGCTCGATGACCATTGGAGTTACCATGGAAGCAGGGCACAGTCACGTGACATCCAGCCATTGCATCATCACACCACTAGGCATATACAGAGAAATATACATGAGAAGCACCATCCTTGAACACTGGGGGGGGGGGGGCGACATAATACCATTAGGCACTGATACCTGAATATACATGCAATAAATGAATGAAATAGCAGACCTGAATACTGAGAAGGGTAATACAATACACGCAGTTTGCAGTGGACCATAGCTTTCCAGAACAGAACTGGTTATAATAAAAGTGTGAGCATAAGAAGGGCTGTTCTGGGACACTGCAAGTGCAAGCTGCTATACTTGCAAGTTGGTCTCCCCCTTGCAAGTATAGCAGCTTGCACTTGCAGTGTTCCATGGATTTAGAATGGAATTTATAATGTGGAAGGGACCATGTCCATGTTTTATATTTAACGATGACTATAATTGACAATAATTTCGTCACTGTGCCCATCAACTTGCAACCTGCAGAAGGGACAGAGCCGCACGTGTAGAAACTTGAAGCTTTTTTGCCAATATCTTTCTAGGTGCAGATGTAAGGTCACACGGAGATGTCAGTGACTTGATAAGAACCAGTCAGTGACTCTTAGAATCTCCCATGTAATGCTTCCCTCACCCACATTCCAGCCACTTGATATACTGTCAGCTCTGCTGTGTCCGCTACTGTGCAGGTGGTTATTCTCTTATGTTCCCATCATGAGCTGTGGTTTTACAAGGATGGGATGGAGCAGTGTGCACAAGCCCTTAGGGTATGACTGACAAGTGTCTTCCTGTCGATGGTTGTTCGGTTCCCTTGATGATTATAAGCTTTTCTTCATTGGGTGGCTTGCAGAAATGTCACCTGGTGCTCAGGGGAAACAATTGTCAAAATATTACAAAACAATGCGACATCTATTAAATATGTTAAAATAGCTAAAGTTCCTTGTCGATTCTCAGATAATGCAACAACCTGTATCTTAGAACAATGATGTCTTTGTCCAGGTTACAGATTATGTGATGTAAGGCTATATAGATATGAGCTACTGACAGCGGGAAAGCACAGGGTCTACAAACCAGAAATTCTTTAAACTTTTCTCTATAAAAACATTAAGGTTGTGTCAGGAACCGGACAGCAGGACAAGACAAACAGTGAGCCCTAAGCTCAGCCCCGCCCACTGTCCTCTACCTATTTGCCACAATCCGCCCTAAAATGGCGGCGAGCAACTGGGCGGCAGTCCCTGCGCTGGCTAGGTGGGACACAAAGACAAGACAGACAGACAAAACACAATAACGAATGGTCAACAGTCCGGGTCACAACAAACGGGCAGCAAAAGTACAAAATCACAATCCGAAGGCAAAATCAATATACAGGCAGTATGGTCAGGGGCAGGCAGCAAACAAGAATGGTCAAAAGATACTAAGCAGAATTCAGGAGAAGCACAGAAACAGAACCACAAGCAGGCAGAGACTAAGTCAATAACCGGCCAGGCACAGGCAGAAGCTGAAATCTTAAATAGGAGACCAGAAACCATGTCCAGAAAGTGATAGGAGAGACCAGCTGTCAATCACTGAGGCAAAGGCAGGTTAACTGTTACAAGACCAGAAGAAACTAGCAGCACAGACACAGGTGGGGCAGGGAAAACAATTAGCAGACCAGAAGGAATAAGACACAGTTCAGACAGGGCAAAAACAAGGCAAACTAAACACAGAATAAATGGAAGATTATGGCCAAAATCGCAGTCTTTGGCGCAGAGGTCTAATCTTCGCAGCAGAGGGTGGCACTGATGCCTTTTCAGGCGCGATCATGACATTACCCCCCCTTTTATGAGGGGCCTCCGGACCCTCACAAGATGAACCAGACCTAGGAGGGAAAGGACCTCTTACAATGCATGTCTCAACATCGCTAGAAATATCGTCGTCCGTCTCCCACTCATCGGAATCAGACTCCAAGAGATAGGTAACCGGTCTGACAGATCTCCCATAACTGCTCAATTCAATACCAGACACAGATCCAAATTCTGCCTTACATGAGGACACAGACCTAGTACCATCACCAGGACATACAGAGCCAATTTCCACCTTACACATATTAGCAGACATGGTATCCTCGGCGGGACACACAGAGCCAACTTCCACAATACATGAAGTCACAGACATAGCATTGGTAGGTTCATCAACAGGATAATGCACATCAAGACCACCCACAAGTACCTGGGCGCCCAGATGACTATCCTGGTTGTCATCTGGACGCTGATGATCTGGCTTCGGGGGACGCTTGGTACAATAGCTGATGAAATGTCCACTTTCTCCGCAGTAAAAACAGAGTCCATTCCTTCTTCTGAGTTCCTTACGGGCCAGAGATCTTTTAATTTTGCCCAGTTCCGGAGGTTCCTCCATGGTGACCAGAGGACGAGACATAGTAAGCAGAGGTTTGGAGGGGACAGAAGTAGGAACATTAATGACACAGGGGTGGTCTAGGCGTGGACTTAGCGTGCGATCAATGGTAATCGCCAGGGAAATGGCCTCTTCAAGGGAGCTAGGGGTGGGGTGACTGACCCAAGCATCTCTGAACGTCACATATGTGTTCAGGTCCCCAGAACACTTGTCAGGCTCCTTGAGTGTGACCACTGGGGTGGCAGGAGTGGTAGCTGGTAGCTGCTGGACCAATAGCTGGACCTGTTTGGCCAGCTCAAAAACAAGGTTAGCAAGACCCTCAAAACGGACAGATAACTCCTGTGCTGAGTCCATTACTGGCTACAGGTAAGGAGTTAAAAAAAAAATATTGTATGGCCGGTTATTATGTCAGGAACCGGACAGCAGGACAAGACAAACAGTGAGCCCTAAGCTCAGCCCCGCCCACTGTCCTCTACCTATTTGCCACAATCCGCCCTAAAATGGCGGCGAGCAACTGGGCGGCAGTCCCTGCGCTGGCTAGGTGGGACACAAAGACAAGACAGACAGACAAAACACAATAACGAATGGTCAACAGTCCGGGTCACAACAAACGGGCAGCAAAAGTACAAAATCACAATCCGAAGGCAAAGTCAATATACAGGCAGTATGGTCAGGGGCAGGCAGCAAACAAGAATGGTCAAAAGATACTAAGCAGAATTCAGGAGAAGCACAGAAACAGAACCACAAGCAGGCAGAGACTAAGTCAATAACCGGCCAGGCACAGGCAGAAGCTGAAATCTTAAATAGGAGACCAGAAACCATGTCCAGAAAGTGATAGGAGAGACCAGCTGTCAATCACTGAGGCAAAGGCAGGTTAACTGTTACAAGACCAGAAGAAACTAGCAGCACAGACACGGGTGGGGCAGGGAAAACAATTAGCAGACCAGAAGGAATAAGACACAGTTCAGACAGGGCAAAAACAAGGCAAACTAAACACAGAATAAATGGAAGATTATGGCCAAAATCGCAGTCTTTGGCGCAGAGGTCTAATCTTCGCAGCAGAGGGTGGCACTGATGCCTTTTCAGGCGCGATCATGACAGGTTGTCAGGAAAAAAATTTAAGACACCCCATGCCATGACCATCAGCTATTGCAAATGATGACTCCAGTGTGATGATGAGATGACAGTGGAGAACTGATCCCTATGGAACAGCAAGGGTCAATCTTTGGGAAGTTAAGCATTCAGAGTGACTACAAATCAACTTTTAGTGGTCAGAGTGAAAAGAAGTGTAAGATTTAAGGATTAGTCAGGACAGCGCGCGGATTGGCTGAACGCCGGGAGACCCCGAAGCAAGCCAGAGCGGGGACCTGGTAAAGTATGTACCCAGGCAGCGGGGGTTAATGGTGCTAACTTTGACAATCATGCTGTGAGTATGTCATCCTATTGAAGTGAATGGGCAGGTATCCGCAGCGGATTACGCCGCAAACTCGCATCGTTAAATCCGCTGCGGATACGGTACGTGTGAACCGGGCCTTAATTTAAAAAGAACTTAAGGAAAATGTAAAAAACAGGGAGAACAGAGGAACATAATAATACTTACCTGTCCCGGTGCCCCAGTACCATCGTTTACTGCCATATTTCAGTGTCCAGTATGAACTGCCTGCTCAACTAGTCAGCGAATGCATAGGTGTTCCGGCCTAGTCACTGATTTGCTGAGCGTGCATTTATAAATGGGGCAGTGACATCAAAGGACAGGGAGATATAGGAGGCCGCTGGGTGACCGTGTGTGGTAGCGCGTTTCTACAGGGTAACCAGGGGAGGGAAAGTATCATGTTTCCATCACCTCCTGCCCTCCCAGTTTTTTTACACTTGCCCGAAGTTCTCCTTTAATACAGATACTGACACTGAAAATGGAAGTTTCAAAAAGTCACTTTTTTTTGTATATTAAAAAATATACAAAGCATAATTTTCTTTTTAGGCTATGTTCACACAAGGTACGGACAACGTTATTTGGCACTCAAAAACAATGGCCGTTGTATTAAAATCAAAGCTATATTCACACAAGGTACGGACAACGTTATTTGGCACTCAAAAACAAAAGTTGTATTGAAATCAAAGCATAACGGCCAGATATAAATGACATGTCAATTATTTCAACAGCCATAGCAAACAACACCTGTTGTTCAATACATTGTGTGAACAACGGCCGTTGTTTTCGCATTGACTTCAATGCAACCCATTTCACTATAAAAGAACATCTGTTCTTTTAATTGAAAACAAAGGCCGTTCTTTTCATAAAAAGTATAATGTGTGAACATAGCCTTAACTTGAAGATGTACACACAAGCTCTCTCAGCCAATAAGTGGCTGTAGCGGGGTCCCGCCTCCCCACTGAATGGCTGAGCTGGCTTGAAACGTCACGTCTAAAGCCCCGTGATAGACCAGGAAGCAACTGGGGACCAGGGGTCCGGAGCAGCGTGATGCAGGCTCCATCGCTGGAACCGACAGTGTACATCGGGCAAATAAGGCTGATAATCGTTTCGTGTAATAGGGCCCTAAGAAACTTACCTTCATCCTCAGCGCCCCTTCTCCTATAGGCACATAACAGCAGGTTAGATGTTTCTAACCTGTTGGTAGTTTTCCTTTAAAATGGTGAGGAACTAGGCACAAGGGGTGACATTTATCAGGCTGGCTTTCAAGTAAGCCAGTCTTAAATAAAGCCTGGCCCCCTTTCCCCTGATGGGATCCCCTAAGACGGGGATCAGGTAAGTGGGGGATACAGCTGGTATAAGATCTCCCCCATGGTATGAAAGAAAGTGGTGGAACCTAATGCATTGATGGCTCTATATTTATACAGAAGTATACAACGCCTTTAATAATATAGAGAAAAGTGTGGTGCATTGGTTGTGACCTCTGCCTCACACTACATAAACATTTTGGGATTTACAGGGTCACTGTGACAACCTGTTAGACAGGCAGTAAGCAAACAGCAAGGGAGCTGACAGTAAATCTTCCATGGGGGCTGCTGCTCCCTCTTGGCTCTGAATCAACAAAACATGTTTAAGAAACATGCCAAATCCATGCACACCTGAAGGCTGATGTCATCCGGCTCTCCCTAATATCATATTATATGTTCCTGCTGTAATAAATGTGGGCTTGTGACTTACTCATCTGACAGTTTTATCTTCCATCGATATAGTGAATAAGTAAAATGCACCTTAATTCACCTCTCCACACCTCGCTAAGCTATGTATCTACAAAGCCATGAGACATTAACAACTCAGATAGGGCGGGTTCACACACAGCGTTGTTTGGAAAACCACACTACAGTTTTTTAATGCGTTTTTGGAGCTACAAAGGGATCCGGCGAGAGGCTGAAGAATAGCGCCCTATGCACAGACCCTGAATGATCCCTACAACTTAAGCAATTCTCTCTCCACCTCACTGCAGAAGGCGCCATAGACTTACTATAGAGTCCGTATGCTGTAACAAGCGAAAGAGAGATTGTTCTGACTTGTTCTATCGATCACTGGGGGACTCAATACTCAGACTCCAACCAAGTAAAAATTGTGACATGTTTCTATGGTATGTCACGTGTTATTTCAAATGACAGTGATACTTTTAAAGGGAACCTGTCTGGCTGGGGACCAGGACAAAAAGGCCTATACCCTGGAATAAAGTCTTACATACTTAAAGTGACTGTACCACCAGGCCCAGGCTGAAGCACTGGAGGCGGCCGACCCACCCTTAGTGGGAGGAAACCCTCGCCCCTCTATGGTAGGGTTCCATTGATTCTAATGGAGTCACGTCATGGAGGGGCTGGGGTTTCTTCCCACTAAGGGTGGGTCGACCCGCTTCCAGTGCTTCAGCCTGGGCCTGGTGGTACAGTCACTTTAACATCCTGGTCCCAGTGACACTCTGGATGTAAATCTGGTCAATCTAGTCACAGATTTCTTTGCACTTATTATGCAAATCAGCGCAGACAACTGGGTAGTGGGGCCTTCACATGCGCGGTTCACTGTTGAAGTTTCTCTGAAGCTTCTGTGTGTGTGTACTGAACATGCGCAGGAGAAGAATGGAGCAGAAGGATCAGACGGGACGTGAAAACCGTCAATCAAGATCCAGGAGATGTGCATGGGTGGCATCGCTGCAGGGACCTCATGAACACAGAGGACTCATCTCCAATTCTCTATGGACATCAGACTCATCTCTGCCCATTTGAAAATTGAGCAGAAAAAGAAGAATCAACCATTTCTCCACCACGGTCTGTCAGTGAGAGCGTCACCAGGACCAAAATGGTAAGTATGAAATGCTTTATTACAGGTTATTGGCCTTTTTGCCTGGTTCCCTTTAAGAAACAGCAGGACTCATAGAAAACTATTTTACCCAAAAATAGTTAAAATAGTAAAATATTATAATGCATATTGTTACATTGGAAAATTTTGGAGACATGACCTTCACCAAATATGAAGGTATCCCTTGGTAATTGGGTCTCATGCGTATGTCCATATCTTGGACCTGCATCAGGACCATGTGAATGGAGCCAAAAAGCTATAATGAAATAAAGAGTCTGCAGCCTGCAATACTGTGTTCTATTGCCCACAGCATTTTATACTTGATGATTTCTTCCTCCACAGCTGTATGCAACTTAATACAGACACGCACCAGTATGTCATTTACGTCGGCAAACGAGTTGTAACAATTGTTCCATTAATCTTATCACTGTAATTATTGTGCACACGATGATTATATAGTGTACACTTTATTATAGCGAGAAAGAATTATTTAATCAAGCGGAAAGCAATCCAGGCTCTCAGGCCTCCTTCTCAGTTTTTTTTTTCCAGATCACGATTTTTAAATGTTTTATAGCATTCATTTTATTACATCTGTTTCACTGAATTTGTGTTATAAAACTGGTGTACATGACTTGCACCACATTTTTCAGGTTTTAGATGGTTTTGTTCCTCACTGGACAAGCGGATGCAGGTTACAGGAATAGAAAGTGTGATTTAGCAGGAAAAGATGAGGCTTAAAATACTACAATGTGAGCCAAAATCTAAAGTGAACCATCCAATTGGTTGTGTAAAGATACACAAAAGTGTCTATCAGGTCTTGCAACATGCACTAAACATATCATATGGGGGGGGGGGGGCACTGTAATAAAAGTGGTACATGTTCAGCCTAAGTTTACACCAGTTAACTATAGGCTATACTATACATACTCCATAAAAAGCAATGTGTGAACATAGGCAGAGAATGGATTAGTAAATCTGCCCCATTGTGTCTGATCCTCTTTTAGCTTAACGCAGCAGGAGCACAAATATTTCTCCCTTTCTGGCAATTTCTACAATGTCTGGAGTGTGGGCTGTTAAAGGGGTTGTCTGGGAATTTCAGAATCCAACTGAACAGCAGGAAATGTATGGGAAAAAAGGCCCATAGCCTGCATGTTAAATCTCCTGCCATACTAGCTTTGGCAGTCCTGTGCAGAGATGAAGTGCTGTATGTCCGTATAGCACTGTTTCCACTCACTAGCGGTGATGATAGCATGTGCGGCATAAAACCACTGGGGCCACACTGTGGAGAGTTATCAATTTGGCCCAGATGAGCAATTTCCCAAACCAATAATCACGATTGTAAAGTAAAATCCCTACATTTCCACTTCTTACATCATGATCCTAACTTCTGAGCTTTGCTTCCACCGTGCAGGAAAAATGTTCCTATTAAATCCCATCCAAGTTCATGTGGCATCTGCAGATGGAGAGTGGCCTCATGATCAGACAGACTGGGCCGACGCCAGGGTGTCGCATTCTATGGATAGCTTTCGGCTATAGCTGTGTTGCGATGCCACCTGGCTGTGTGAGAACTTGGTATGACCTCTGGCTGCACTAAAGGAAAATAAGTAAAAATACAAGAAGAAACCATCGATTGTAATTAGAGCACTTAGGGTTTGCTTTGTCTGCAGCAGCTACGAGCCGCACTAAATATCACACTCAGAAGTGAGGACCACCCTGGAGCAAGACGTGACGTTCAGCAACTGTTCTCCCAAGTCATAATGGAATGACAAGTGTAAGAGACGGAGAGGAATGCAGGTGCTGGTGATAAATCTCATTACAATGGCTATATAACATATATGAATTATGGAAGGGAGAAGTCTCTGACGTGACGTTGGATTCTGTAGGATTCCTAATGGTGGAGCCTTATTGCCTCATTCTCAAAAAGAAAATAATTTGAAGAAAAAATTGCGGTCATATATCATGTGCCAAAAACATAAGAACAGTCAATGATATTATGTCCTATGACCAATATCCTGAACACCTGACCAAGTCCTATACCTTACACAATACTTGAAATGAAATGAATAGCAATAAATCAAGGACCTGAAATTCACTCCATGTTTTGTTATGTAACATTACAGGTAAAGTACAGATCACACAGTCCTCCTCCCATGTCTCCATGATTCCATGATCTCCCCCCTTTCCCCGATTTGCAAAATTGAAGGGTGTTTTTGCGATTTCATACTTTATGGTAAAAACAGGGGGCCATTACAAAGTACAATGAAAGTAAAATGAAAGAGTTAGGACTTTTACAACGTGGAGTTAGGGGTTAATGGTCAAGAATGTTTTTGTTTTTGCCTCCTTTAAGGAATAACTTTTTTATTTTTATTTTCTGATTTAATATTTCTTGTCCCCTATCCACAAGTAGGGGACGAGTATGAGATCACGGAGGTCTGACCTCTGCCCCTAACCAATCTTTCCTAAAGTTATGACACCTATAGGAATAGTCTTCACATCATACTTGGCTTTAGCTGATGCAGAGCGACGGCCCTTGATGTCTTTTGTAAAAACAGTCCTTTCAATATATCTAATACCAACATATTGTTAAAAAGTGGATACAGAATGTACTGAAAAGTTGGGAGCCTTTCAGCTTCACATTGATGCATATTACATTGCAAATTCAATGAATGCCTATGTGAGGGGGATCACCGTAAGGGCCCTATTACATGGGACAATTATCACATGAAAAATCGTTATATTGTTCGAATTTAAACGATAATCGTTCTGTGTAATTGCAGGCAACGATCGAAAAATCGTTCGTATGTTGTTGATCGTTGATTTAGATCCGAATCTAAAATTATCGTTAATCGTTCGCTGTAATTCCACTTTCGTTCGCTCAAGTTCCGCATCTGTTCACTAATCGTTCAGTGTAATTGCACATTGTTTATTGTTTTGCTGGGATCAGGAGTGAACGATAATAGTAACGATCGCAATAACGATGGTAACTAACAACCATCGTTCTGTGTAATATGGTAAACGATTTCAGGTTAACAATTAAAAATCTCGTTTGCGATCGTTTATCGTTAAAAATCGCTCCGTGTAATAGGACCCTAAGGTGTGGTGGAATATTAGACCCACGTATAGCACACACAGTACACTGATATTTTCATCATTACGCAACGCTCCAGTAGACAATATTTGCTTAGAGAAGCATCAACCACTAGAAAGCAAGAAAGCTCCATGTAGGTTGTGTACTTGATATATACAATAATATTAGAGTGCTTATACTCTTTCACACCATAGGAGTTAGATTACAAATGTAATCATTTGTGTTAAATATTATTCATCGAAGTCAATGATGATCCTGATGAAAACATTACAACCACGACATCCTCCATTTTCTACATCTTGTCACACGGTCTATTCAACTTATGTTATGATTCCTATTCTATATGTCCGCAGGTTGCACCAGTTATTTCAGTAAACGCTCTAAATAGAAAACCACCTCCAGGGACGAATCAATCAAAGTCAAAAAGAGTCAAAAACTTGGCTCCCAGATTGACATTCCTTTTAGACTTACACTGTGCGTGTCCCTCATAGTGGTTACATGAAGGAATGTGGAAATGCTGTCATCTTACCACTTATTATAATTACAGATGAGAAATACAACATTTCTAAAAGAATGATTCCCCAAGAGAAGACACGATTACTTAGATAAATGGAAAAGAAGCATATTAATGAGACAAAATGATGATGTGTGATCAATGGACTCCCCAATCCATTCCTAGAAAAAGGTCAATGGGAAGGGGGGGGGGGGCTAATCACACATGCACTTCTTCACCCTGTATACTCATGTCGATGGCCCCTCATTATGGGTATCCTCTACACTTTTTTTAATAATTAAATTTTTTTATTATCTGTTTCTTTCGGATTTATTTTATATACATGATTAATGTGACAGCCATTTTGCCTGAGCGGCATTAAAGGATCTACTACATCCAGCTGGAACTGATGTGTTGTGGGTATGCTCTGTGGTCTGTGCATAGGTCAGTGTGCAGTGAGGTGAGCTATGTTCAACACCTAATAACTTCTATGGTAGAGTGTTATAGGCATGCTTTGTGAAATGTGCAGAGGTGACTGTTCAGGAAAGAGGAGGAGGTAAGCTATGACCATAACCTATAGACTATTATGAGAGTTCGGTGTCCCCCACAGGTGGTTTTTGTCTCTCCTTTGCACCTCTCAAAAAGCTTCCACTTTTCAGGTTAAGTGGTGATGAAGGATACTTTACATTTTCACCACTAGATGTCAGTATTTTGTATTTTTATGTATTGCTCAGCTGAGGAAGGTCATGGGTTAATGTTTTATGTGTACCATGTGTTACTAGTGACCAATAGGAGGTGCTCTCTGCTTCTGGCCAGTATCTTTTCTCCTTTCTTGTGCACACACTCGTCCCCACCACTCACAGGAAAGCTCCCTTTAGGCCCCTGTAGGAGGAGTTATGTGGTGGAAGAAGTGCAATCTCAGTTCAAACCAGATTCTCAGAAAGGGAAGAAGCAAAACCTACTGTTCCTGCTGTAGTTAAACCAGGGCCTGGCTGCTGCCAGGACCCCTGACAGGGACAGCAATCTAGTCTAGACACAGAGTGTGTACAGATGCAGCTAGAGACAACCAGTTCCTTATTTACTCCTACTATACCTAATATGCCTACTTTAAAGGGAGAAAAGTCAAGGAACACCCTAACCCACAGCAAGAACACATCTAAAAAGCGCAGGGCAGTATCCTGAACACACAATGAAATAGCCTGGATAGGAAAAAGCTACCGTAAAGAGGGTCTACATATCCTATTTCGCAGTGCAGGTAACTGGGACACCCCCCGGACACTTAGCTAAACCCAGATAACAATGATTGGGGCCTGTATCACCCTAATAGGAGGGGTAGCTCTACACTGTAGGGCAAAAGGTGGTCAGACTAAAGTCTAAACACGTGTACAAGTAAAGAGTTTACACAGAGATTTCTTTCCCAGTTCCAGCAGAGTACATTGCTACATTGGGTTGGGGCTCCTTCGACAAACTCATTTTCTCTTCTCAACTCTTCAAGCACTACTACCACTACCTCTCTTCTACTTTACTTCTCTAAGCACCTCCTCAAGCACAAACAAGTTTCAGCACTAAAGTCTGTATCAAAGATTTATCTATTTTACAAGAGTGTATTGTACTACTAAAGAACTTTGCTGTAAAGCGGTTGGGACTCATACTTCAAACGCACCAGCACCCATACACACAAACCGTACACCTTGGTTATTTTTCCCTGGACTATGGGTGGCAGTACCAATAGTCCGGGTAGGTTAGTTGCCACTCAGGATGACCATTGGTAAACATAGCCAGCCACATAAACAAAGCAGGTACCAACCTCACACCTGTGTGCTGGACAAGCACTGGCGTCAAGACAATACCATCTTTGGCTGAGCTGACAAAACAACACCTATACCTGTACCTCACCGCAAGAGAGTGTTGTGGGCATGTTCTGTACCTGTGCAGGGGTTACTGAGCAGGAAATGCAAGAAGATGAACTGCGATAATCACATATAAGGAATCTTGTGTTATCTTTATATAGGTATTACCTGCCATTGTAATCCTGCCTGTGAAGATGATGAGGAAACAGCTGAGAGCTTCAACAAAAAGGAATATTATTAGACACATAAAATATTTAAAAAAAGTTTAACAGAAAAAAATGGTTAAAACAACTTTTCATTCTCTGATACAGAGCAACATTCATACATACACTCTGATACATTCCCTTTACGTAAGAAGGACTCTCACAGAACTCTCCGCGCTCCAAAGAGTGTCAGTATAACCACCTGAAGCCTTTTATCCCACAGTGTCCAACCAGACATCCAATGGAAACATAATGAATTTACATAAAAAATAAACAACGCATTAATACTCCTGAATACTGCTTAATGCCTTGTTCACACTATGTATTTTTTGATTAAACAACAGCCGTTGTTTAATCACAGTGGCCGATCACATTTACTACTATGGAATCCCGGCCAGAGTGTATACACACTGTATACCCAGAACGGCCGCTGTTTTGCCATGTGTGAACACGGCCTAAAAAGGCATTCCCACCTCAACTAATATAGTTATACTTATAGGGTGTCAAGTAAAACATTTTTGCAAATTTATTCATAAAGCCAACATGCCTCCTTCTCCTGATATGCTGTTCTTTCCCTCTAAAAGCAGTGATCTGGCATATAAAGCTATAGTATACATTTTTATATATTTTAGACAATATATATACTATATGGGTACAAACCCACACACCGTATACGCAGCGTATTTACTGCTGCAATATGCAGCAGATACGCAGCAGATTAGATCTAAATAACTGAACACAGCATCAAATCTGCTGCGTATACGGTGTGTGTGTTTGTACCCTCAATCTATACATCTACTTCAATATATCTACAAAAAGTGTTTTAATATATTAATATTATTCATACAAGTGATCAATTCTGTGAATGGGCGTAAGTGGAAAACTATAGAAAAGTGGTGGGAAAAAGAAGCAGCAAATGAAAAATTCCCTCCATTGTTTGTTCACACAGTTTGCTGTCTGCAGTCTCCACAGTAGCAGCCATTCTCTGTAATAAAATAAAGTGCCATACATGTAGCTGTAGGACAATGCACTGAATTCCCTGTATTATGAGGAATGAGGAATGTTCGAGGCGGCCAAACAGCGTCTGTATCTGTAACATAGGAACCTTTTTGTTAAGTCCTTCTTCAAAGTGCAGGTCCCTTGGGGTGAAACAGTGAGAAGCGTCTGCACACACACAAGGGGGGAATGACTTTACATAACACGTAGGCCAAGAAGTATGTTGAGAAAGTTAAGATGGTTACTTTACATCACAGACTGCCAGTTGTGGGGGCCGTCAGGGGGAGAGATTAACACCCCTTTTCTTATATCTGAAGAGGACCAAATAGTACTCGGGCACAGGCAAAAATACTGATGAAAAAAAGGAAAGATAGCATAAAAATAAAAAGTTTTCTACTAAATAAATGCAATATTATTAAAGCTAAGAAACAATAATCCTCAAGCTCCCATCATATACTGTTTACAAACAATATAAAAACTGTACTACTGTAACAATGCCAGCTGGTCACTAGATGGCAGAACTGGACTTCACCTATAGCAGTCACCTGTGACAGGTCCAAGCTGGGGCTTCTAGCACTAAGGTCCCCCCAGGACTTACAGTAAAGCAGAATATCATGACAGGCCAGCACAATAAAAGCTAAGACAACAGGAACAGAGGTAATGAATGGATGAAGGCACAAACAAAATTATAATAATGGCATTTATCACCATATAACTAAAATTCACTGTCCCTTGGTTTATTCTCCCTAGCGAAAACACAAGATGACACATACACACAGAGAAACACAAAACATGAAACAATTAGACTTGAACATGAAAAAAATTACCAAAACTGCAGTAATTACAACATATTAAAAACAGTATTACACGACGAAGCAAGAACAAGGACTTATAATTTCTTTATATATAGCGCCAGTTTGTCATTCACTCAATCTGTTTAAGGCTATGTTCACACTACGTATATTTGAGGCTGTATATTTGAGGCTGTATAGCAACCAAAACAAGGAGTGGATTGAAAACACAGAAAGGCTCTGTTCACATAATGTTGTAATTGAGTGGATGGCCGTCATTTCATGGCAAATATGAGCTGTTATTTTAAAACAACGGCTGTTATATTGAAATAATGGCCGTTATTTACCGTTATATGGCGGCCATCCACTCAATTTCAACATTGTGTGGACAGATCCTTTCTGTGTTTTCAATCCACTCCTGGTTTTGGTTGCTATGAGGACCTGACATGAGGACCAAATACAGTCTCAAATATACATAGGGCCACATGTATCATCCGGCGAACGGCTGATTTTCGGCGGAAAGTGCCGATTTGCGTATTTTTTTATACGCAAATGGCCGATTTGCGAATAAAATATTCGCAAATCGGCACTTTCCGCCGAGTACACCAGGGGGCGGAAAGGGTGTGTGTAGTGGGCGGAACGGAGGGCGCGGACTCAGAGTCCGCGCGATTTACCATCCGTTCTGCCCAAATGTACGCCGAAAACCTACTCCAGGCCTCAGCTGGCGTAGGTTTTCGGCGGTGCGCACCGGCGTGCACGGGATTTATGTAGAAGCAGTCCGCCTCTACATAAATCTCCGTAGCGCCGGAGCTGCGGGGGAATTTTTAAGTCCGGCGTAAAAAACGCCGGACTTAATAAATGCCCCCCTAAGTGTGCAAGAGTACAATTGTACAACTGAACAGATTATATACTATCAGCACAGAACTGCAAAAGACAGGGATTCATAAAAAAAAAAATAAATAAAAAAAAAAAAGGAGCTGATAGTTGCTCCACTCCACACCTAAGGTTGGCAGTCATGATAGCTTATCCAGACTAAGACTATGTTCACACAACATAAGAGACCGGCTGATCCGTGTCCCATCCGGGTCACTTTTAGGATCCACTTTTAGGCTATGTTCACACAACGTATAAGACCGGCCATTCCGTCACGGAACGGCCGGTCTCTGCCCGGATCATCCCGGCCGGTACTTAAGTCAGCGTGCGCCCGCATCAGAGCTTCCCATAGCACACAGTGCTTCACTGTGTGAACTGACAGGCCGCAGAAAACTGACATGTCAGTTCTTTGCGGCGCCGCACGGGATTCCGGCCAGAGCGCGTATGATGTGTATACGCTCCGGCCGGGATCCCATTGAAGCAGAGGCAGTTTTCCACTCTGCAGAAAGTACGGCCGATGGCAACAACGGCCGTACTTTTACGTAGTGTGAACATAGCCTTATGGTTTCTTACACTGAGAGATAAACTGCTCAATCGATCGTGTAACAATTTTGAAGCGACAGCTTGTTTTTTACGCTGATGAAGAGATAAATCGTTCTAAAAAAAACATTGCTAAAATAATAATAATAATTTTAAAAAGGACAACCCACGCAGCAGGGCGAATCGCGAAAGCCTGTTTAGACAAAGCGATTTGCAAATTATGAGCGAGAGACTAGGGATGATTGAAGAACATGTGGAAAGACCACCATTAACGATTTCTCGCTCGTCGCTTGATCGTTCGCTGCATTGAGATAATCGCTCAAATGCAATTGCTATCGCGATTTGAGCGATAATCATTCTGTGTAAAAGGACCATTACGTTTGTCAAAAATTTTCAAAAAATTGAGGCAGTCATCTTCAGGGACAATTACTGTAATCATGCCAAAATGTAAGGTTTTCAGAAAATGTAAGCTTTTGCAATAAATATAAAAAGTTCAGTTGAAAGTGAAAAAAAAAAAAAAAAAAAAAAAGAGGCTCATGTAAACATACCCATATAGTAACATAAGCCACTATCCCTAATGATAAAATAAGAATCAAGAAAAAAGCTCCTGTACATCATCGGAGTCACCTTCCCCAAGATTATCAGAGAAATACGAGTTTGGAATTCAATCAATGATTTACTATATTTATCTGGATGGCTTTGCTTAAAGCGTTCCACTTCCGAACCCCCCTGGTGTCAAGTGTGATAGTTCTTTCAAGGCACAAAACTACAAAGGGTACAGGCGGTAAATGTGATACTTAAAATACACTAATGACAAGGCGGCTCAGCGCCGATCAAGCTGTCATTAGACTTTACTTAAGCCACCCGCTTTATAAGTCATAATGGCATCGGCTATATGACTAAAACAATTTGCAGCAGTGGTAAAGAGCCGCACATGTGCCACTATTTGTAGTACAATGACAGCACCATCAGGATGCTATGCAGGCTATTCTGTGTTTGAGTGGAAAATAACCCTTCACATGCCAGAGAAATACATAGAGAAAACAGAATTTCATCACTTCTCTTTAAATCGTGTGTAAATAACTGGTGGGCATGGGTCCAAAGCAGGGTTGGTCTCCCCTTTGCTACTATAAACATATTTGTCATATGTTTCCCTCCACATGGCTTTAGGGATGTCTCAGCACTCTATATAAAAGGGATCGCTGAGAATATACAAAATGCAATTCAATAAAACACATAACGGATTTAACACTGCAAATTCGCAGCTAAACCGGCAGCGGATCGATCCCCTGTAAATTCCAATGCAATTACATACTCGCAGCGGAATTGTCATCTGCCAGTATGTAAGTGCTGGCCGCATTAACCCCCGCCGCCCGGGATGATACATTACCGACACCACGATCCGGCGGCATCTGAGGCTCCCGGCTCCCACAGGTCCCTCACAACCAATCAGTGCACAGCCCAGCCACAGTCACTGCGTGGGACCTCCGGGAGCCTTAGACGCGGCTGGATCGTGGTGCCAGTAATGTATCTTCCCGGGCAGCGGGGTTTAATAAGGCCGGCACTTGATGACAATCCCGCTGTGAGTATGTAATTGCATTGGAATTTACAGGGGATCAATTCCGCTGCCGATTTAGCTGCGAATTCACAGCGTTAAATCCGCCCGTGTGAATTTACTCTAAAGGGACATATAGTATATGCTGATACAAGGTGACAACACTAGTGCGGTACAAATCTGTGTTATTTCCCTTGTTCTGATTTGTCAGCACCAACAAGGAGGAAAGAAATGACAGATTGTAAAATAACGGACACTTATAGCCCAAAGGACCCCACTTATGATCAATGGGATTTGTAAGGTTTCATTTATGGCGTCATTTCATCAGACAAAAAGCCCTGTGTAAGGCCCCCTTCACACGTCCGGAAAATCTGTCCGGATTTCCTATCAGGAAATCCGGACGGATTTCCGGACTCATAGGCTAACATTGGACACGGACACCCTTCCGGATTTTTCCGGAAGGGTGTCCGTTCCGGAAAATAGGACCGGATTTTTTAGATCCTGTCCTATTTTCGTCCGGAAATCCGGCACGGACGCCCCCATAGAAGTCTATGGGAGCGCCGGAATCACGGGCATTTTCCTGATGTATATCAGGAAAGTGCCCGTGATTCCGGAATGGTAGAGAGCCAGGACCTCACCACGGGGCCGACCGCCCGCCCGCTCCGCTCGCCCGCAAGCTCCGCTCCGATCGCCCGCCCGCCCGCAGGCTCCGCTCTCCCGCCCGCCCGCCCGCAAGCTCCGCTCGCCCGCCCGCCCGCAAGCTCCGCTCCGATCGCCCGCCCGCCCGCCCCGCTCGCCCGCCCGGTACACTAGGGGCTGTGTGGGTACCTGTGATTTATGTTGGCATACTAGACCATCTCATCAGGAAATCCTGAAGGTTTTTCCTGATGGTTTCCTGATGGTAAAAACGGATTACTGTCAGGAAATCCTGATACTATCCTGATGACATTTGAGGTCTCCTGATCAGGATTTCCTGACAGTAAAAACTGACACGGACGTGTGAATGGGGCCTAATGCATTGTTTTGGCCAACTCTCTTTGATGAGCAGCCATTTCCGGTGGGAGCGAAGGTGACGGAAAACACTGACAATGGCGGAGAGCGGGCGGCCCAGGAACTAGCAGAGCAGGACAGGTAAGTATGCAGCACTGGTATGCTCCCCGCAGCAGCCTAGATTCATAGTTTATCATGAATAACCCCTTCAAGGATGTAAGGAGGCCGTAATACTATCAAGAAGGCCACAATGGAGCAAAATACTGATGAACAGCCTATATTCATGAGGATGTAGATTCTTAGCATTCTCACACAAATAAGGCTTCTATAGGGCTGGGTTCACACTACGTTTTTTTTTATCCGTTCTTGCAAATGGATGCGTTTGTTTGCATCCGTTTTTTCCATTATAAAAAAAAAAAATGGATCAAAACGCATCCATTTTTTTAAAAAAACATGCCCAACTGACCTTATTTTTGTGTACGTTAAAAAAGAACAAATGCGTTTTGATCCTTTTTTTTAGAGTGGAAGTCAATAAAAAAACTGATCAAAACAGATGCACACAATTGCATCCCTTTTTTCATCCGTTGTTTTGCAAAAACGTAGTATGAACCCAGACTAACACTGAGAGCTGTGATTGGCTGCAGCAGGCACATGTATGTGACATTTTTAGCTTCGGAGTAACTTTAGGTTTTTTCTTTTTACATGTAATGTCTACTGCAAATATTATAATTGTTAAAGGGAAACAGGAATAAACAAAAAGGGAGGCCGTGGAGCCTCATTTAAGAATCACAAAACACAGGACTAGCCAGATATCCCTCCGGGAAGGACCCAGCCGAGGGGTGGATCCTTTAGGGAAACTGCCAAAACCCCCATATTAAGTGGCCCTATAATTCAATGTAATGACAAGGGAAAAACTAAGGCCAGGTAACCATCCACATACAGCTGTTTCAGGGTGTTGCCCCTCATCAGTGTGGAGCAGGATTCTGGCTAGGTGGGAGCAATGCCTAGTGGAGCCATACGGGAAACAGATCGCTGATCTCAGGGAGACCAGCCAAAGATTACACTGCTGGCTGCTGGTTAAAGAGCTCAATTCAGTGAAATCCTTGGTGCATTGCTCCCTGGGAAACATGAATATACAAAAAAGAGAGCCTGAGGAGCCGCATTTAAGAGTCTTGACAAACAGGACTAGCCAGATATCCCTCCGGGAAGAGGCCAGACGAGGGGAGGATCCTGTAGGGAAACCACCAAAACCACCATATTAAGTGGTCCTACAACTTAATGGAATGACAAAGGGAAGAACCAAGGCCAGGTATCCATCCACAGACAGCTGTTTCAGGGTGTTGCCCCTCATCAGTGTGGAGCAGGATTCTGGCTAGGTGGGAGCAATGCCTAACTGTTAAAGGGGGAACTCCAGAGAAGAAAAAATATTTTTAAATCAACTTGTGTCAGAAAGTTATATAGATTTGTAATTTATTTTCCTTTAAAAACTCAAGCCTTCCAGTAATTATCATCTGCTGTATGTCTTATTCTTTCCAGTCTGACACAGTGCCCTCTGCTGCCACATGTCAGGAACTGTCCAGAGTAGTAATAAATCCCTTTAGAAAACCTCTCCTGCTCTGGACAGTTCCTGACATGGACAGAGGTGGCAGCAGAGAGCGCTGTGTCAAGCTGAAAAGAATACACCACTTCCAAAAGGACATACAGCAGCTGATAAGTGCTGGAAGTAATTTACAAATCTGTACAATTTTTTGACACCAGTTGATTTGAAAAATATTATTTTCTCCAGAGTAACCCTTTAAAGTGACCCTAATACAGTGGTGCCTTGGATTATGAGCACAATTCATTCCGGGACCGCGCTTGTAATCCAAATCCACTCTTAAACCAAAGCAAATTGTCCCATAAGAAATCATAGAAATGCAGACAATCGGTTTCAAACCCCAAAATTAATGATTTTATATTGTGAATAACATGTAAAACTAGTGAAACAAAAGTTTAGAAACAGCAAAATATGTGATATTATAAGTTACAGTACAGTATGTCAATCAGCATGTGGAGTATAATGTATAGTAGGGGCATAAACCTGAAAAACAGCAGCAGTTTGTAGATACAGGATGGAACTGCAGATCCCCATAATGCAGTAGCGTAGTACAACAGGCTAGGATAGAGAAGCAGGGCTGCTGTCAGAGGTCTGTGTGGTCACATGACAGCAATGGGGGAGGGGTGTGTGTT
Source organism: Dendropsophus ebraccatus (assembly GCF_027789765.1). Classification (NCBI taxonomy): domain Eukaryota; kingdom Metazoa; phylum Chordata; class Amphibia; order Anura; family Hylidae; genus Dendropsophus; species Dendropsophus ebraccatus. Next base: position 17,046,725 of record NC_091465.1, read on the forward strand.
CAGCATGGACCAATCAGGACAGAGACTGCAGGGAGCATGAAGGAATGAGCAGGACAGATGTTGGCACATACATGCAGCGCTCTCTGTCCGGGGAGAGAGGGGTTACAGCTATGAAGAGATTACCTCCACAGTCCTGTCCCCTGATGTAAGCCCCAGCCTGAAGTGGATCTGCTATGATTTGGAAGGTGAGGAAGACTTCCTGGGTCAGAGTACAGGGCTGTAGACCTTACTATGCAGACGATGCCCCTCCCCCACTCCCGCTTCCAACCAGTACAGGGAGCTCTGAAACCAAAGCAATGCTCTTAAAACAAGTCACAATTTAAAAAAAAAAATATTACAGGAAATGCTTAAAAAGTGCTTTTTTCCCTGCACTTAGTACTGAATCAAGGCTTCACTTCCTGGATAACATGGGGATGTCACTTCCTGGATAAAATGGTGATGTCACTTCCTGGATAACATGGGGATGTCACTTCCTGGATAAAATGGTGATGTCACTTCCTGGATAACATGGTGATGTCACGACCCGACTCCCGGGCTGTGGCTGCTGGAGAGGATGATGGCAGAGGGATGCTCAGTGTCCCTTCACTGCCCTGTGTCCCTCAGTGTCCCCCTGCCATCATCCTCTCCAGCAGCCACAGCCCGGGAGTCGGGTCGTGACATCACCATAGTATCCAGGAAGTGAAGCCTTGATGCAGTAGTAAGTGCAGGGAAAAAAAACCCTTTATAAGCATTTCCCTTAATAAGCGTATATTGGTGATTTGTATAACTTTTGGGGGGCAATACAATACTTCAATAAAAATTTTCACCGGACTTCTCCTTTAAGTTTTACCTCCTATCACAACATTATCCTTCATAGATGGTTAGCTCATGTGAGCAGGGCCCTCACCTCTCCTATTTAATTTAATTATTAGTAATTATTATATAACTCTAATGTCGGATTATTATCTGTGCATGTAACTTAAGAATTTTAAAGTGCTGCACAGATATTTAAAAATGCAATTAATAATTTATAGTAAAGTTCAATGACAAATGCTTTAATGTACTGCATCATACCAGGGGTAACCTATTATTAATAATATTATATAAGTGGATAATCCCTTAAAAGCGTCTGCCCAACCATTAGCATTTATATTCTTTTCACAGAAAATAAGAGTTGATAGTAAGACAACCACTTTAAGCCTCATTCACACTTCCAAAATAAAATAGGGATCAAATACATATGCCTTTTTTTCTTTTTTTTTTACAATTTCTCCATTGTTATTGTGTATCAGATGCTGTTTTTAATCTGTGTTTTGTGCCTATGTTTTGCATTTTTGGCAGATGTTAAAAAAAGAAAAAAAAAAATATGAATAATAATGAATATTTTTCAGACTCCGATTGCAGGCTGCTGTCTATTCATTACTGACCAGAGAAGCAAACTGCAAAAGGGAAGTAAAAGTTTGATACAATGTTCATTAGCAGGTTCAATGTACAACAATGCTAACCAGTCCTTATACACAGTGTTAAGTTATAAATGGCTGAAGCAATGTTCTACAAAAATACTTAATAAGATTTAATGTTCCAGCTATACAGATCGTTGCTGACAGCTTGAAGCGTGGATAAAGAGAACATACTGTGACATACGTGGGGCCAATATCTAATTCTTGCAACAAAAGGAGACAAGAGGTTCTAAGTGTTCATGTTCCAGATCTTAGCACGTACAGTAAACACATGAAAAGACTTCCATCACCCAACAGAGGTCAAAAGAGTGTCTTCTATTCTGAGGTGGTGGAAGTTTTTTGTTTTTTTCTTCACAAAAAGACATTGTGTGAATAACCTATGGGTGATGGATGCCACTTGGAAGTATTTATTGGAGGTATAGGTAAAATGTCACGTAAGAATTGAGTAGTGTCAGAGCAGAAGTGGTGGGGGCCAGGTGAGTATACCTATTTTTTATTTTATCTGCACTGGAAGGCATTAGCTAAAAATGTTTCCCAGGCCAGAAAACCCCTTTAAGACATATAAAACACTGAGGGAATTTATCAAGGGCTTTGTGCCTATTTTTAATTGAACATATTTTTCACCCATTCTTTGATCTAAGTTCTATTTATGAACCAGTATTCGACATCTAAATATTTTTAAGAAACTTTTTTTTTTTTAATTTGCCTGTTTTGAGTATTCACCCAAAAATTCACATAATCCGGGATTGGCGCCCAATTTTTTTAAAAAGTCGCACAAAGTGGTGAGCGCGTCTGGTGAATTTGCTTGTGCAATTTTTGCGAATATTCAATTAACAAATGTATTAAAAGTTTGTAAAATTGGTCCAATTCAGCTGGGTAAAAAAAAAACAGACGAATACTCGAAAAATTGCACATTTTAGACTCAATAGTAAAATGTCCCCACTGGTCCCAGTAAAAATTCTCTAAAGTCTATTAGAAAACTTCAGAACTTTTCATAAGGCAATAGTTAATTTTCATTAATCTTATTACATAGGTTTGTATATAAAAAAAAAGTTATAAAATATATTCACTAATAACTCAAATCCCCTTGCAGCTTAGTGTACAATTGCTCCCATCCAGTTTGCCTTTCTAAATATACTCTAAGCACTCGCCTGACTCGTCCATTTGCACCTTTTTGTTGTTCACTTTCCATTTGTCCTTTTTCCACTTAACAATTAAACAAAGAGCGAACAATATGACAAGGCGTTGTAAATCCCCCCGCACGGTGCATAGTTATGATCCGCTCCCCCTGCGTCTCATTCTTCTGCATCAGAAGCTCAACAGCTGCTTCCTAAATCTCCTGAGTCCCACAAATTGTTCCTGAAACAATACGTCAAAACACCATTAGTGCATTAATCTCCCCTCACACTCACATCAGCCTCCATCCAGAGGACCTCTTCACTGCCAAACACCTCTACTCATAATGTACAGGGTGTGACAGAGAAGGCCAGAGGCATCAACAGTGTGCTGAGAGCGACACAAAGCCTTACCAATCGTGTTAGTGTGCTATACATTATACACAGCTCACAGCATGCAAATCATTTTCTTAGTTGTAAGGAAGAAATGTGTACTGTATGGCAATTTTCCCTCGTAAAAAAGTCCCAAAGTTTTAAGCATTGGTAAATTGGTAGATTTTCCTCTTTAACTCCAATGGGGAAGACAAAATCTGTAGCACAACTTCAACTCATTTTTAGTTATGGAGATTTTGCTGTCAATATGGTGCCGGTTATTGACACACCAATGCATGAGCATCTGCACCAAAATCTACCTGATTTGGCGCTCAAGATTTACTTGTAGAAAATCCTCAAGAATTCACAGCATTTCTAACCCATGTGAAAGCAGCCAATGGCTATGTTCACACTAAATAAATAAAAAAAAGAGAATAAGCGTCTTCTTTTTCTTTTTTAAATAATGTTCAATATTAGGCTGGGTTCAAAGTGGTTTTTCGCACCATCCATAAGCTTAGATACTGCATATTCAATATATACCTGTATAAAACTTGTCTGTATCTTCTTTCTGCTCTGAAATCGCTTAGCTTCATCGGTGGACAGTGTCAACTAGGCGGGGCTTCATAGGCTGCTGTGAAGCCCCGCCTACTAGACACTCTCAACTGATGTAATGAAACGAGAGTAACAGGGGTGACACTTTAAGGGTGCCTTCACACATACTGGATGACAGCGGATTTTATGCTGCAAGTATGTAAAGCTCCAACTCACGCATTAGCTGCCCGGCTAATATGTTACCTGGCTGCTCATGCTTGCTTCTCCCTGGCGTCCTGCTCAGCCAATCAGTGCACTGTCCCGCCACAGCTAATGGGACACCAGGGAGTCGGGAGCCTGAGAAGTAAGCAGGAGCGCGGCCAGGTAACGTACTAGCCAGGCTGGGTTAAGTGGGAAGGGGCTTTACAAACTCACAGCAGAATGTAAAGCCACAGAAAATGGCAGGACACAGGATTGCAGTGGATTTCGCAGCGAAACTCGAAGCGTGAAATCCATTGCGAATCCTGTATGTGTGGAGGCACCCTAATGTTATAATTTTCTACTCGTGACTAGGTTTGGTCCACTGAACGTATACTGATTATGTGCAGGATTTAAAAGAACAGCAGACCATGCTTTTGGCTGCTCAACAAAAAAGAATATATATTCAAGAAATGAACCAAACATCGGGAACACAGAAAAAAAAGACCAAATTTGGTCAGCTCTCCTAGAACACCATTCACACTACGTTGCTGTGGCTGAAATTGCAAACATACAAAAACACAGAAAAATGCAACAGCTCACCGCAATGGCAAGATACAGATCCACTACAGACATGAAAATAGTTAAAAGAAAAAAATAAAATAAAAAGGCTCTTGGTTACCATTTGCAAACAGTGTAAACCACCCCACCACCATAAGGTGGCCTCATTTTCGGGGCAGACCCTACACTGTACTATGGCCTCTCCATGGCATGTAATACGCCTATGCTCTGGGCATGCAAGATCCGTCTTATACCGGCACAAGTAATTACACCACCTGGGTGGGATGGGTGGAGTGCACGACCAAGTAGAGGCAGCCACTCCCCCCATCTGGAACACAAAAAAAAAAAAGACAAACTTGGTCAGCTCTCCTAGAACACCATTCACACTAGGCAGGAGCATGTTGCTATGGCTGAAATTGCAAACACACAAAAACACAGAAAAATACAACAGCTGACCACAATGGCAAGATACAGACCCACTACAGACATAAAATCAGCGGGCCCAACATGCTGAGGTATACCCCAAAAGTTACAGCCCAAACATGAAGTGGGGCCATTATGACAATTATAAAATGCCTTATAGAACTGTCTAACAAATTGCTGGGAGTCAACAAATGCCTGAGCTGGAAAAAATATAGACCATATAGCCATTACTTCCTGCAAAGAACCCAAGTAAGGCCCCGTTCCCACTGAGGAAAGGTAGCGGAATTCCGCGACGGAATTGTCCGCCGCGGAATGCCGTTAGCCTCCCGCTCATAATGGGAGTCTATGGGAGGCGCGCGCTCCTACCTTTCCTCAGTGGGAACGGGGCCTAAATCGTGAATCTCTCAGCATAAGCAGAAGCTGAGACACTGCGAGCAAGAACTAGCTGGTTAAAAGTGACAGTAGCAGAATTACCCGATCCCCACGTTAGCAAAATATTTTAGGCTGTCTAATACCCCTATATGCAAGGTTCATATATTTTGCTGTCAAGATTTGATAATCCAGAATATCTGATTGTTCGGTATCAGGTCACAGTAATAAAATAAATTGTCCTGTAATCTTTAATTAGCTGGATATGTAGGACACGACCTCACTACATAAAGAATCTCTGCCCGCATTTACATTGTTTCTTCTTCACCACTTGTTGTTTTACCGCATACCAACAGTCCACACAGATTTTATTTGCAGTTCTCTTCTCTGACACTTTGTATCACCTCTAACCTAATGGATCAGCTCAACCTGGAAGAAGAAGAAAACAACTAAATAATAGAAGTGGTTGGTGAAGCGAAGCTTTCATCGGGAGGTTGTCACTAATCTCTGTGTTTTAAAAATAGAGGCCTTAACAATGGTGACAACTGCGCGATTTATTTCTGAAACTATTTTATGGATCTCAATGTAATACAAGCCGCACAGGACAAGACAGCGCGTTCAAACGAACAGAAGCGGACAGAGCGCTATTGTTTCCCCTGCTAATTAGTCCGTCTTATTCTCCATGTAACTATTTCCCTGGAGGGGAGAACGCACAACATGTCTTCTGACTATAGAATATTAACCTTCTGTCCTGTACAAGGTGATCAGAGCCATACAGGACAATGTCAGATTACACGCATAAGGATCACGAAGCAGAGTGTATGAGACAGAGTGTCTAATTTACGTTCGGTGAATCATAAAGAAAACCGAAGAAAATTTACTGTAACTTTTTTTACAACTAGAGAATGAAAAGTGATAATATCAAGATATTAAATATTCCTAAATATCACATTGAAAAAAAAACTGAGGGTACAACCACATTGTGTATATGCTGCATAAAGGATGATCATACACAGCGTTTACAGTACAAGCAATGTGCATAGGATGAAATCTTGGTTACGTGGTCAATAACCACATTGAAAAACCGGAACATATCAGTTTCCTATTATATTGTAATCCCAGTTTATTATAGTACATTTTAATGGCAGAGCTTCAGGGAGTCACAAAGCTTCTGTATGTCAGTGACAGAGGCATAGCTAGAATTCATAGTGTTCTCTCCATTGTTGACAGTAAACAGGATGCCAGTCTCTTATGATCCGGTCTTGTGTGAACATCAAAAACGTTCTAGTTCTCTCAATCTCTCTGCACAAGTATGGTACGTTCACATACTCTTAGGCCTTATTCCCACGTTCAGTGACTGATGATGCCAGGAGCTCTGGACTTTGTTCCGTAGCACATCATCCTTATTCACGTAGGAATAAGGCCTTACTCTTGATCATCTTTGAGATGTACCTACACCTTGACTGGAATTACCTGCGGTAAATTCAGTAGATTGGACTTGATTTGGAAAGACACAGCCCTGCCTGTATAAGGTCTCATGGCTGACAATGTATATCAGAGGAAAAACCAAGCCATGATGAGGAAAGAAGTGTCTGTAGAGCTCAGAGACAGGATTGTGTGGTGGCACAGATCTGAAGAAGCAGGAAAAATAATTCTGCAGCACTAAAATTCCAAAGAGCACAGCAGCCTATATAATTCTTAAATGGAAGAAGTGCTGGAATAACCAGGACTCTTCATAGAGCTGCCCACTTCACCAAACTGAGAAGGGACTTGGTAAGAACCCAATGGGCACTATGGATGAACTCCAAAGATTCTGTGTTGAGATCAGAGACAGGTCAAGTGGAGAGCCACGGAAGTGGTGGGGCGCAAGTTGTCCCATTGAAAGAGATTGAAGCGGGATTCTGCCAATTTTACTCTGTGTGAACAGCCCCTTAGACTGCGAAAAACCAAATTTCCTGATCTGATGAAACCAAGCTTAAAACTTTCTGACCTCAATTCTAATATAACTCCAAGGCAGCTCAGGAGTGACCTAACAGCCAAAATCCTCACTTGAACCCAATGGAACAACTTTGAAGAGATGTCTGTCCACCGATGGCCCCATCCAACCTCTCAGTGTTTGAGAGAATCAGCAGAGAAGAATGGCAAAAAATCCCCAAATCCAAGGTGTGTACACCTTGTGGCATCATAACCAAGAAGACTGGGAACTCAAAAACAGGAAATCACTTGGCACAGCTCCATTCATCCACAATCCACATACAGGCCCCTTCGGATAGCTCACCTTCAGGTCAGTTCTTTTAGCACGGCTCTTATCGTGGTGCTCTGCATACAATAATGCATAGTCCAAATAATACAAGGTGGAGAAGAGATGATGATGCGGCACTCAGCCAATACTTCGTGCAAAATCCTTTAAATATAGCAGAATAACAAACAAAGTAACCCCATGTGCTGTACAAGTTACATGGCAGGCGCAGGTGTATTCCACAAGAGCGACGGCCGTTTCGTGGTCATCCGCATCAAGAGGCTTAGTGGATGACTGCGAAACGGCGTCATAACTGTGCTCAGCCGCAGTACAGTTATGCTCAGCCAATCGCGTCTGAGCAGCTGATGACGCGGCAGAGGGGGGCCGGCATGAGGGACGGCAGGAGCGGGTCGGCTGGCCTCCCGAAGATGACGTCTTTGACAAGATTACAGACGGGGTCGGTCAACACGGATCAGGTATGTATACTGCACTACACTTCCGGGTACACGGGCGGGGGGCGGGGAACACGGGAAGGGGGCCATTCACATACATAACATACATTACAAAGTTGTATAACTTTGTAATGTGTGTTATTTTGTGAATAATTTCTTAGCGCCGCACTACCCCTTTAAGACTGGGAACTGTAACCACGCCAACTAAATACTGAGTAAAAGATCTGAATAGCCATGTCAATGCAATATTTAATAAATAAAGATTTCTTATGTTTTAATTTCACTTTGTCATTATGGGATATTGGGTGCAAAATAATGGGGGGGGAACTTAAATTTTATTTATTTACAAAATGTGAAAAAAGTGAAAGGTTCTGAAGATTTCCTGAATGCACTGGATTTATCCACTAAAGTGCTAGAAGGGGCCCTAAATACACGAAAGCTTAGGGGCCCAGCTATTGGTTACTATGGCCCTGAGCAGGCCCCCTTCAGCCAAGACTGCTTTGGCTATAGTTACGCCCATGACCAGACATCTGTGCTCCTATGTCTACAGCAGGTGCAAATCGGATGATTCTTCTATATTTGCAATATGACGATGGTAACAATTGCACAAAACCAGCAACTGAGACTACAGAGGGGCAGGTGGATGAAACCCTCTGCTTTTCAGAGCTCAGCTGACGGCAGCATTGTGATCAGTGGAAGAAAGGTTGTCAAGAGAAATGAGCTTAGGTGGGATTATAAGAAGCTCAAGCGTACAAATAATCAGGTTAAAGTGATGATCAGGCGGCTGGGACAGTTTACTGAGAGGCATTCCGAGACATGAGCCGCGTGCAGGTGAGAACGGACAAACATGGCGAGCCTGTCATCACATCAACCATAATAAGGTCACCACGGAGAAAGTTACCAGAGCCAAAAAGGAGCAGACCACATGGCACAACTATCCCGAGACCTCCGAGAAGTAACAACAATGTGTTTATCATGGCTACTAAGTCCGGAGCAGCACAGGTCAAAAGCAGCTCAGCAAACACGTGTATTAGGAAGACAGCTGTGCCCATCTCTGAATAGAACACCACAGAAGTGAAGAACTGTACAATGTTTCCTGGTTATATCAGTAAGGACAGGGCCACACGTTATATACGCAGCTCCATAATGTCAGGATAACACATACAACGGAATGTTCTGCTGCCCAGCTGCTCAAAGTAACTGTCCTTTTTAGTGATGAGCGAATACTGTTCGATCGAATAGATATTCGATCGAATAGTAAGGTATTCGATCTATCGAATATTATCAAATAGTTCGCTGAATATACGAAAAATATTCGATAAGCGTTCAAATCCCCCAGCTTCCAGTTTTTACCTCCAAGTGGTCGAATAGATGTTTTTCAATAATCGAATCCTTGTTCCCATAGATTTTAATGGGATCGAATATTTGGGAGAAGTACGAATATCGAATATTCGAATATTTCACTATTCGCTCATCATTAGTCCTTTCCTGTAACTTTTCAAGCTGTCATGTGTGTGTACATGAGAAGAAGTTACTATTTCTGGAAAATTACATTACTTTTATAAGACATTTCTCAGTTCTGGTTTCGAGTTTTCCTCTCAGGCTTTGTAATGTTCAGTTGTCCATGATATAGTGGGTGTAGACTAGCAGGTTATGATGTCTCCATACGCTACACACAAATAACAGAAGGGATTCTGCTCTCCTATATCTCTATAGCACACCTTCAGCATTTCGAATGACATTATAGAGCAGTACTGAGCAGTATAAGCTGTAAATCTGGAACTAGGAGAAAGTAAACCACTTACAAGAGATTTTAGCAGCTTCTCTGTGCCTCTCCTCCTCTGTCTCACTCTCCCTTCTCCACCCATTCTCCTCTCCATAGATTCTACGTACATCATGAGATGGATATGAGCAGTTCTTCAGAAAAAATGATGAGTTAAGGAGAGAGATAGTCTCATATGTATGCATTGCAAAGTTTTCTATACTTGCTTGCACTATTGATTTATATAGAGTTTGTTGAGTTGAGTCACCATTTAAGGTCTTATTCAGACAGCTTTGCATCTCCTCGACTCTAGAGGCCAAAGATGACATGCACAGAGCCTCTGTCTGCTTAGACATATATCCCCTTTAAGTGGAATCTGTCACTAGGTTTACAGTGTCCGGAGGGCAGCAAAAACTAGTGAGAGAAAAAACTATGTGTCACATACATCCAGTAATGCAGCCTTTATCCTAATATGTAGGAGAATGAGGGCTGCACCACTCCTCCTACTGATTGACAGCTGTCTGTCTATACATAGTACTGCATTTTGTATTTTCAGTCATTGTCATTGTCTTGCCCTATTTGTACAAGATGTTGGGGTTGAGTCCACTCCACTGCTGCTACTCTTGGTTACTTGTAAAATAAAGAATAAAATAAAAATAAATGTATAAGAATTTATTATCCTGATATATTGGAATTACTTTTATACTGGCAGTATATTCTTCAGCGAAACTCTTCAGTAGTCTCTTTAACGAATGATTGAATAAATGAATGATTAAATAGTCAATGTGGGAGTGGAGAGCTGCTGTGGGCACTGCTAAACCTGCACCTCCACCTGGTGCACAGAGAACAGAACTACATGAAATCATCATACACACTCAGAATAATGACAAGGGGATAGTCACTTATATTACTATTTCAGCTTATTTAGATTTTTAAGACTCTTGTCAACTTTGTGTTACACAGGCTGATAAATGCAGAGGATGATCCATGATACATGCAGATTCATCGAGACCAACCTTTTTCACCCCTTATGCTTCATTAATAGAGATGAGCGAACCTGGAGCATGCTGGAGTCCATCCGAACCCGAACGTTCGGCATTTGATTAGCAGTGGCTGCTGAAGTTGGATAAAGCCCTAAGGCTATGTGGAAAACATGGATATAGTCATTGGCTGTATCCATGTTTTCCAGACAACCTTAGAGCTTTATTCAACTTCAGCAGCCACTGATAATCAAATGCGAATGATCGGGTTCGGATGGACTCTAGCATGCTCGAGGTTCGCTCATCTCTATTCATTAACTATATTAGTTATAACCCTCGCTATCATTGGAGACACATCTAGCCCTTATACAATGCTGCCATTGTATCTACTATTACTACCTCCTATGGCCAGGCATTACATAATCTGACTGCTCTAACTGTAAAAAACCTTTTCTATACTGATGTCTAAATCTCCTTTGCTCCACACGTTACATTTCCCTTCATCCTTTGTAATGTCCATGGGAATAATACATTTTGTGCCAGTTCTTTGTATGGCCCACACACATTTGTACACTGAAATGACTTCTAAGGCCGGGTTTACATATGTCCGGCGATGTGGCGGCGTTTGAAATGCATCTTTGAACTGATCCCATTGTTTTCAATAGGACAGTTCAAAACATGCGGCATGCGGTAGTGCGGCAGAACTGATTCTGCAGCGTCCTAATGCACCGCCGATCCGGTGATGCGGCGGCCGCATCTATTGAAGTCTATGGAGCCGATGCCAAGACATGCATTTATGCACTGTCCGGCTTTTGCCTCCGGTGCTCCAAGTAAAGGTGTCCCCAGACCCCCCATTAACCCCTGTGACCCAAGCCCTGCAGCACAGTGGCCCCTGGCAGGAGGGGCAGAACTCTATAGGAGATGTCCCTGTGTCCTGCTGCCCCCAGTAGAGGTCTCCAATCCCAGTTGTCACCCCCTCCCCCCATAGTAGTTCACCTGCTATGATGGCTGCCTTCTGTAGCAGCTGACCCTATAGATGTCCCTATGTAAATGGCTCCGATGTTAGTTTTCACCCTCTCCGCCCCGTATAGTAGTTCACCTGCTCTGATGCTGCCTGTAGCAGCTGACCCTATAGTAGATGGCCCCCTGTGAGGTGTACCCCTAAAGTAGACCATCTACTTTAGGGGTACACCTCACCGAGGGCCATCTACTCCTCCACGGCTGTGCCCTAAAAAAACAGATAGCCCCTGTATGTAAAGAAAAAACTGATCACAACTGATGTAATAAACTTACGGCAACTGATTGCACCTGATGCCAACTGATGGTTTTTATCGAAAAAAGGATAGAAAACCTGATGACAACTGATGCATTTTTGGCATCAGTTGTGGTCAGTTGTGGCATCTGACATATGTAAATCCAGCCTAAAACATCTTTTTTGCAACCTGGAGAAGCCCAATATTTCTATTTCTTTAGCCTCTCACTATAAGACAGATCTCTGAACATCCACCCCTGAAGCCTTTCCAGCTCTCCTATATCCTATTTAGAATGTGGAGATAAGAAATGTATCCCATAGTTGAGATGTTGTCTTACAATAGATTAATAGGGGGCAATAGTACATTAAGTTTCATATACACCCTAAGGCTATGTTCACACAACGGCCGTGATTAATACGAAAATATAGGTTACATTGCCGTCTTTGGAATCCCGGCCGGAGTGTATACACATGGTATACAATTCGGCCGGCAGTGGCGTAGCCACCGTGGTCGCGGGGGTCGCCGCCGCGACCGGGCCCGCCACAAGGGGGGCCCGCGGGGCCCCCCGATCAATCACTCTTGTGACCGCAAGCATTGTTTTGCTTGCGGTCACAAGAGTCGGGCTCCGTCTTCCCCCGGCTGCTGCGCGGCTGCCGGGGGTGTCGCGTCTTACCCCCGGCAGCGCGCGCATCCCAGAACTCCCTGCGCGCCTTGGGCCCTGACTTCCGGTTCCGGCGCGCAGGGAGTTCTGGGATGCGCGCGCTGCCGGGGACAGACCAGGAGGAGTGAGAATCAACGTGGGAGCGCGATGTCAGGTGAGTTAAGTTTTGTTTTTTTTATCAGCCTGTACGGGTGGGGGGAAAGGAGGGGGGCATCTATGAGGGTGGGGGGAAAGGAGGGGGGCATCTATGAGGGTGGGGGGAAAGGAGGGGGCCATCTATGAGGGTGGGGGGAAAGGAGGGGGCCATCTATGAGGGTGGGGGGAAAGAGGGGGCCATCTATGAGGGTGGGGGGAAAGAGGGGGCCATCTATGAGGGTGGGGGGAAAGAGGGGGCCATCTATGAGGGTGGGGGGAAAGAGGGGGCCATCTATGAGGGTGGGGGGAAGGAGGGGGGCATCTATGAGGGTGGGGGGAAAGGAGGGGGCCATCTATGAGGGTGGGGGGAAAGGAGGGGGGCATCTATGAGGGTGGGGGGAAAGGAGGGGGCCATCTATGAGGGGGGGGGGAAAGGAGGGGGCCATCTATGAGGGTGGGGGGAAAGAGGGGGCCATCTATGAGGGTGGGGGGAAAGAGGGGGCCATCTATGAGGGTGGGGGGAAAGAGGGGGCCATCTATGAGGGTGGGGGGGAAGGAGGGGGGCATCTATGAGGGTGGGGGGGAAGGAGGGGGGCATCTATGAGGGTGGGGGAGAAGGAGGGGGGCATCTATGAGGGTGGGGGGAAGAGGGGGCCATTTATGAGGGTGGGGGGAAAGAGGGGGGCCATCTATGAGGGTGGGGGGAAAGAGGGGGCCATCTATGAGGGTGGGGGGAAGGAGGGGGCCATCTATGAGGGTGGGGGGAAGGAGGGGCCATCTATGAGGGTGGGGGGAAAGAGGGGCCATCTATGAGGGTGGGGGGAAAGAGGGGGGCATCTATGAGGGTGGGGGGGGAAGGGGACCATCTATAAGGGAGGGAGGAAGGGGACCATCTATAAAGGGGGGGAAAGGGGACCATCTATAAGGGAGGGAGGAAGGGGACCATCTATAAAGGGGGGGAAAGGGGACCATCTATAAGGGAGGGGGGGAAGGGGACCATCTATAAGGGAGGGGGGGGAAGGGGACCATCTATAAGGGAGGGGGGGGGAAGGGGACCATCTATAAGGGAGGGGGGGGGAAGGGGACCATCTATAAGGGAGGGGGGGGAAGGGGACCATCTATAAGGGAGGGGGGGGGGAAGGGGACCATCTATAAGGGAGGGGGGGGGGGGGGAAGGGGACCATCTATAAGGGGGGGGGGGAAGGGGACCATCTATAAGGGAGGGTGGGGGGAGAGGGGACCATCCATAAGGGAGGGTGAGGAGAGAGGGGGCCATCTATAAGGGAGGGGGTATAGGGGGCCATCTATAAGGGAGGGGGTAGAGGGGGCCATCTATAAGGGAGGGGGTAGAGGGGGCCATCTATAAGGGAGGGGGGCAACATAGGGGGAGAGGGAATACACAGAGGGGGGCATATATTATTAGGAGGTCACATAGAGTCAGGGCTACCCACTAAATGAGGGTGTAAAGGGGACAGTACAGATGTGCAGTGTGTAGAGAGATGAGGATGGTGTCAGAGTGAGGAGCCTAATATGTCTGTCTGGCAGATTCTGTGGATTCGTGGCTCGGAGAAGTTCTCATAACGGCCTAGGACGGATGGAGAAGATGATGAAAAGGAAAGAACTCCGATCAGAGAAGACGTCCCCTGTGAGTCACCTGATATATCTGCACTGTAATGTATATGGTGTATAGAACCTGTGTAGAGCTGGGGCCACCTCTATATGACTGGATGAGGTGATTTAGTATACTGGATTTGGTCAGTAACAATATGGTGGTGATGGTAGTGGTTGTGGTGTGGCGGTAATGTTTCCTTCCTATATACTGGTATTACTGGTAATATTGGTCTCAGTATACAGGATTTGGTCGGTAACAGTATGGCGGTAATAGGTAATATCTGTCTTGGTGTGTGTGTGTGTATATATATATATATATATATATATATATATACATACAGTGGTACCTTGGTTTAAGAGTAACTTCGTTTAAGAGCGTTTTGGTTTAAGAGCTCACAGTTTTTCAAAATTGTGACTTGGTTTAAGAACATTGCTTTGGTTTAAGAACTTCCTGTATCGGGTGGGAGCGCGAGTGGAGAAGGGGCATGGCCTGCATAGCGGGGTCTACAGCACTGTACTCTAAACACCTTCCAAATCATAGCAGATCCCCTTCAGGCTGGGGCTTACATCAGGGGACAGGACTGTGGGGGTTATCTCTCCATAGCTGTAACCCCTCTCTCCCCGGACAGAGAGTGCTGCATGTATGTGCCCACATCTGTACTGCTCATTCCTTCATGCTCCCTGCAGTCTCTGTCAGCCCTTGTGTTTCCCATCCTCTCCATTACTGTACAGTACAGAATAATAAATATATTTGGGGTGCGGAACCAATTGTCTGCATTTACATGATTTCTTATAGGAAAATTTGCTTTGGTTTAAGAGTGGATTTGGATTACAAGCACGGTCCTGGAACGAATTATGCTCATAATCCAAGGCACCACTGTGTGTGTATATATATATATATATATATATATATATATATACACACAAACACACACAACAATAGCATCACTTGGTCGTGAAAGGAGGGGGGGGGGCCCAAGTTGGCCTCTCGCACCAGGGCCCAGGAGACATTAGCTACGCCCCTGTCGGCCGGGATCAGTTTTCTGCAGCCGGGATGATCTTTTCAGAGACCACCCGTTCCGTGACCCAACCGGGCCACGAAACGGCCAGTCTCTTACAGCATATGAACGTGGCCTAAAATTGTATTTGCCTCCGCAGTGGCTGCTTAATTCTTTCTGTAATTAGGAGTTTAAAGGGGTTCTCCAGCGCTACAAAAACATAACCTCTTTCTTACAGAGACAGCCCCACTCTTGTCTCCAGTTTGGGTGGAGTTTTGCTACTCCGTTCCATTGAAGTGAATGGAGCTTAATTGCAAACCACTCCTGAACTGGAGACAAGAGTGGTGCTGTCTAAAAAAAATTGCTAGATAACCCCTTTAAAGGCTGCTGAAATTCGTGGATTCATTTTTTAAAATATATTTAATAAATATTTTTTTATTGTATTTTGCGATTAAAACTTTTTTTTAAATAGGTTTTATTTAACATTTTGGACAATTTTGCCCCTGTTGCTTTTAGCTATCACTACAGAGAAAACTTCTCAATCCTGTAAGACAGTAAAATCTTATATAGTGGGGAGTTTATCAAGGCTTATACGCCAGTACTTGGCATAAAAAAAGTTAATTTTTTACGCAACTTTTGGAACCCCTTTACCAGAGGGGAGTGGCTTCAATACAAAAAGGGGTGCAGTTTATACGTAGTGGGCTTTTAGCCACATTTATTATATATGACTTTTTTGAAAGGCAGCCAATTTGGTGATGGACAACTATAACGTAAAAGCTGAAAATACGTGATCGTGAGACAATTTGATAAATAGTGTGAAAAAAAGAAAGTGTGGAAAAAAGGTGTGAAAAAGTCGCAAATGATAAATTCTGTCCATAGAGCTCATCTACAGCTGGTCCTGTGCCCTGATCTCCAGCTATGACTGCATCCGACTTATCCTTGAAGAGGACAGACTTCAATTGCAGCCTCAATTGTTTTTTTTGCTTTGCATCATACCCTTAGGGCCCTATTCCACCGGACGATTATCGTTTGCATAATCGTTAACGATTAATGATCTCAAACGACCGCTATTGCGAAAGACCTGAAAAAATACATTTCCATGGAATGATAATCGTTACTTATGATCGTATTTGCGATCGGTTTTTTTCACTATTTCTTCACTATTGCGTTCGCATCTACTGCGAACACCCAAACGATGTCTTATTCAATGCGAACGATTTGTGGACATTTTGCGAACGAGCAACGATTAAAATAGGTCCAGGTCTTATAAAGCGATCAACAATTTCTCGTTCGATCGTTAATCGTTAACTGCATTTCAACCGAACGATTATCGTTTAGATTCGAACGATTTAACGATAATCTGAACGATAATCGTCCGGTGGAATAGGGCCCTTACAGTTTGTCCTTCACATTTTTGCAATTTCAGTGCTGAGGAGGATACGTCCCACCTGTCCTACTCATGGGATTATGGTGATGGGTGACATGTACACTAACCAAACTGCTCTAGTCTTCATTCTAGGTATATTAACAGCTTGGTGTTACATGGATCTGATCATGGAACCAAAGGTACAAACGCTTTTGCTACTGTGAAATGCCTGTGTGGCCCAAACATGCTACCGTGGTCTGCAGTGTCAGACCAGTTACCCATGGAGCATAACTGGGACATCATTGGTTGGCAAGATGATTTGCAAGCCCAAGTGCCCTCACCCTGGTAGATCTCATTATTACTTCATTGCTAGCATACCAAGGTGTGTAGATACGTGTATTTCTGCACGTGGAGCTCACAGTCGATACTGAATACATTGGAATATTTTGAATATTTTTGTTCCCTTTTTTTATCATTTGCAAATTACTAACATGTCTATTAATTCTGTGATTTCCATAACTCTGACCTCAACATTGAGGAGTGTATAACAGCTACAGAAGACAAAGCAGACTGAGGATACGTAGTTGAGACTCTTGTTGACGTTCCCCATTTTCTACAATGGCATCATGTTCCACGTTCTTGTCCATATCAATTGTGTTGTTTCTGTTTTCAGGTTTTTCACACGAGTACTTGAGTTTGTTTTCGTGACCTTATGACCGGAGGCGCTCTAATTGACTTCTAGTGCCGTCTGGGGCTGATTCCTCCATTTTTCACACTTAGGCAACATTCCGCCGTCGTCACTGGGGATATATCAAACCAAAGTCTGCAAGAAGCACTTGTCTCGGGCTACAGCAGAATTGCCACTTTTCGACTTTGTCTTCAGTCAAGATTTAATGCTCTGTTCACACTGGTGTCAGGGCTTCCACTTCTACAAGATCCATGATGGATATGACAGGTCTGTTATTATCCGTTTCACAGATGTTTTATGTTTTCTTAGAATCAACATGGATAGATGATAGCAGTCTAATAGCTGGGACCCCAATCAATCATGACAATGGAGGTCCCGTGTCTCTCATTCCTCATCACTGCATAACATAAGTGTGAATGGGCTGACAGTTGAGTATACTTTCTCCAATGCAACTCAAAGTCTATAGGATGGATGGAGAGACTCAAGTATGGCTCTCAGCTATGTCTATTAGAGCTGTCGACTTTTAATTCTTGACCGCCAAATCAATCATCCTGTGGATAGGTAAATGTTGTAATTTCTGGAAAAACCTTTTTAACAGAACAGAAAGACCTAGTATCCGGACTCATCAAATATAACATTTGTTAGCTTCTGTTTACATTGCGTTTTGAAATATAGCTCTCCAAGCCAGACCTACCCAATATATGTCAATGGGGGTTACAGACAGTGTGGGACTGGAGTATCTGGGGCCAGGGGCGTAGCTAGGATTCACGGGGCCCCATAGCAAAAATTTTTAAGGGTCCCCCTTCCACTACGCACAACACAAAACACTACATATATATATATATATATATATATATATATATATATATATATATATATCGGCTTTACTGCTGGTGCACTGATAACCCCTGAACGCTGCATGGAGCTCTGCACATTTTCCTTTCCTACTTGATTGCCAGCTGGAGAACAGAGGTCAGAAGTTATCAGTGCAGTGAAGCAGAGATCTCTGTGTTCTCGTTGTTAACCTTTTTTGTTGTGATTGTGCAGCATGTAAGTAAAGATTGGGTCACTTGCACACTGCAGTACTTAAGGGGTCAAGCAGGACACACGCTCTTACCTTCTCCCCCGGGCCCCCCTCCTGCACGGGCCCCATAGCAACTGCCTACCCTGCCTCTATGATAGCTACGCCACTGTCTGGGGCCCACCAGAGGAAGAGATCCACCAATGAAGAGACGTCAGTCAGTGTTAGTGCAGGTTAGTGCAGGATCCTTTGGTCCTCTGGTGGGCCAGTCTAACACTGGTTACAGATCTGAATGGTAACAATGGATACATCACATGCCTCATGGATCCTGCAAAAACTGAAGCTATGAAATCTAGTTTGTAGTCCTATGGGAATACAGCATATTCACTGTATTCTTTCTAGAACCATTTGTTTGAATATCCCTAATTTCAAAATCTAATTTTCCCCATCTCTAGTGCACACACACAGGCCAGATTCAAGGGATGCCATTGGTGTTGTTTAGAGCACGAGCATGGGGAATCTCACACAAACACAGGAACAATATGCAAAGTCCATGTTTACATAGTTGTTAGGTATTTACAATGTATCAGTCTTCTATAGGCTAAACACAATGGATGAACACGGCTCTCATGTACTGCGGCTTGGTCACAATTTGTGTACATGGAAATCTCAGCTGTTTGGATTCTTTGATTCATATCGGTTTTTCGTGTTTGTATGTAAGCAAAAATGTTTCCATTCACTGAGAAAATGTAAAAGATAGCAAGAAACCAAGTAAGTACACTCATTGTTGATGGCTAAACAGGTCCCTACGGCACAACCAAAGATAAAGTGATGGGCTGCATCATTAGACTGAGACAAGCAGCATTGTCTTTCTCAGACCAGTAGAGAGGTTCATTTATGAGTATGAGCCGCTCTCACAATATCCTTGTCTACCATCCAGACACAGATCTGCTTCTTTTGCTCTCTCTTGCTGTCACCAGCCCTGCATAAGACTGTTTTTAAAGCGTAAGGCCTCATTCACATGTCTGTAGTGCAGCCCCTGACCGTGGACTGCACTATGAATGTACATTAGTATTGCTCCACGCTCCACGAAGCAATACATAGAAAATAGCAATCCGTGCTGCAAAGTTGGGCCAACACTTGCACCTACGTTTTTGTTTTTTTGCAGCACGGATCACGGCCTCATGTACAGATGTGTGTGGGAGGCCATTGAAATATATTGGCCCTATGTTCTGAACCATGGATGTCTGAAAAGGGCTAAAATTGTTTTGATTTCAACAAAACTCTTTCTTGGTGCATTACTTTCCCTTGTCACTGATATATACAGTATATCACAGTTAAAATTGATGTACACTTAGGGTACGTTCACACTTACCGGATCTGCAGCAAAAATACGCTGCGGATCCGGTAAGTGTGAACGTACCCTAAGTGTACATAAATTTTAACTGTGATATACCAAGTAGATCCGCAGCAGATTTCATTCACTTCATTCACGCACCCGGGTTAACCAGGAACTTCTCAGCCACATACTGCCAAATTTCCCATACGTCCAAAGTCTACTGTACATTCACCAGAGGAGTTTCACAAACAGCATTGCTATATATTCACACTTTCTGGGTAAATGTGTTTTTGTCACCTTTACATAAATACTAATACATATTAAATACTCAGGGTAAAAAAGTATGATGGGTAGAAATATGGTCCCGGAACTGGCAGCTCAATGGCCCAATCCCCACTAAACAGCTTCATTCTGCAGTCGATAACAGAATGACCGCACAAATGACAATACAAAACCACAATTCTGTCAACTTCTCTGCTATTATCTGGAAATAATAGGAAAATAATGACTGTGGTCACATAAGAGAAGACAAACAAAGAGGGACAGGTGCTGAGTGCGGACAGGAACTGCTGGCTGTAGATGGAGGCTGCAGAGCAGAATGAGTCGGGAATGAGAGGTTGTTATGACTATCGGCCGGTAATAACGCACATGCCACCCGCTCTGCAATGAGTGTTTCGAATAAAACCAAACTCAATGCTACTGTCTATGCAGCCAAAACACACGTGCACCTGCTGCCTCACATGGAGCAAGACAATGTCTGCAACCCCTTCTATTCTTACCAGATGGGCAAGGTCAGGTCTGCAGTGAAATCAATGCTGTAAAGAAGGACACCAAGGAATTATGACACTGCATCATTCTGGTCAGTGTTTCTCAATCTTTTTAAGTCAAACACCCCCATGTGATGAGATGCTTCAGACGGGTACCCCCCAAGGTGTCCCGTTCAGAAACGTAGTCTCTGTATAAAGTCTCTGGGGGACATTTATTTAGTCCAAAGTTTTTTGCGCCGATGGTTCGCGGATTTATGTAGAGGCGCAGAAAAGGCACCGTTAAAAACGCAGCGATACGGTACGTGTGACGCTACCCTAATTAGGAATTTGCTGGGATCTGTAGTTACGGGTGAATGAAGCTACTCTGCTGCCCGAGGTGAACAACAAAAAAGCACCCCCTCTGTATTGAGCTCATCATTGACCCCTCTTTTCTGCCATGACTGACAGCTCTAGTGTACAATTAGAGAGGAAGAGCTGGAAAGACGCAATACAGAGAGGTCTGTGCACCTAAGGTAAAGGGCCCAACTCCTGGACACTTTCAGAAGTGGTGGCTGGGACATCAAAATATATTTTCTCCTTCAAACATCTTGCAAGACCCAAACACAGGGTTTTCTTACACTACCCCCCCCCCCCCCCCCTCCGCCTTTGTTTAAGTCAGTTCAAGATGTGACATAGTCTGTTAACTAAAAGGATGTGCTTCACATTATTATAAACATACTATACAAAGAAACTCCTGGACTTCTGAAAATGCAGCAAAATAAAATATTCAGGAACAGCCCAGATAGCACATTTCTGCTCAACAATATCACTCTGCAACTACAAATAGCTTTCGGCTTGGTGGGTGTACTCTGCTCCTCTGTATAGGTGGAGAAGACCATGGGGGCCACAACAACTCATGGGCTGACAAGGACACCAAGGCTACAGCTGCATGACCAAGTCTTGAATAGACATTCATGGGTCTAGAGGTAAAAACAAAACAGCAACAACAAGAAAACTTGGAACTTCAATAGATAAAGAGGATTCCCACAATAAATATGAAAAATATTAGTAACATAAGTGCATGTGCACACATTTATTATTGGAATTTATTGCACTGCATCATTGCTCTCTCACATAATGACCATATGTCAAGAGAATCAGAAAACTGTGTGGGACCACATACCGCTTCCTGTACAAATGGCAGATTTAAAGGGGTTGTTCACCAATTTTTTTTTTCTTTCAAATCAACTGGTGCCATAAAGTGCCAGAGATTTGTAATTCACTTCTATTAAAAAAATCTTAAGTCTTCCAGTACTTATCAGCTGCTGTATGTCCTGCAGGAAGTGGTGTTTTCTTTCCTGTCTGACACAATGCTCTCTGCTGCCACCTCTGTCTATGTCAGGAACTGTCCAGAGCAGCAGCAAATCCCCATAGAAAACCTCTCCTGCTCTCCAGACTGGAAATAATATAACTTTCTGCTGGGCATACAGCAGCTGATAAGTACTGGAAGGCTTGAGATTTTTTTTTAAATAGAAGTCAATTACAAATCTCTGGCACTTTATGGCAGCAGTTGAAAATGTTTGGGTGTACAACCCCTTTAAGGCTACTCCCTCAAGTGTCAGCTAATCCAGCAGAAAATCAACAGCTTTTACAGTACCAGTACCATAAAGTAGATTTTAAGAACACTTTATACAAACCCATTAAGATATTCTTCACCAAACGTGCAAAATCCACCCAGAGATTTCCATTGGCAGCTGATGCAGTAATGAAAGTTATACTGTAACCATCCAGTAGGGGGCGGACACAACTAAGCTAATTCATATAGACCCTGGCCAACTGCAGGTACATTTTTATCCATATACTCACACATAATTGCCATGTTGCAGTTGCAACAACAAACTGTAACATGAACCCTTATGTGTGAATGAACCCTTGATGGGCTTGTCAGGCATTTCAATAGATACCTTTTTTTAAATTAGGATGGGTATAAGCAAAAAAGAGCAGTGTTTACCTGCCGTATTCCCTGCTGCTGTCATTCCAACACTCTACAGATCCCCCCTGCTCACCACCTGGTTCCCATCCTGACCTATGCCTGAGTGGGGATTTCATGCTTGTTGGGAGAAGGACCCCGAACCTTTGGGCAGGAGGGACCAAAAGGAGGTTGAAATAGCAGTGGCGGCCAACTTAAAGGGGTTATCCAGCGCTACAAAAACATGGCCACTTTTCCCCTACTGCGATAACGATCGAATTCGAACGATAATCGTACGTGTAAACGCGGCGAACGATCAATAAATCGTTTATTTTGATCTTTTAACATGTCCATAAATTGGCGTTTGCAAAAAATTCGCCGATCGTTCCGTGTAAACAGTCGTCGCGCGATAATGCGGCCATCCGCCGCCCGTCCCCCCGCTCGCAGCCCGGCCCCACCGCTCATCCGCAGCCCCCGCATCGGAGCGGCGGGGGTGGCGATCGGAGCGGCAGGGGTGGCGATCGGGGCAGCGCAGGGGGCTGTGGTTGAGCGGGGGGGGGGGGGGCGGACTGCGGACGGGCCGGCTGTGGGCGCGCGACCGCAAAACGATCGCAAAAGATTTTTCCGTACGATATATCGTACTGTCTAAACGCTGATCGTTATAAAAAAAAAAATGTTACTTCAAAATCGTTAATCGTGCGAACTCGTGTAAACTTAGCATAATGCTGCGTTTACACGGAACGATTATCGCTCGAATTTTCGCAATAACGATCACATTTGAGCGATAAACGTTCCGTGTAAACACAGCGATGAGCGAAAAATCGTTCATTTTGATCCTTCAACATGTTTTCAGATCGTCGTTCATCGTTTGCTAAAAATTTGCAGATCGTTTCGTGTAAACAGTCTTTCAAAGATTCACCCTATGTAAAAGATGGGCTTAAACGATCTTAAAAACGATCGCAATAATGATTTTTCTTACGAATCTTCTAACGATTTTTCTCCATCTAAACGCTGATCGTAATAAAAACCAAATCGTTGCTTCAAAATCGTTAATCGTTTGATTGGACGAATTATCTTTCTGTGTAAACCCAGCATAAGCAAGCAAGTGCCCATCTCGCTAATTGGTACAGATTTGCAGCCGTACATGGCCAAATATCAGGCCGTGTACACATTTTTGTGTATGTTAAAAAAACAGATGTGTTCTGATCCCTTTTTTTTTTTTTTTTTTTTACAATGGAAGTCAATAGAAAAACGGATCAAAATGGATGCACACAAATGCACCTGTTTCTTGCAAAAACAGATGAAAAAAAAAACACATTGTGAACCCAGCCTAAGCTGCAGCAAGAGCAAGAGTGGCTTATCTATCCCGAAAGGAAGGGGTTGACCGTGAATTCTTGTCATACTCGACCCCCTATCACTACTGACATCATCTGTTGGTGTACGTTTGGGATAGCCACATACACCTTAGATTGACGGCCGAATCTGCCGCAAGAAGCTGGTTTGGCTGACTAAAGTCTACAGAGTAGCTGTGCTCACATATATTACATTAGTGGCATTCGTTGGCAATCCACTACAGGGTTCATTGAGTTAAATGGACCAAACTTAGGGTACTTTTAGAGCAGACGATCTTTAGCCGTCCGCAGCCGCAAACAGCATCAATTGCGCAGCTTGGCTGCACAAATAATCACTGCATCGTTCATGCGGCCGATTAAATATACTGCTGCCGGATGCCTATCTCCTGCCACATACTGTATCGGCCGGTGGTGATAAATTTTAGCACTGCAAAAAATATGTGATCACGTCTATTGTCAGAATGAACATTTCTGGAAATGCTCATTGCCCTGGGTCGTCTTATATGCCCTGTCGTCTTATACACAGGAAAATACGGTGTGTGTGTATATATATATATATATATATATATATATATACAAATACATATATACAAATCATCTGTTATTGATTTTTCATTATTTAATTTTCACACAGGAAGAGGGAAATAAACTCAGGAAGTATATGCTGCTGACCCAGAGAAGTGGCTGTATTGCAGTCTATGTCACCACAATGACTGCGATGGTTGTATAAGGAGTGGGCAGGGGCGGATTAACTTTACCATGGGCCCCGGACTGTTCACAAAGCCTGGGCCCCCCATCCTACTGTAACTATAGCAGCACTAGCCTGGTGTTCATAGTACAGGACAGATAATGTCATAATGCCCTGATTTGTGCAAAATTGTGGTAAAAAAAAAAAAACTATTGTAATCCGCCACTGGGAGTGGGACTGTACACTCCTCTCCTGACATACTCTGTGCTGCTGTAATCTGATTTACATCAGTATTTTGTATCTCAGCATAGAGATTAATCATGATCAATAATGTACATTGCATTGGGGCTCATATTCCCTCCCAGGTGTGAGGACGGGTTTACATGTCACATGAGGCACCTTCCTTCTGGAATACCATTGTTCAGCTGGCAGCCACCCATCTTGTGACAATCAGGCGACACCTGTGACCATAATGAACATTTCATGAACCTCGCAGATGCGTTGGTGCAGGCTTATGTGTTACGGGATGGCAGTATACATGTATATACCTCAGCAGCACATTATAGGGGAATGTCCTGTAGATGTAAAAACCGCAGCCGAGTGGCATCCAGGTTCATTTAATCTCTTTGCTTACTTTTTGATCACTTTCTGTTCTATATTTTGCTACATCTACATTGTTTCTATGATGCATGTGTAGCCAATACACCAAGACAATCTCTAGATTGTATAAACTGATGACAACCGGGCCTCCCGTTAGTAACCACTGGGGATGTGATCCAGCATTCAGGAGGAGGTAATGCAAGATCTAGAAATCTGGAGAAGTTTCTACAGCTTCTCTGTTAGTTTTGCTGTCTCTGTGGCTGCTGGGAATTACAGGAGATGAATGCAGACTTTCAGGTTCGGACACTTTCCTATCCATCCTGCTTTGTTGTGTGTAAATGGTTTGTCCAGGGCGCGTTCTGTGGTTTCCATTGTAGTCACGTGACATCGGAGCCTGGTACTACCTTAGTTTCTAGAGATTATCATCATCAATTCCACAGCCTCATTTGCCTCATTTGTCCACAGCAATTGCAAATCAATTCTTAGGTCTTCATGACAACACAAAGTAAAATCTACACTACTGCAAACCAATTAGAGATGAGCGAACCTGGAGCATGCTGGAGTCCATCCGAACCCGAGCGTTCGGCATTTGATTAGCTGGCGCTGCAGAACTTGGATAAAGCTCTAAGGTTGTCTGGAAAACATGGATACAGCCAATGACTTTATCCATGTTTTCCACATAGCCTTAGGGCTTTATCCAAGTTCAGCAGCCACCGCTAATCAAATGCCGAACACTCGGGTTCGGATGGACTCCAGCATGCTCCAGGTTCGCTCATCTCTAGTTACAATGTTATGTTACAATGTCCCTTATGGAAAAAGACAACTACAAATGTGTTCAGGTCACACTGATGTGTAATAGTACGGCCTGAAATATCACAAGTTTACAACTAGAGATGAGCGCAAATGAATCATGCTTGGGTCCAATTGTCCGGCATTTGAATACCGCTGGCTGAAGAAGTAGGATGCAGCCCTAGGGAGTCCGGAAAAACATAGATACAGCCATAGGTTATGTTCCCACAACATTTTTTTTTACATAAAAAAAAAAAAAAATCACGATCATTAATGACGTACATGTTTATCAAAAGGCTGACGTTTTTTGCAAAAAAAACAAACAAAAAACAAACGTTATGGGAACATAGCTATAGGCTGCATCCAACTTCTTCAGCCACCGGTATTCAAATGACGAACCATCGGACTGGAGAATGCTCATCTCTAATAATAACATGTTTTTTTCCATCCTAGGTTTCAGGTGTTCACAGTTTGGGTGTGAACTTTTCAGATAGAGGATACAATTATTCCAACAATAAAAATTTGTAATAAAATACTCAGGTAAGAACCAATTTAACCCCAGTTTAACCCCTTCAAGGTCATGGCACACAGATTTGACTTTTTGTTCGGAATTTGGTCACATGTTACGGTCCTGTTGTAATTTTTGCAGCGGAAAAAATCTGCACCAAAGTGGTAGTGTAGAAATTGTGTGTTGTATCATTAAAGAGTTAAACCTGTAATTATCAGGGATGATGGTGTCATTACCATGTAGCAGTTGTTACTGTTCCTTGTAAACGTTAATTGTATTGTCCTCCCTTGATACTACGTGACTCTATAGCGACACATGTACAGGCACATCCTGTATGATGGGTATATACATCCTGTCATATACTGGATATAGATACCGCCCAGCAGGCCAATTATCTCCCCAAACTGTGAACAACCAGCACCAAGGACAGCAGAAAATGTTTGCTATTTAGACTCCAATTTACAGTCATTGTGAGGGTATGTTCACACCACATTTGGTTTTCCTGTTGAAACAATCCTTTTTTTTTTAATCTGTGGCAATAGGATGCTGCAGGATAGAAATCTTGTTGCATCCTGTTTACCATTCATTTTATCATATGACGCCTGTAAAACAAAATAAAAAAAAAAGGATAAACTTTAATGGATTCAGACTGATACAATGGACCTGTCAAAGCATGAAGAGTAGAGAGATGAGCAAACTTCGACGGTGCTTGAGTCTGATTGTTCGGTATTTGAATACAGGTGGCTGAAGAAATCATGTTGGATGTGGGTTTTGCAGCTTAGTGTCTTTGAAGTGAATAAAGCTGAATTGCAATACCACCCACAACCTGAAAACAGGGGGGCGCTACCTATGCCTTCTTTAATCCAGGATAACCCCCTGTTGCTGACTTGAAGGTTAAAGGGGTTATACAGCGCTGCAAAAACATGGCCACTTTCCCCCTACTGTTGTCTCCAGTTTGGGTGGGGTTTTGAAACTCAGTTCCATTGAAGTAAATGGAGCTTAATTCCAAACTGCACCTGAACTGGAGACAGCAGTAGGGGGAAAAGTGGCCATGTTTTTGTAGCGCTGGATAACCCCTTTAAGCATCAACCTCACAGCATGTCCAGAAACAGTGCAGAATTGTTGCAGTATTTGAGCTGTGGACTTTTGGGATAATTATGGAAATTATTAATAAAAATCCATAATTTTAAGATTTCTGCCTGGGCTTTGGCTTCTGCTATAAATCCTCAACATATCAGATACCAAAATTGACATGTGGCAGACTTGAAGTACCTACGTTAAAGGGGTACTCCGGTGAAAATATTTTTCTTTTAAATCATCTGGTTTCAGAAAGTGATATAGATTTGTAATTTACTTCTATTTAAAAATCTCAAGTCTTCCTCTACTTATCAGCTGCTGCATGTTCTGCAAGAAGTGGTGTATTCTTTCCAGTCTGACACAGTGCTCTCTGCTGCCACCTCTGTCCATGTCAGGAACTGTCCAAAACAGCAGCAAATCCTCATAGAAAACTTCTCCTGCTCTGGACAGTTCCTGACATGGACAGAGGTGGCAGCAGAGAGCACTGTGTCAGACTGGAAAGAATACACCACTTCCTGTAGAACATACAGCGGCTGATAAGTATGGGAAGACTGGAGATTTTTGAGTAGAAGTAAATTACAAATCGACATAACTTTCTGAAACCAGTCCTTTTCAAAGAAAAAGATTTCCACTGGATAATCCCTTTAATCATATAAAAGCTGAGTTGTGATTGTTTGCTATGGGCAAAACCGTACAGTTTTGGTTTCAGGAAAGTGTATAACTAGTTACGTAGACACGTCTATCAAGTTTAACCAGCCAACCGTTGTTTGATGTTATGGTGTTTCATGTAGGTCTCTCTGTACAGGATTGTCTGGATCCTTCCTCGGCAGGTTTTGGGGGGGGGGGGGCAGCCCGAGATCCCTGGCATCAAGAAGAAACCTCTGGAACAGACACAGTGTGTGACACCAGCAGAACTGGTTTTATTGCACCTATGTCGCTGTGTGCAAAGGTCACAAGCGCTGCATACACCTCCCCCGCCACCCTGACAGGAGGTGTAAGGTGTGTACACCTGTTCCACATCTCTCTGCTGAGATCTGAGCAGCGCAGACACAGGTGAGAGCTCACACATCCAACTCTGCCCATCCATCTATCCCTCCTTATTCCTGCTCTCATCCAGGGATCTCATTGACTTTAACTTCTATTGAGTCTGGTTATTTTATCTGTGTTCTGACATTTTTTCCCCTTTTTCTCTGTAGTTTGGTATATGTGAGGTCAGGGTTCAGTATAGTTGTGGGTGGGGGGTGCACGATTTGTGTGGGAGGGTCACGCCCCCCGTAGGCTGCTAGTAACATTGCTGAATATAAGGATAGACGACCTGTTCACAGTCGACCAGATAAGCGTAGTCCATAACATATGGTGGCAACTTTATAGTAGTCATCCACATTCACCTGACTGAAACCTGCAGTGGACAACAAGTCCCAGCCTGTAGCCAGGGAGACAGAGCTGGATCCATTCCCTGGAATATCCTGGCCACATATTCCCGGAATCGCAACTATGCACCTGGGATCGTAGGCATCACTTCTTTCGAACCAAAAGTCATCTCATCTCTAAAAATCAGGTCCGGACTGTAAAACGTGAGGACACCCACCTCATGGTATATAACGTCTTAGCCTGGGTTCACACTGCGTTTTTGCAATCCGTTTTTTGAAAAAGAACCAGATTGCAAAAACGGATGCATTTGTGTGCATCCGTTTTTCCATTGACTTCCATTATAAAAAAAGGATCAAAACGGATGCAGGTTTTTTTTTTTTGACGGACACAAAAACGTTGCTGACACTATTTTTTTTTTGTCTGTTAAAAAAAACGGATCCGTTAAACATATGCTAAAAACACAGTGTGGGGGTACTCTTCTCTGCCCTTTCTGGGGCCAAGCTATTTCATTATTGTCTCCTGTCCGGAGGTAAAGCCTAGGTATACTGTATGTTAAGCGATTGTTACTTTTTATTGTGGTCCCTGTACGGACTTGCCGTCTTCTGCGGAGATATGCAAATTTCGCTTTGTTCCCAGAATACTATGTTGTTCTTTTCTCTTGTATACCTGTTTCCTGCTATGCTATAAAACATTAATAAACATCGAATTTACGGAAAAAAAAAACACAGTGTGAACCCAGCCTTATACTCCAGTCTCATCCAGTGGCGATAATTCACTGGCTAATCCCAGAAACGGACGGCGTGAATGACGGTGCAACGGATCACAAAATGTCACCTCTCATTTATAAAATATATGTAGTTTAGCTTTCAATATTTCTGTGCAGTGATAGTAAATGGAAGAATCGCATGGTCTTCATTCTGTTAGTGGCGTCACATTGGGAGATTATTGTAAGGGGGTAAACCCTAAAAATTATACTGGAAGGCATTCCTTCACACAGTTTTAGTATATGTATTATATTTTTTTGTGTCATGTTTATAAGTTGTATTTTTCTCACTGAAGTGACTAAGGGTACAAACCCACACACCATATACGCAGCTTATTTACTGCTGCGATACGCAGCAGATACGCAGCAGATTAGATCTAAATAACTGAACACAGCATCAAATCTGCACCATCAAATCTGCTGCGTATCTGCTGCGTATCTGCTGCGTGTGTTTGTACCCTAGGGTGCGTTCACACCTACAGGATCTGCAGCAGATTTGATGCTGTGTTCAGTTATTTAAATGAAATCTGCTGCAGAAAATCAGCTGCAGATCCTGTAGGTGTGAACGCACCATGCTGGTTTTGCTGCTGTTAGAAGTAGCTTTGAGCAAACCTGTCAAAATGTTTGATTTTGGATAAGGTTACGGAACCCGAACAGTTTGACAGGTTCACTCAACACTAGTTAGAAGCTAAACATAAACCGTATGTATGCCTTTCCTAAAGCACATTGAACCCAAACTGTTTAAAACCCTCCGTGGTCTGGGACTCTAACTGTAAGGGCTTATTGCCACGCAAGTAATCCACGGATGTTACGGTGTGTGAAGCTGCGACAAGGACTCACAGCTCTTCCAGCGTCATGTATCAATATGATGTCGGGAGAGTTGTAAGTGTTTAAATCTTTGCATAACTGTACTGATATAGCAGTCACCTTCGTTGATTATGGAACCTACTTTCACATGCTCCGTAGTTCTGTTCCCAATTGCAGACAGACTACAGACCCATTCATTTGAATAGCCCTGTTCACACGTCCTCACATGTTGGGCCGGGATTCGTGCTGTAAAAAAAAAAATGTGCAGGTCCTAGTATGTGGCCAATTGTGGCACAGATAACTATTCTTTAAAGGGGTACTCCAGCGGGGGGGGGGGCACTTTTCTGCTGGGACCGGGGACGAGGTGGCCGAGGGAAAAGACGTCCACTCACCTCCCCGGTTCCCGGCCGCTTCCGGGTGTCTGACGCGGGCCCGAGACGTGACGTCTCAGGTCCACTCAGCCACTCGGTGAAGGAGGCGGGATCTGAGCAGACCTGAAAAGGATCCCACCTCCTTCACTGAGTGGCTGAGCGGACCTGAGACGTCACGTCTCGGGCCCGCGTCAGACACCCAGAAGCGTCCGGGAACCGGGCACCGGAGCGCCGCAATGCGGGACCCGCCGCCGGAACCGGGGAGGTAAGTGGACGTCTTTTCCCTTGGCCACCTTGTCCCCGCGGAAAAGTGCCCCCCCCCGCTGGAGTACCCCTTTAATGAATGGATCCATGGATTGTGTGAATGCACACTAAGGGTATAAACCCACACACCGTATAAGCAGCGTATTTACTGCTGCGATACGCAGCAAATACGCAGCAAACACGCAGCAAATACGCAGCAAAAACGCAGCAGATTATATCTAAATAACTGAACACAGCATCAAATCTGTACCAACAAATCTGCTGCGTATTTGTTGCGTATCTGCTGTGTATACGGTGTGTGGGTTTGTACCCTAAGGGCTCATGCACACTAATCAAAAGGCGAGGAATTGAAGAGGAATCCGCTTTTAAATTCTGCTTGAAATTCCTCCCGTAAAAGAATGAACAGGGCAATGTCTCATTGTGTTCAATAGGATTTCCTCTCTGTTTTTCACACTGCAGAATTTCCAAGCAGAATTTTCTGCCGCAGAACAGGCGCAGCATGGATTTTATGGGTGCCATTGTCGGACCTAGACCTAGTTATTCACTCATAGCTGCTGCTGTGTTCCTTGTTCATGTAGCTGACGCTGCGTCATCCTAGGAGACTTTGTCCTTATGTTGGTATTTGATGAATGGATAAAGAAGCTTGAAAAACTGGGTTGTGGCCACAAAGATAAGCGTGGATCTAGCTGATTATGACTCCACCTATAAATTCTAGCTGTACCGTTGAACCACAGGTCCTGGCAGGAGTGCTGACCTAATTTGTTCTCACAGCTGAGGGTTTGTTACACTTGTATCCAGTCTAATAAAAATCATCTGACTCATGTCTTAAAGTGTTACTACAATGTGTTAGTCTGGAGTCTTGGCTCATAGAAGATTGTTTACACTGAATACAAATGTAACAAACTCATCTGTGGGAAGTACTAGGTTGGGATTTGAGACTTATTTTCAGAACTTTTTATTAAAGTGACTGTACCACCAGGCCCAGGCTGAAGCACTGGAGGCGGCCGACCCACCCTTAGTGGGAGGAACCCCTAGCCCCTCTATGATAGGGTTCCATTGATTCTAATGGAGTCACGTCATGGAGGGGCTGGGGTTTCTTCCCACTAAGGGTGGGTCGGCCGCCTCCAGTGCTTCTGCCTGGGCCTGGTGGTACAGTCCCTTTTTAAAGGAAGCCTGTCTTGCCCCTACTCCATAATCCCAAAAAATGGCCCACCAAGGACTATAGTCCCTGTGCATAGAGATGGGTGAATTTACAGTAGCAATGAAGCAAGAACTTTGTTCCTATCTGCATTTTCTGCTCATCAGACTGTGCGCTTTGAAGTCTGCTCCATGCAGCTCCTTCCCAGGTGCTGGAAAAAGATGGATCCCGTCCTAGGAAACTTCTCTCAGTTTCCCAGGACTGGATCCATCTTTTCTCAGCACCCAGGGAGGAGCAGCACAGAGCGAAGCAAACTTCAAATCTCACAGCCTGATAAGCAGAATGTAGATAGGAACAAAGGGGGAGATTTATTAAACTGGTATAAAGTAGAATTGTCTTATGGTCCCTTCACATGGAGCGATTATCGTTCAAATTTTCGTGATAACAATCGCATTTGAGCGATAATCGGCTCGTGTAAACACAGCGTACGGTCAAGCGATAAATCGTTTATCGTGATCTTTCAACATGTTCTAAAATCGTTGTTGGTCGTTCGCACAAAATTAGCAGATCGCTTCATCTATACAGTCTTTCACCGATACAGCCTATGTGTGAGATGCGATCTTAAAACAATGGTAATAACGTATTTTTCAAGCGAATATCATTCCATTTAAACACTGACCGTAATAAAAAAACACATTGTTACTTCAAAATTGTGAATTGTTTGATTGCGCAACTAATCAGATTCCACTTTTCATTCCTCACAGTTTTTGAAAAATGAAAGGTGGAATCTGATTGGTTGCTAGGGGCAACTAAGACAATTCTACTTTACACCAGTTTGATAAATCTAAATTTGCTCATCTCTACCTGTGACTATAAGGGTCCTATTAGACAAAGCGATTTTGCGTTTTTATCCAATTAATGATAAACAATTGCAATCGACCTGAAATCATTTTATACACAGAACGATAGTTGTCAGTTAGAATTACAATTACGATCATTTGTATGCTCTAGTATATAAATGGTTGTAAGAACGAACGGTGTGCACATTTGCAAACGGATAGCAAAAAATTAACGATTTTATGGTCAGCTCAAAAGAAGCGATCTACGACATACAGACAATTTTTTGTTAGTTGTTTGATTGTTGCCTGCATACACACAGAAAGATTACCACTTAAAGGGAACCTATCATCATGAAAATGCTACCTAGGCTATCGGCACCATGTTATAGAGCAGAAGGAGCTGAGTGGATTGATGTACACTAACCGGCCACTTTATTAGGTACACCATGCTAGTAACGGGTTGGACCCCCTTTTGCCTTCAGAACTGCCTCCATTCTTTGTGGCATAGATACAACAAGGTGCTGGAAGCTTCCTCAGAGATTTTGGTCCATATTGACATGATGGCATCACACAGTTGCCGCAGATTTGTCGGCTGCACATCCATGATGCGAATCTCCCGTTCCACCACATCCCAAAGATGCTCTATTGGATTGAGATCTGGTGACTGTGGAGGCCATTTGAGTACAGTGAACTCATTGTCATGTTCAAGCAGAAATCGAGACTCATCAGACCAGGCAACGTTTTTCCAATCTTCTACTGTCCAATTTCGATGAGCTTGTGCAAATTGTAGCCTCAGTTTCCTGTTCTTAGCTGAAAGGAGTGGCACCCGGTGTGGTCTTCTGCTGCTGTAGCCCATCTGCCTCAAAGTTGGAGGTACTGTGCGTTCAGAGATGCTCTTCTGCCTACCTTGGTTGTAACAGTTGGCTATTTGAGTCACTGTTGCATTTCTATCAGCTCGAACCAGTCTGCCCATTCTCCTCTGACCTCTGGCATCAACAAGGCATTTCCGCCCACAGAACTGCCGCTCACTGGATGTTTTTCTTTTTCGGACCATTCTCTGTAAACCCTAGAGATGGTTGTGCGTGAAAATCCCAGTAGATCAGCAGTTTCTGAAATACTCAGACCAGCCCTTCTGGCACCAACAACCATGCCACGTTCAAAGGCCCTCAAATCACCTTTCTTCCCCATACTGATGCTCGGTTTGAACTTCAGGAGATTGTCTTGACCATGTCTACATGCCTAAATGCTGCCATGTGATTGGCTGATTAGAAATTAAGTGGTAACGTGCAGTTGGACAGGTGTACCTAATAAAGTGGCCGGTGAGTGTATATGTTTATAGGAAAAGATTCAGTATAACTTGTAATGTATTGATTGAAATCTCTAATGTTTCCAGGCTAAAGAGTCCATTGAGTGACACCGCCCACTGGACTCCTGAACACAGAATGAGCCGAGATTCCAACCTACATGTTACAAGTTATACAGAACCTTTTCCCACTAAGATATATAACCATGTGCTCAGTTCTTCCTGCTCTATAACATGATGGTGATAGATGATATACTGTAGCAATGTCTTGATGACAGGTTCCCTTTAAATTTGAATAATATAACAATTTTTAGCACGATAATCTTTCAGAGTAATAGCTTCGCTTCGGTTCGGAGAATTGCTTCGGTTCAACAACTACCTCAATGAGGGTATGTTCACATGTAGCATAGTTGCTGTGGATTATTTTTCCAGAAATCCAGATAGAAAATCTGCAGTAAAATACAGAAGCGGCAAAATGAATGGTGTTTTAGCAAATCTCATCAATGTGCTTTGGAAAATTCATGTGCAAATCCACCTGTAACGTGGATCCACAGCGGGTCAATTTATTTAGCAGATTTTCCTTATTGAGTGTAATGGGAAAATCGAAATCTGCAACAAACCCTGGAAACATATCTAATAACGCCACGAGATCTGGTGCTGTACACTGTGGGTGAGTGCAGCCATACAGGGGTCTCTATCTGCTGCTGTAACTTCTTGTCCAGCACTAGCCCCAACACTATTCCATCCACTGAACCCCAACGTATATGCTAAATGGGGTTCCATTTAATGCAGATACCAGGATTATCCTGGCTCTTCCATTAAACATAGGCTGCCAAACCACTGTTAATCAGCGTGGACCGGCCCTATATTGTGCAATCTCTTATGTCCATGATGTTCGCCCCTGCTGCCCATTGGCCGTGCTGTATAATCAATACTATCTAACTGAGGAAGTGGTCAGGGGAAGTAGAGGTCAGTGGTCAGGCAGCATATCTTCCATTATCAATGATACTAGTCTAAATCTTAGGCTTCCATTCTAATGTTTAATAATTATACCAATTTCTCCTGTAGTTTGGTATTTAGGACAATGGGGTACATTCACATGTGTGTTATATTTCATGCTGCAAATTCTAGCTATTTATTTATATTAGGAAATTGAAATCTGCAGCAGATTGAGGGTACGTTCACATATCCCTACTTACAGACCCATTCATTTCTACCTTCCTGTTTAGACACCTTTATGTGTTATCGGGGGCGTAACTAGGATTCATGGGGCCCCATAGCAAAAAACTGTATGGAAGAAAGCTAATGTCTGCTTGTTTTGTCCATCCACTGTATGTAACTATAACAGCCTATTAGGAGCCTCATGGTTATATACATAGGTGCAGGAGCAGACTACCATTTGCTTAACCCCTTATGTACTGCAGTATGTAAGTGACCCAGTGTTCTCTTATATGCTGCAAAGGGTTAATACAGAAGACAATTAGCTCTCTCCTTCACTGATAACCCCTGACCTCTGCAGGAGGTCAGAGGTTATCAGAGTAGTGAGGCAGAGAGCTAATTGTCTTTAGCATATTAACCCTTTTTTGTGTTGCAGCATGTAAGAGAACACTGGGTCACTTACACACTGCAAAAGGACACAGGAGGCTCTTATCTTCCCTGTGCATCCCGGGCCCCCTCCCTGCACAGGCCCCAGAGCAACCGCCTTCCCTGCCTCTATGGTAGCTACGCCACTATGTGTTATGGGTTGGAGCTGGGGTTGATTGAGTTTGTGTAATTGCGGACGACCACGGATGCACATTCGCAGTGCTGTTCATAGCTGAGGGTCTATGGCCACGGACAGTGGGCCCTAGTAACTGTGAATGTACCCTATTAGTCCTTGGCTCTGCATTTGCACATTTGGCCTCAGCCCCCAGATGAGGCCATGGATGGTTTTTACTCTCATCACTGCAATTTAAGAGAAACATTTGGCAATTTGGAGACCTACCATGAGCTGCTGTTGTTGGCTGTTATAAGTGTTTTTGTTTTTTTCATATTCTTATCTTTTAAGTTACCTCTCCCTGGCGTCTCCTGTCCTCCCTATACACAGGAATGTTCTGCACAGCTGAGCGTTCCTGTATTCCATAATAAAGGGGTCAGGTAGTGATTTTCCATCACATCCGACCCCCATCTCCATCAGCATCAACTATTGTTGGGTGGTCGGTAGAGCCCCGTACACCTTGGATCAGTGTTCCCCAACTTCCGTGGATCACTAACAGGTCATGTCTTGAGGATTTCCTAAGTATTTCACAGGTGATCTAATTATAGTTAGTGCATGAGGTATCATAGGTGTTTTTGTATGGGATATCCTCAAATACTGACCTGTTTGTTGTCCTTGAGGACTGGAGTTGGGAAACCCTGCCTAATGCCCCTATTCCACCGGTTGTTAAGAGGAGCAAACGAGCGCTCTCAGCGCTCGTTTGCTCCTCGTTCCCCGCTTGCTGCCGCCGCTATTCAGCGCGTGAGTGCGGGAGGGGTGGCGGGGAGCTGCGGGAGGGGGGCTGCTCGGAGGATCTCTGATCGTCCGGGCAGCCCATAGGATATAGCAGCGTCTGCTGCCGATGCTCCTATTCAACGGAGTGACAGCAGCAGATGGCTGCTATATCAGTCGCTTGTTTTTCAACATGTTGAAAAACAAGCGACTGCAACGATCAGCCGACATGAACGATGTCGGCTGATCGTTGCGCTCTATTCCACGGGACGATTATCGTTCGTAGCGGCCGATATCGTCCGAATACGAACGGCATTCGTTCCGTGGAATAGGGCCTTTAGGCTATGTTCACACGACGTAAGTTTCGTAAAACTCACGGCCGTTGTAACAATGGCCGTGATTACTATGGAACTTGCGTAGTGCTGCCTTCTAAGGAATCCCGGCTGGAGTGTATACACATGGGGGGGGATTTATGAAGAACGGTGTACAAGTACGCGGGTCTTCTATTAGGTTCCGCCCTCTTTTCCCCGGCAGGATTCACTAAGAGGCGCCCGGCATACTACATCTATACCTACTTCCAGCAGGTGTAGATTTGGATCATGATTTACGTCTGCGAGCAGGCATAAATAATGATAGATGAGGCGCGGGTGGAGGCCACGCCTCCTCCCTGCCTTGTCACTCCACCTCCAATCTGCACCTTCTCCCTGGCGTACACCACAGGCGGACATTTCATAAATGTCCCCCATAGTATACACTCCGGCCGGGATCCTTAGCGGCGCTGCAAGAAACTGACATGTCAGTGAATAGCAGCCGCAGAAAACCTGTCAGTTCACACGATAGAGCGTGCGGCTCTGGACACACGCACCATTGTGTGCAGCGAGGAATTCGGATGCGGGCGCGCCTGCATCCAAATTCAGCGGCAGTGAACATCATCTGGCTGATACCGCAGTAGCGGCCGGGATGATCTTCTCTGACACCGGCTGGGTCACAGAATGGCCGGGGTTTTACAATTTGGGAACATGGCCTTAGGCTGCATTCACACGTCCACGCGGCTCTGTCACTACCATGCCACGGAGATTCAGACATTTTCTGCGCTCCTGGCATCATATTGATACATCATGCTGGGCTGGGAAATAATCCATTATAGGCCAACACTGTCGGTAAGGTTTTCATAATTTACAGACATGTGAATGCTGCCTAAGCTTGATCATAGGGCCTTTATGGTGTGAATGGTGTAGTTGGCTGCACAATACCTTGTCAACACTTCCCCTTACAAAACAAAAAAACCTGACAGACCTGACAAGTCAGTGTAGGAAGAAAGTGATAATGATGGATCCTGTAATAGGAGACACAGGTGTCCACAGTCATTTCCATGCAGTTTATTTCCTCTTATATTCAGATCTCTGAGCCTCAGGTTTTCACTGTTATTAAACATGATATTTTGACATGTCATAAAGACTCCCACCAATAGCTAGAACAAGCGAGGAGAAGCACTAATCTATGCTCTTCTTTCTCTATCTCCCCTGTGTATAATATAACCCAAGACTGGTCATTACATGACAGCAAAGTCCCTGCTCCGACTACCAGGAGAAGAGATACTTCAGATCCTTGTAGTTTAAAGGGGAAGTCTGGGTGAAATCATTTTAACATATGTTATTGCCCAACAAAAGTTATGAAAATTACTAATAGACACTTATTATGGGAAGCGCACCTATAGTGCATTTTCTCTGCACTTACTACAGCATGGCCTGTTCAGGTCTCTGTAAAGTTGGTGATGTCACGTCACATAACCTGCCAACTCCTGCAGCTCCAGCCTGTCTCACCGCTGCAGCAGGAGCTGGCAGTGTATGTGACGTGACATCACCAACTTTACAGAGAAATGAACAGGCCATGCAAGTAAGTAAGTGCAGAGAAAATGTACTATAGGTGCGCTTCCCATTATAAGTGTCTATTAGTAATTTTCATATGTTATTGCCCAACAAAAGTTATCTTATAATTATTTTGCCCGGACTTTCCCTTTAACTCCCTAGATGCTGTGGTCAGATTGTAATTTTTTGGGCGTCTGTCTCCCCATCATTATCCAGATGACACAATCATTGGGGTGTGGATGGGTGGGTCTCCAGGACAGCAAAGGGCCTAGTGAAGGCTATCAGGTATACCCTATAATTGTGCTTATTCAGCTGTGTCTCTGACAAGAACGGATAGGTTGCCTATTGACAGGATGATACATTGCACTGTACCAGAAGTTCACCGTAATAAATAATCAGAACATTATCTCTCAAAGTTACTTTGTGAGACTAATAAAAAGTTTTAGAAAATATAAACTTATTATATTAAATTTAAAAAACTGCACCCCCTGAAAAAAATAATAAAACTTCACAATTTCCTGTTACAAAATAAATTTATACCTATATATTTTGTAATCAGAAATTGTAAAATTTTTATTATTTTTGAATGAATATAAATGATTATATTATTATTATTTATGTATGTTGGGCCTTACAAGGATTTTGAAACTCTATATCATAAAAAAAAAAAAAAAGATTTACATCCATTTATACTTATTCATATACAGTTTTAGGCTGGGTTCACACTATGTATATTTGAGGCTGTATTTGGTCCTCATGTCAGGTCCTCATAGCAACCAAAACCAGGAGTGGATTGAAAACACAGAAAGGATCTGTTCACACAATGTTGAAATTGAGTGGATGGCCGCCATATAACAGTAAATAACGGCCATTATTTCAATACCACAGCCGTTGTTTTAAAATAACAGCAAATATTTGCCATTAAATGGCGGCCATCCACTCAATTACAACATTACGTGAACAGAGCATTTCTGTGTTTTCAATCCACTCCTGGTTTTGGTTGCTATACAGCCTCACAAATACAGCCTCAAATATACATAGTGTGAACCCAGCCTCAGGATTCTGACACTAGTACTAACTCAGGATTGTATATTGAGGCTTCTGTTTCCCCCCCCCCCCACTGGATATTTCCACGGCATGGTCCTTGGTGATGTCCCCGGCGTTATGTCGCTGCTCCTGTCGCCTGGGGAGGGCCGACCTCACCC
This sequence comes from Dendropsophus ebraccatus, assembly GCF_027789765.1. Taxonomy (NCBI): domain Eukaryota; kingdom Metazoa; phylum Chordata; class Amphibia; order Anura; family Hylidae; genus Dendropsophus; species Dendropsophus ebraccatus. The sequence goes on from NC_091465.1 coordinate 17,086,363, forward strand.
TGCGCTCTTATCGCTTTACTGATAACATTTGTGTTTATTTCAGGGAAATAAATGGCGAACTTCAAAGGTCACGCGCTGCCGGGCAGCTTCTTCCTGGTGTTCGGCCTCTGGTGGTCGGTGAAGTATCCGCTCAAGTACTTAAACAACAGAACCAAGGGGAGATGTCGCAACAACATGTGTTACCAGCGGCTGGAGCTCATCGAGGGGATACTAAAGGCTGTGTTCGCCCTTGTAGGTAAGGGACAGAGGTGGTGGGGGCTACAACATGACAGGGCTGTGCACCCCAGAACATTGGTTGTATTATACAGAATGTGCATGTAGTGATATATTCATGATCATGTAGATAGGGTGGAGATGTCTCCCAGTTCACCTGATGTTTCGTCTTTATTACCCCATGCCTGCAGTTGGTGGCCTGTTTTATTAGGAGCTGTAACCTGATTGTCCTGTCTGTGTTTGCACAAGTTCTTTCATTACCAGGAGCCATTGTAAATGGTGCATTACTCTCAACTTTTCTATCCCTCAAATAAAATGTACACCTGCTTAAAGCAGAACAAACATAGTCACGGGTATACTACACTTGGTCTATTGAAGCTTATGGTTACACCATGGTGAATGTTTGAATACCTTATATTTGTTAGCATACTGGCTGCAGAGATCATGATGGGAATGGTGATCCTAGGCCTCATGATGTGTCTATCCTCCACAGGAATGTTGGCCGAGCAGTTTGTCCCGGACGGCCCTCACATGCACCTAGTCAGTGGTGAGGATCACAGCTGGGTGAAGCTGATGAACTGGCAGCACACAACTATGTACTTGTTCTATGGTCTGTCCGGAGTGGTCGACATCTTAACCTACTTACCCCTGAACGTTCCTAAAGGCCTGGACCGGCTGTCCTTAGCAATGGCTGTTTTCATTGAAGGTAAGAAACCGTGTGTGACTGAAGTCTCCCCTGGGACCCTCACCATCATTGAGGGTCTCATGATCCTGTAATATTCTAAGAGTAATCCCTTTATTGTACTGAAATCAATGGAGAAGTTAAAGTGTTACTGTCATTTGTAGTAAATTTTGACACGTCAAAAGTTACCAATCGCTTGTGTCTCACTGCTGCACCCAGTGGGGATTGCAGCGGATCTGAGTAGATGACAGTAAAACTTTAAAGAAAACAGCAAGATGAATTTGTAAGGAATCTTATTGAAGACACACTTTAAAGGGGTTGTCCAGTGAAAATATTTTTCTTTCAAATCAACTGGTGTCAGGAAGTTATATAGATTTGTAATTTACTTCTATTAAAAAATCTCAAGTCTTCCAATACTTATTAGCTGCTGTATGTCCTACAGGAAGTGGTGTTTTATTTTCAGTCTGACACAGTGCTCTCTGCTGACATCTCTGGCCGAGACAGGAACTTTGTCTCGGTTTTATATGAATCCCCATAGAAAACCTCTCCTGCTCTGGACAGTTCCTGTCTCAGCCAGAGGTGTCAGCAGAGGGCACTGTGTCAGGCTCAAAATAAAACAATAGAGATGAGCGAACCTCAAGCATGCTGTAGTCCATCCGAACCCGATCGTTCGGCATTTGATTAGCGTTGGCTGCTGAAGTTGGATAACGCCCTAAGGCTATGTGGAAAACACGGATATAGTCATTGGCTGTATCCATGTTTTCCAGACAACCTTACAGCTTTATCCAAGTTCAGCAGCCCCAGCTAATCAAATGCCGAACGATCGGGTTCGGATGGACTCCAGCATGCTTGAGGTTCACTCATCTCTATAAAACACTTCCTGCAGAATGTATAGTAGCTAATAAGTATGGGAAGACTTGAGATTTTTTTTTAATAGAAGTAAATTACAGATCTATATAAACTTCTAGCACCTGCTGATTTGAAAAGAAAAAGATTTTTGCTGGACAACCCCTTTAACTCAGGATCAGTGCAAGATTTTACCACAGGTTGGGAACCAACATTGATGTATGACTCATGTGGTTCGGCAGCGATTGGCTCCAGGGACAGGCATCTGTCATTTAATGCCTTGGTCATAGGTTTCCTTGAGAGATTCATGGCCCCAGGAGCCCCTCTTAAAAAGTGATTTAAAAAGCCACAGTTAAACCTTGCATTAAAGAGTTACATTCTTGCTGTTCCTTGCAGGTCTCCTCTTCTACTATCACGTCCACAACCGGCCACCCTTGGACCAGCACATCCACTCGCTGCTCCTCATTGCTGTATTCGGAGGATCCATCAGTATTATGATCGAAGTGTTTCTGAGAGACAACATTGTCCTGGAAATGTTCCGGGCCAGTCTTGCAATCCTCCAAGGGTCCTGGTTCTGGCAGGTCAGTGTCAAGACATATTGATGGATGCACTAAAAGCTGATTGGATCTTTGTGCAGCTGGTAAAATTGTTATTGGTTGTACAATAAAGGAGAAGTCCGACAAAAATTTTTATTAAATATTGTATTTTGCCCCCCCCCCCCACCACCACCAAAGTTATACAAATTACCAATGTACACTTATTATGGGAAATCCACATAGTGTTTTTTTTTTCCCTGCACTTATTACTGCATCAAGGCTTCACTTCCTGGATAACATGGTGATGTCACTTCCTGGATAACATGGTGATGTCACAACCCGACTCCCAGAGCTGTGCGGGCTGTGGCTGCTGGAGAGGATGATGGCAGAGGAAGTGAAGCCTTGATGCAGTAGTAAGTGCAGGGAAAAAAGCACTTTGTGCATTTCCCGTAATAAGTGTATATTGGGGATTTGTATAACTTTTCAGGAGCAATACAATACTGTAATAAAAATTTTTGCCAGACTTCTCCTTTAATTTGTTACTGCAAGAAAGGGAGTGGGTGAGAGCCTACGATTATTCACACCTTCTTCTTTCCTTGTAGATTGGATTTGTGCTGTATCCCCTTGGAGGAGCCCCGGAATGGGACCAGAAGGATCACGGGAATATCATGTTCATAACCATGTGCTTCTGCTGGCACTATGCTGTGTCTGTGATGATTATATCCATGAATTACACACTAGTTTATTGGTAAGTGTCATTGATTACTAAATTATTGTCTTTATTATATCCGGTAGCGTTGTACAGAGAAAGTATCACTCCCATCATCCCTGACCCCCCCCAGGAGTTCATAATATCCCTATCTTAAACACAATAGCCAGGTTTAAAGTGACACTGTCACCCCCTATTTGCATTTTGACTGCTCTCCACAGGTGTAAAGGGTAAATGTTACAGCTTTTATTATTTTATATCACATCTCATGGTGCTTGTTCTGGTAAAAAGTCGTTTTTATTACCTGTGGATTGGTATATGTGGGCAGGGCCTCGCAGCCTTTGTGCCACTTAGCCCCGCCCCCATCCATGACGTCATCACCGCATAGGCCCCGTCCCCTCAGCCGCCATTGGTGTGTGACAATCTAGGGGGTGGGGCCTAGAGCTTTAGGCTGGCCCTTCCCATGGCTGCTGAGGGGGCAGGGCCTATGCGGGGATGACGTCACTGATGGGGGCGGGGCTAAGTGGGGGCTGTGATAAAAATGACTTTTTACCAGAACAAGCACCATGAGGTATAATATAAAATAAGTAATGAAAGCTGTAACATTTGCCCTTTACACCTGTGGAGAGCAGTCAAAATGCGAATAGGGGGTGACACTGTCACTTTAAATAGTAGTAGTGTATGATGCATTTTGGAGTGAATCCTGACAGATCAGATGTTTTGACTCCTCTTTCAGGTGTGTGCGGAGGAGCAAAGGTCTGTCCGGAGATGTCACCATTGGCATCAGGAAGCTGAATCCGAACAAAGAGGGGGAAGTGCAGGCCGCGCTGCTTGCTGCCTCTGATGAGGAATGAGTTTTAGAGAAAGGATGATGACCCCCTATCCCCCCCTACTCCTGCTGTTGGACCCCCAGCGTGTGTCTGAAATACACAGTGAAGTTTTAAAGATTACCATCCATATTCAACAGAAAGGGTCTTGACATTATGGCATCCTCTCTTCTGGAATGAAGTATCGTGTGTATACACAAGCTCTGAGTTTGGATACCTTCACTATGGACAATGCACTGTATAAAATCAGACTGCAAATTATAATTTATTGAACAGACTCCCATCTATAGTATATATCCTATACAGGGACCCAGCCCCAGAGGGACAGTGTTCCTACTCTACCTGGGACTCTTAATGTAATAATTTTTGTGAACATTTTGTAAATTTTGAAGACAATAAATCACTGGAGCTGAGCTGTAACACATCCTCCGAATTTCATACTGAAAACCCCCTGGAGATGTCAGGATATAAGGTATTAGGTTAGTTACTACTAAGTGTATTAAACATTGGTCTGCTAAAAACTGCAGATTTAATCTCTCCTTAAATATGTGGACTTACAAGTCTATTTTTAATTTGCATCTGAAATTAAAGGAAACCTGTGACTAAAACAATGCTATCTAATCTATAGACATGTTAAAGAGCAGGATGAGCAAAGCAAATTGACATATTTCTTTGTGGGAAAAAGATTTAGTATAACTTGTTTGAAATCCCTGATCATTCTGTGTTAAGGAGTCCAGTCATATATGATATGATCAGATCACTTACTGGACTCCTTAGCATGGAACAATCAGAGATTCATACTGTAGTCATATATCTTTATGGCTCATCCTGCTCTATAACATGATGTGGATAGCTTAGGTAGCATTTTAAAGTTGACAGGTTCCCTTTAAAAACAAATAAAGTAAGCAGCTTAAATGCTCACAGACTAGATTGTAGTGTGCGGCTGTCTGTCAGCAGTCATGTTACTCCACCCCACTTGTGCCCTTATATAATAAAATGTGACAGCTCTAGAAAGTAAACTGCTGATAATGATAGGAAGGGAGTGAGTGAGTTAGGGCCCTATTCCACAGGACGATTATCGTTCGGAATTGGGTGAACGACCTGAAATCGTTCACCCAATTACATGGAATGATGATCGTTACTTATGATCATTCTTGCGGTCGTCTTGTCTTCGCTATTGCGTTTGTCCCTACTGCAAACGACGTCTTATTCCATGTGAACGACCAACGATAATAGTAGGTCAGGTCTCATTAAGCGATCAATGATTTCTCGTTAATCGTTAACTGCTATTCAACCGAATGATTATCACTTAGATCCAAACGGTTGAACGATAATCGTCCCGTGGAATAGGGCCCTAAGGGTCCCTGGTTACACAGGATATGTGTGTGGCCGATAGTGATAAATTTTACCGCCTGCACAAATGATGCAATCAGCGGGCGTTTTCCTACTTCTGGCACGTTAACGTGGGCCGACTACTGGTTGAAGGAGTGTTTCTAACAACGCTCCTTGCCAATAAATCGGCCCATGTAAAAGAGCCTTAAAGGGGATAAATAGTGACAAGTGAGCATTACATGGACTGGCTTACTCTCACAAGACTGTATGTGGAAAGGTCATTGAGGCTCTGTGCCTTGCACAGTATTTCAGAGCCCACGCGTGACATCATTGGTATGGACCTGTCTCTAGAGCAGGTATAGGGAACCTTGGCTCTCTAGCTGTTGCATTACTATACCATCATGCCTGGACTACTAAAGCTTTGACTGTCCAGGCATGATCGGAATTTTGAAACAGCTGGAGGGCCGAAGGTTCCCTATACCTGCTCTATAGTATAGTTGCACATTTCAACTCTGTATAGTAAGTATAAACTCGACACAAATGCTTTCTTTGATTCTTAAATATATTTTACATTTACAAGCAAAAGGCAAATATATATATTAATTTTTTCACCATTTGCTGTTACAGCATAAAAATGTAAAGTCCAAACACATATTTCATCCGTCGCAAAGTTCACCAGGAACTGTACAATTCTTCAACCCGGCGCCTTCTTACAAGAAACCTCAGCTGCTGTAGCTTATCTGTTAGGATTCGTGGAAATGTCTGGGCCATACAGCTGACACTCAACTCTGTGATGTCACATGTAAGTGGAGGAACAGGTTGTAGCTCTATCCACTTACAGTTAGCCTAAATGTCTCCCAGTCATTGGGGCTCTGTCGCTGGCTTAGGTGGAGGGGTGGTGGTTACTACAACGGTGGACACCGCCTTGGAAGATGCAGGAGAGGCTGGCTGCAGATGTGAGGCTGGGACAGTCTGAATACGCACCTGGCAGAGGGGAAAAGAAGTTTGTTAACACTTTAAACACACAAAAGTTACAGGTTCTAAAAAACAGTGGCTGCAGCCAGGGACCTCACAAGACTTTACTTATTCAGAAACAGGCTGCAGCAGCTGAGGAGGTACTGACAACTGTAAATTGTGAAATTGAATGGATACCACTGATTACAGCCACATTTGTTTTACGCAAAATTTGTGCCCAATTGTAACACACACCTTTATTACACCATAAAAAAAAACATATGTATTATTTGGCTACACAGCAACTTTGGTCATGACAAAGGTCACGCAGAAAAAAAATCACAGGCTCACGTGCCTGTGTCAAATAGCGAAAGTGAATGTGGTTGCACTGCAAGTCACCATGTAGATCTTACCATACAATCATCTACTACAAGTGAAAGTTTGTGGCGCAGATGTCTGGCTGCTCACAGCAGTAAGTAACATTGGATAACTCGAAATGCATCCGATTTATTAAGCAGCATCATTGCCTCCAACTGCTTTCTCTGATATCATTGCTGTAAAAATAGGCCCTTAGTAATAAATGAGAGCCAATGGTTTTATAGTAGGTTAGTGATTTTTAGGGAAATGTATACAGGCTGGAAGTATCGTAGGAAAATTTGCAACTGCTCTGCTGTTCCCTGTCTGGCCTGCCACAATGACAGCACATGCATTGTGCACATGATGCTGTAGCCAATAACTGGGGTCAGAGGTCGGCTGCAGCATCACATGAACAATATTCAATAAGTAATTTGTACTGAGAGCAGCAGGGAATTTTCTTTTTTTTATTGCTGTTATAGCCTATAGCAAAATGTTTCAAAAATCCTGAATAACTCGAGACATAGAATCGCCATTTGCACAGGGTGACATCTGGTGGCTGCAAGACAGAAATACACAGTCCAGAGATCTCAAATCCAGCTTAATCCAAGGGGTTGTCTGGCGTTGGGAAACTCAATATATTGCTGCTGGTATATAGAAAACAATAAAGAGCGTAAAAAAAATTACCTCTCGCGTGGTCCACTTCAGAGCCTCCACTTCCAAGACGAACTTGCCTCAAGAGTGACAGCATAAGGCCAGTGACTGGCTGAGCAGGCTGTCACTGCCAAGATGAGTCTGTCTTGGAAGTGGAGGCGGGAATGTTCAGCCAGGACAGCAACATATTAAGAGTTTAATTTGAGCGGAATACCCTTTTAATACAGGCAAAAACTTCAGCCATACACAATACCGTACACCCAAAGTGCTCACACCGTGTTCCTTTAGACCACTGCTCACTTCTTTTTTTTTAGGTCCATCTCCTTTGTCAAGCATCAAGCACGCAACCTCTCGTGTAAATCTCTGCAGATGACAGTCTCCACTGGAACACTGATCTTGGAGCATATAGACAAAGTAATACAGACTGAGCACTTTGGGTGTATACTATTGTATATTTTACCTTTGATGCAACCAATTCGCTATCCACAACTGCTAAAGCACTACACCTCTCAGCACACCCTAACAGCGAGATGTAGTTTTGCAAGAGCTGGAGAGCCAAGGGTAGAGGAATACTACAATAAATCCTGTGTGTTTTCTAACAATATCAGTGTAACTGTGAGTAACGTATCCATCCAAACCCACATTTCATCATTGTACTTGTAATCCCCAGCAGCAATCCCATTATGGTCTTGTCCCTCTTACCTGAGTGGCCTGTCCCTGCTGCTGGAGCTGCTGCAGTTGCTGAGTGGTCAGGAAGCTGACAGGTTTGTTTCCGGCTATTAGCTTGGTACCAGCTGGCACTGTGGTCAGGATTATATTCCGTCCTAGTCCACTAATACTAGAGAAGGAGAGAGACACAGACATGAGAACATCCTCTGCCATCATGAGAGTGCAGCCAGGGTCCGTCCCATTGACTGCCTCCACAGGGATGATTCTGGGATGTCACCCCTGGATTACTGGTTTTATAGAGAAGCATATGTAATGGAGACATTCTAACAGTATAATACAAAGCTGATGAACAATAAAGGTATGTCCAGATAACAGGATTATGTGTGTCAGAAATATGAGGGTATTTGGACTGAACGCTGTGGATTTCAGGATAGATAATAAGCAAAAAACAATGGCGATAATCTGCATCCTAGCTATCCAATGCAGTTTCTGTGAAGAAATGCTTCAATATGTGACATGCCCTTAATTTACACACAAAAATTGCTCTAGGGTTATGTTCACACAGGGTGGATATACTCTGGATGTGTATGTGTGTTGAAAACTTGCAGCTTATTATAGAAGCAGCACAGTAAAATCACAAATTGATTAAATGAATGTACACTGAAAATGTATTGTTTTTACTTTAAACTGGTACTTCCCGCAGGAAGTGGTGTATTCTTTTCAGTCTGACACAGTGCTCTCTGCTGCCACCTCTGTCCCTGTCAGGAACTGTCCAGATCAGTAGCAAATCCCCATAGAAAACCTCTCCTGCTCTGGACAGTTCCTGACTGGGCCAGGGATGTCAGCAGAGAGCACTGTGTCAGACTGGAAAGAATACACCACTTCCTGCAGGACATACAGCAGCTGATAGGAAAGCTTAACATATTTAAATTGAAGTAATTTACATATCTGTATAACTTTGACACCAGTTGATTATGAGAAAAAACATTACACAGAAGAGTACCCCTTTAATGGTTCATTCACACGTACAGGATCTGCTGCAAATCCTGTATGGGTGCATGGGGGAAAATCTAAAATAAATTCAATACTACAGATTTTTGCTGTGAATCTTAAAGGGGTAGTGCGGCGCTAAAAAAATATTCACAGAATAACACACATTACAAAGTTATACAACTTTGTAATGTATGTTATGTCTGTGAATCGCCCCCTTCCCGTGTCCCACCACCCCCGCCCGTGTACCCGGAAGTGTGTGGTGCATTATACATTACCTGATCCGTGTCGAGGGTCGTCGGTCATTTTGTGCCAAACGTCATCTTCGGACGGACGGAGCATAACTGTGCTCAGCCAATCGCGGCTGAGCACAGTTGTGACGCGTCAGAGGGGGGACGGCGGCAGGGATTAGTCCATCCGTCTGAAGATGACGTTTGGCACAAAATGGCGGATGGCCCTAGACACGGATCAGGTAATGTATAATGCACCACACACTTCCGGGTACACGGGCGGGGGTGGTGGGACACGGGAAGGGGGCGATTCACACATAACATACATTACAAAGTTGTATAACTTTGTAATGTGTGTTATTCTGTGAATAATTTTTTAGCGCCGCACTACCCCTTTAATATCCACAACTGCAGATTTAAAAAGTTTTTAGGTTTTTAATCAATGACCGATTCTGTTCCAAAATTAGATTTTGTGCACATTCACCAGTGCAAATGCTGTGAATTTTCTGGTGTGAAAAACCTGCAGCATTTCCACCCAGTTTGGCCTTACACACGGACCCTACCAAGCTTGAAGCTGAGCAGTGGACTTGCAGACCTCCCGGCATCATGTGTCAATATGTGCGGCTGTATTAATACAGTCCTGTGAAGATTGGAACACTTTTGGCTCTCCCAACATCATATTGATGCCTGATACCGGGAGGTCTGTGTCTTTGTGGATTATAGAGCATTTAAATGACCCTTTAATGTTGCCTCTTTATACAAAACCCTTTTATATCTTTAGGGCAGAAACTCCGGCACCAGATCCCTACATGTAGTACAGACATCGGGTCATGTGACATTTTCTAGTGACCAATCTATAATGTATCACAGGTTCTGTTTTTTACCTATAACTACGGTGAAGATGACTTAATGTGACACTTACTTGGCTCCTAAGTTGCCTTTGATGATCGGTGCGGCCACCACACTCTTGCCCTTCATGGGCTGACTGAGTACAGACAATGGCACTGTGATCCTCGCTGGAAGCTTTCCCTAAAAAAAAATAGGAAATAAATGCCTAAAAATTAAATACAATAAAGGGGAAATCCCAAGTTATGCTGAAGTCAATGTTTTTTATCAGGTAGTTAAATCCCATTTCTTGGCTTGGTGACAAAGCTGTAGATCCACCATTAAAACTTCCAGCTGTCACCCAGCTTTCTCAGAACTTGGCAGATTTGCCACTCCGAAGCCTGGTGACCATCCCGGTAGTCACCCAGCTTTCCCAGAAACTGATATCTAAAAAGTGCTATACAGAATTTTTTTATGTATGTTATCACAAGAAAATACATCATAAAGCATTACAGCCTTTAAAGCTGTGATGTCGCCTGCTGGTATCCGCCCATCCCCCCCCTCCACACTGGCCACACTTCCCACCAGATCTGTGCTCTCACCACATTTCCCTCCAGGTCAGTGTTACCACCTGCAGGCTTCATCCACCCCTGAGATCAGTAATGTCACCTCTAGGCCACAGTTACCCACGGACCAGTGATGTCTCCTCTGGGCCACAGTTACCCACGGACCAGTGATGTCACCTCTAGGCCTCAGTTATACACGGACCAGTAATGTCACCTCTGGGCCGCAGTTATACACGGACCAGTAATGTCATCTCTAGGCCTCAGTTATACACGGACCAGTAATGTCATCTCTAGGCCTCAGTTATACACGGACCAGTAATGTCATCTCTAGGCCGCAGTTACCCACGGATCTGTGATGTCACCTCTAGGCCTTAGTTACACACGGACCAGTGATGTCTCCTCTAGGCCTCGGTTACACATGGACCAGTAATGTCACCTCTAGGCCTCAGTTATACACGGACCAGTAATGTCACCTCTAGGCCGCAGTTACCCACGGATCTGTGATGTCACCTCTAGGCCTTAGTTACACACGGACCAGTGATGTCTCCTCTAGGCCTCGGTTACACATGGACCAGTAATGTCACCTCTAGGCCTCAGTTATACACGGACCAGTAATGTCACCTCTAGGCCGCAGTTACCCACGGATCTGTGATGTCACCTGTAGGCCTCGGTTATACACGGACCAGTGATGTCTCCTCTAGGCCTCACTTATACACGGACCAGTGATGTCTCCTCTAGGCCTCACTTATACACGGACCAGTAATGTCATCTCTAGGCCTTAGTTACACAAGGACCAGTGATGTCACCTCTAGGCCTCAGTTATACACGGACCAGTAATGTCACCTCTAGGCCGCAGTTACCCACGGATCTGTGATGTCATCTCTAGGCCTTAGTTACACAAGGACCAGTGATGTCACCTCTAGGCCTCGGTTACACATGGACCAGTAATGTCACCTCTAGGCCTCACTTATACACGGACCAGTAATGTCATCTCTAGGCCTTAGTTACACAAGGACCAGTGATGTCACCTCTAGGGCTCATTTACTCACGGATCAGTGATGTCATCTGATCTTACCTGTTGAGTTGTAGTGACAGGAATCTGTCGTACAGTGGCAGCTGCGGTTCCCACAGTGACTCCAGGGAGAGGTTTTGTTGCAACACTGGTCGCAGGCGTTAGGCTTACAGTTGTAGCGGTGTGAACAGGGCTCACCACAGCAGAGGAAGCCATAGGTACCGGTTTGGCAGTGACAGTAATACTCTGAGTGGCTGCAGCCTTTGGAGGGACGACACCAAGTCCCTGTACGATCCGTATGGTTGTAGCAGGTTTAGTGTCCACACTGCTTGTGACTTTGCCTTTCTGATCTGCTACAGACACCCCCAGAGCTGGCATCAGTCTAAATCCAGAGCTACTCGCCTCTGCTGGTTTAACTTCTGGGGTGACTTTGATGGTAGTCGGAGCTGGGGGGGAGGGGGAGGAGGGGTTTGATGTCATCTGTAAGAGTCCTTTACTAGAGCTGGTTGCCGGTGTGGCAGAAAAAAGTTCTTGTGACAACTTCACGGCTGTAACCTGGGATTTGGCCAATGTGGCCATCATGTCGGGTGTGATGCGTAAAATAGTTTGACCCTTAGCATCAGTGGTGATGGAAGATGGAGGAAGACGCAGTACATCCTTGCCCTGTATCCGGAGATTGGTGGTTGACAAAGGAAGACTAGAGGCTGCCGGGGACTTCATGCCCAGTTGTCCAGACAGCGCAACCTAATGGAGAAGGAAGAAAGCAGTCAGATATTTTATAGCCCAAATGATAGCTCTCTACAGGGTCTCTGTACCGTGCTGCCTGTGCCACAAGCTATAGGAGGAGAGAACATGGCGGGAAAATGTTGCTGGTAAAGGGTGACAGGCAAGTTCCCCCCCCCCCCCCCTTTTAGTTATTTTTTGTTCAGACACTGAGGAGGGCTTATGTGCTGCATGGGAGCACAGAGGGGTCCTTTATATTAGATGGGGGCACAGAAGGGACCTGTTTACTACACAAAAGATGGAGAGTTTGTAAAGAGATGATGCTGCTGCTGGAGCAAGGAGCCTAAAATGTTTGTCTAGCAGATTCTGTGGAGATGATTCTGGTAGAACAAGAAAGATGGACAAGAAAAAAAGTGAACAACTCCAATCAGAGAAATCATCACCTCTGAATTGACTTGGAGAAGACGCCCCCTATTTGAGTCACTGGATGTAACTGCATTGTAATCACTTATTTAGGGAATAGGGGTAAGATTAGGTTATGTGAGGCACAAGTAAATTTTTTGCACCGACACACTTTGCAGCCAGTGCCCCTCGCCTCTTTCATTACCTGCTTAAGAATGCTTTGGCCGGTGATGCTCTGCAGG